>NC_064616.1:807228904-807536745 GCF_023898315.1 Schistocerca nitens
CGCAAAAAATGTTGCTGGTTCGACTTTGAGCTCAAGTAGGATGGATGTTATTTTTGGCACTGCAGCTGTTGTAAAAGAAATCAACACAGACGAAACAAAAGTTAAAAATGAAGTAAAGCAAATTGTTCCTGATTTCGAGTGTCACGAAAAACTAAGTGTCGAGTTAGACATTACAAAAAGAATTAACCTCGTTAATGATGATCCAGCAGAATAGTGTGTCAATGAATCAACAATCGACATTCTCTTACAACGTGGCATTAATCAAAATTGTAACGGTGATTTTTCTAATTCAAGAAGATCAATAGGCCATAAAAACAGATATTTGAACAAAAATGTATTTTACCGTAAACTTTTAAATGGTGAATCAACTTTGCGTGATTTTCTAGTACACTCCTGTAGCACCGGTGCTGTTTCTTGTGTACCATGTATATTGTCCGGAGGGAGGCCGCGATTTTTACAAATGGTATTGCAGATTGGAAAAATATTTCTAATATTTTATCTCATTATGAGAATTCACTTGAACACAAAAATTCTGAGTTATCACTCTTAACAAGAAAAACGTCACTTGGAACAATAGATAACCATTTCGAGTCATATGTTGAGACAGAAAAAATGTACTGGTGCAGTGTGTTGAAAAGGGTGTTTGCAGTAGTGAAGAAGCTAACTACTCGTGGACTTCCCCTACGTCGACACACTGAAAGATTCCATTCATTACATAATGGTCAATTTATGATGTCTCTTGACCTTATAGCCGAGTTTGATCCTTTTCTCGCAGACCACACTGAACAATATAGAAATTCAGGGCAGGGACATACAAGTTACCTTTCTTCAACAATCTGTGATGAAATAATAGAGCTTCTTTCTGAATGAACAAAAAGAGTTATCATAAGTGAAATAAAACAGGCCAAATATTTCTCTATAATAGTAGAGTCTAGTATGGACATTTCACATGTTGAGCAATTATCTTTCATATTAACATATGTGAACGAGAATGGTGAACTTGTTGAACGTTTCCTTCTGTTTTTACCAAACCAGGGACACAAGTCCGAAAACTTAGCTGAGGCCGTACTAAAAGTCCTGTCTACAAATTCCATTGATATTACTGACTGTAAAGACCAGTTATATGACAACGCAAGCTTTATGTCAGGAACCTACCCTGGTTTGCAGGCACGCATTAAAGATCGAAATCCGAAAGCGCATGATGTGCCTTGTGCAGCACTTTCTTTGAATTTCGTCGGCCCTAGTGCTGCAAGCTGTTGTCGGGAAGCATGTTCATTTTTCAGTGTAGTGCAAAACCTTTATAAATTTTTCTCTGTTTCTACGCATCGCTGGGATAAACTTCTTCCTTTCATGAAACAAGGAAGCAAAACGGTAAAAAGTTTATCAAAAACAGGTTGGTCAGTAAGAGAGGAAACGCGTGTAAGTCTATATGAAAACAAGGAGGGCGTTATCAATGCCCTCACACATATTGCCAATAACACGTTTGAAAAACCACTTGTGCGAAATGAGGCTTCAGCTTTACTGAATCAACTCTGCAGACTAGAAACAGTATTTAAGATGACAGTTTGGAAGGACATTCTCCAGAGATTTAATAGTGTAAACCTGAAATTGCAAAGTGTAAATATTGATACTAAAATAGTGCATGAATTATATGAATCACTTGTAGGATTTATTGCATCTATTTGTGGCATGTTCGACTACTATGAAAATAAATCCATGGAGATTGTGACTGATACAGACTATGAATGCACCTATAAAAGATCACGAAAACGCAAACATCATGATGACGAAGTAACGGACTCTGAAGAAGTTTTTCTGACTGGAAGGGAAAAATTTAGAGTTGAAACATTTCTCCCAATACTCGACAACTTGTACGCCAAAGTAGTGAGGAGGAAAGACAGCTATAGAACACTGTCGGACTCCTTTACAGTTTTCAGTAACCTTAAGAACAGTTCACCTGACGATATTGCTGAACGTGTAGCAGAACTCCAAGCATCATATGACACAGATTTAGAGCCTTCCTTCCCTAGTGAATGTGTACTTTTGAAATCTTCTGAGATTAGTGATACACCAGTCGAAATGCGTAAATTTTTACGAAAAGAGAGGTTACAGTCCGTGTTTCCCAATTTTGACATTGCTTTTAGAATATTTCTGTGTGTGGCACTTATAAATTGTTCAGCAGAACTCTCGTTCTCTTGAAAGACTGAAATCGTACCTACGTTCTACGTTGTCTGAGGAGAGATTGAACGCCTTGTCCATTCTTCACATTGAAGCCGGCCTCCTAACTGATAACGGTCTCAACTATGAAGATATGATCAACGAGTTTTCTGCCGTTGAAGTCAGATGCAAACTTTGCTAACTGGTGAGTTTGTTTATTTATTGATATTAGTTTTAAAAATTTAATATTATAATGTGATTTTTATTATATCTTAGAGCACATTCATTGGATTTGTAAACTACGTATTACCTGTTTATTTTACAATTGCCGATGGCAGAACGTGGAACTAAACCTCGTTTTCGTGCAGACGTGACCGAAGGCGCCCGACAATACTAAACAATCCCCGAATAACCCAGGCCGTTCGGCGCTGTACAGTCAAGTCATACTGATACGGTAATATATTACAACTGATGCGTATTCTTGGCGTCTGCTGAAATGTATAGTTATCGCGGAAATATACGTTATCGGAGAGTACGCTCAGATGAAAAAGTGTTAATAACTAACGTAGTTCAGTTCTGTCGATAATTACGTAAAAGCTTTGCTAATACCGATAGAAAGAGCTATAGTGAGAGCAGTAGCTGCAGTACAAAACTGTTCAGCCCTTACATGGATTAAAGGTATTGTGTGAATTTATTTTGCGGGATCTAGCTACACAGACCCTAATAAAACAAATTTGATTTTTCCACACTAGTCTGTAAAATTATGTAATAGCAAATCCAGTTGTGTGTTTGTTCGTCTGTATTTAGCTATTAGTTCGTGCACCGAAATCTCTATTTCATTTTCATTTCTTACGCTTTGCTATAGATTCACGTATTAATACACATTCAAGTTATTAGATCGTAAAAAGACAGTTTAATTTTAATTTTGAAAGCATATCTGTAAAAGTACGTATTAATTTCTAATGTATGACACGTTCGCTTCAATTTTTAGATAACTCAACTTTTTTAATTTTCATTATCAACGGTTTAATGTAAAAGAACATATTAAAAGTGAATTTATAACAAAAATCCGTTGTCTCCTACACGCTCTGCTGAATTTTTACGCTATAAAAGAAAAGTTATTTTCCTTGTGTTCGTTTCTGTTTTCTTTCGACAGAAGAATGTGTTAACACAATGCAGTTTTAAGTTTCTTTTATCTGCTGCCGTACACCAAGCACAGTTCAGGAACCATATTACACTTTGATTGAGCGCGACTAGGCCGCTGACGCGTCCTTCAGAACAACGAATAGCGGAGTACGGAAACAGCTTACAGCTTTCCCAACCAAAATGGCAATTGTGAAGTGATCGGGTAATAGTTATTATTTAAAACATGTTTTCTTTTTTTTTGGGGGGGGGGGAGGGAGGGGAGGGGGCCGCAATATAATAAGGTGTGCCTAGGGGCGAACATTTTTAAATCCGCCACTGGTTGGAGGGAGTTGACCCCATGAATCCTGCAGGGCTGTCCATAAGAGTACCAGAGGGTGGAGATCTCTTCTGAACAGCACGTTGCAAGGCTATACTCAATAATGTTCATGTCTGGGGAGTTTGGTGGCCAGCGGAAGTGTTTAAACTTACAAGAGTGTTCCTGGAGCCACTCTGTAGCAATTCTGGACGTGCGAGGTGTCGCATTGCCCTGCTGGAACTGCTCAAGTCCGTCGGAATGCACAATGGACATGAATGGATGTAGGTGATCAGACAGGATGCTTACGTACGTGTCACCTGTCAGAGACGTATCCAGACGTATCAGGGGTTCAATATCACAAAAAACTGCACACGCCCCACGCCATTACAGAGCCTCCACCAGCTTCAACAGTCCCTTGCTAACATGCAGGGTCCAATTGGTTCATGACGTTCTCCACACCCGTACACGTCCACCCGCTCGATACAATTTGAAACGAGACTCGCCCGACCAGGCAACATGTTTCTAGTCATCAGCAATCCAATGTCGGTGTTGATGGGCCGAGGTGAGGCGTAAGGCTTTGTATCGTGCAGTCATGAAGGGTACAAGAGTGGGCCTCGGTTCTGAAAACCCATATCGATGATGTTTCGTTGAATGGTTCACACGCTGACACTTGTTGATGGCCCTGCATTGAAATCTGCAGCAATTTGCGGAAGGGTTGCACTTCTGTCACGTTGAGCGATTCTCTTCAGTCGTCATTGGTCTCGTTCTTGCAGGATCTTTCTCCAGTCGCAGCGATGTCGGTGATTTGATGTCTTGCCTCATTTCTGATATCACGGTACACTCGGGAAATGGTCGTACGGGGAAATCTTCACTTCATCGCTACCTCGGAGATGCTGTGTCCCATCTCTCGTGCGCCGACTGTAACACCACATTCAGACTCACTTAAATGTTGATAACCTGCCATTGTAGCAGCAGTAATCAGTTTGACAACTGCGCCAGACACTTGTTGTCTTATATAGGCGTTGCCGACCGCAGAGCCGTGTTGTGCCTGTTTACATACCTCTGTATTTGAATACGCATGGCTATACCAGTTTCTTTGGCGCTTCGGTGTATTAGTGTGCAGTTGCTCGGTATATACTATTCGAGGCCGCAAGTAGGCTGCCACGCTGACAGAATCTGTCAACAGACCAATTGGTGCTTCGACAAGCACTCACCACCGGGTGCATAGGCATTGCCATTTATGTAGCTTAATTTGGAATATCAAGGTAGGCATTTTAGGATTCATCATCATAATTCATTTTTTCTCCCAGCTTGTGTCCAATAGGACGTCACTACTGTTAACCTTTGATCTACTTTCATTGGCACTTTTAATAAGAGGAGTGTTTTTAACTTTTACAATATTATTTTCATTAAAAAGTCCACTGTTTTACTAATGTAGTCACCATCTCTAATTAGCACCAAAGAGTTACTCTTGTCTGACTTCAATTTCTTACGAAAACTGAAATTTATTTTTAATTTATAACATTTTCATGACTCTAAGCCACTATGTTATGATGGAATATTGCCGCTCCCATCTAAGTGTCCAACAAAGGAAAAAGAAAGACGATTTTAAACAGATTTAACAAATTAAGCCAGAGATGCACACTTCAAGGAAATTTTGAGTAAGCTCGTAAAGGTAATGTACGTCTGTTTTGATGTTATACACTTCACACTTTACTTCTCAGATCTCGGAGACGATCTCGGAGACTTCTGTTCGCATCTTCAAAAGAGTGTATTTCCACCTCTTGCACCAATGATGGCATTCAACCTTTCATGTATGCTCCTGAGTAATGCGGTAATTTCCTGTTGATGAATCATATCCCATTGTTCCAAGAGGGCATTCCGTAAGTCCTTTAGGATCTCTGGATAATGCTGGCGGGCTCTTCTGCCCAGCCGCTCCCAGACGTGCTCAATAGCATTCAAATCAGGGTTTCGAGCAGGCCAACCCATAGCATGAATTCCTGTTTCATCCAAGAACTCTTGCACAATTCTCGCAACATGTGGGTGAGCATTGTCGTGTGTTAGTGTAAAATCATCACCAATAAATGGAACGAAAGGCACAACATGCTCCAGAAGGATTTCCTCACATGCTGACGTGCGGTAAGGCTCCCATGCTCCACCAGGATCAAATCCGCCCTTGCAGCTGCGTTGATTCCTACGCACACCATCACAGAAACACTTTGAAAAGACGTCCTGGACGATAATGTGCCATGGGAATATCTTTTCCCTGGCCTCCTGCAGACCCCCTCTATTCCGTCAGGTGATCGGAGGCCATATCGTGACTCATCGTTGAACAACACTTGATCCCATTGTTGTACTGTCCAACCCAGATGTTCCCTTGCGAAACCTAGTCGAGCTGTGGAATCCTCTCTGGGGAGTTTCGGATCTGTAGCACGTCCTCTGGAGTGAAGATTGGCTTCTTCCAGTCTTCTTCGAACTGTTCTCTAGTTAACATTGACCCCTCGAATCTGCTGGAGTCGGTTTCGTCCTTCAGTGGCGGTGGCGTGACGGCTGCGAAGAACTTGAAGTTGTAAGAAGCGGTCATCTCTCCCCAATGTTGGTCTTCTCGGGTCTGTTCCTGGTCTCCTTGTAAAGTCCCCAGTTTCCCTGTACCTTCGTACGGTTCCAGAAATCGTGGAATATGTAGTCCTCAACACTTGTGCAACGTAATGTATGGTGAGGCTATTTTCCACCAAAACCAGCAGGTTTCGCAGATTGTTCAGGGCTTAACGGCGTGTTTACTCCAGAAAACCGATTACAGCAATCAAAGAAAGGTCCTACAAACACATGTGATTGGAAGTGGAACAATTCAGTGCACAATACTAAGCACTACAAGACCAGGAAACCATTATTCACATTCAGTGATGTGTTTTCCAACAATTGAAGCTAGTGCAATAAACAATAAACACTTCATCGTTTGTTCGCAAAGCAACGCCAATAACATATGTAAATACACACTGATTACACATAATTTTTGGGTGTTGCGTTTTTCGTGCCGGTCAGTGTATATTACCAGTTCCAATTGCAATGCTTGCTTGTGCTACTGTCAGGAGTTTAGCCTGTTCACAACCATTCTGCACTTCAGTTATAACATTTTTATCACCTTATCATCAATGTTTGCTGGGACATTAAACTTTGGTCCTTTACTCAAGGTGTCCATTGTCACAGTCAGTCAAGTTGACCACGTTAACTGCAAATTTGTATTCACTTACTCGAGAATCGACTGCCGTTACGTTAAAGGTACTTGCTGTGATTAAGCCATCCAATTTATGCCAGTGTTTACGGTGTATAATTTCTCGTTCCCAGTTTACGTAGTATTGAACGAGATTAGCAATTTTTTTAAGAGTATTGCGTTAAAATGGCTGCGGAGTCAAAGACGAAAGATTTCCGCTTTGAAGCTGGCCAAATATTTTGCTTTGTAGGCTGCCCTAATTTCACTTTTAACCCCCAACTTTTCCACCTTCTTTTTTTTACACGTTGTGCGCTACACTAACGATTTTGCAACTTAAGTCTTGCATACACAGGTATCACTTCACTATTCAAACACGTCTTGTTGAACAAAAAAAATTAAACCTTGAAAAACATCTTATTTGTAATAAATGCACCAAAAAACTAATATCTGTTTGTTTGCGACTACTGAGCTTTTCTAAAATCCAGTCAGTTATACCAATAATAATGGGCACATACCTCTACCGTCAGTTTCAGGTCGACCGACATACGTGTTCCAGAAACGTACTGAGAACTTTTCAAGAATTATAAGTCCAGTACTCAGCGAACCGCACGGACAGCGTATAATGCATACTTAACCGAATCCTGTACGTCGAGGATGTGAGTAAATAAAACAATGTTTCCTTTTTTTCTAAAGGCAGTATCATTTATTTATTATCCAACTTAAAAATACTTGTCCATTTTCTGAAGCACAAATATAATCACTTATGTGTCCATACTTGTTCCTCAGTCTCTAAAGAGATGATTCCATATTGTCACTCTTTTGAAAGTGTCACGAAACCACACAACTTTTCCACGATCTTTGACGTAAACAATGTTGCCTTTACGATCGTAGATTCGAAGCGTTGACATCGTTTCTTCATACTGTAAACCATCGTCATTCCACTTCCCCCGTGGTGACTGAAGGATAAGCAGGCCACTGTCCGTCGAATCTTGGCATTTTGCACTGTTCTAAATGGTTTAGGTGAAGCGACAATTGTTGAGAACGTTGTCAATACCCGTCCAAAGCTTTAAAATGCAAGAAATGCAACATCTTTGAATACAAATTGGCCACAATCGTCGTGAAAACCCTGTACATTTGCGACGATGCTCATAGTTTCAGGAGCCATCGTGGATTGCCTCTTGTGCGATGTAGTACCGTCTAATCTATACTATTCGCTGAACAATTCTTGTGAGAGGTGAGTAATTGATAATACGATCGTGCAGGAGTAACGCACACGCCCCTATATTTGGTGGGAAATTGCTTGATGATTCAAATTCAATGCGGATGTCTATAGGACTTGTCTTGATGCTTTCGGTTTGCTTCGAGCTATCAACCACAACAACAGGCGCTAATTCTTTAAACTTCTGTGGGCTGAGCATACATCCCAACTCATCACCATCATAGTTCAAAACAATGGTTCAAATGGCTCTAAGCACTATGGGACTTAACATCTGAGGTTAGCAGTCCGCTAGACTTAGAACTAGTTAAACCTAGGACATCACACATATCCATACTCGAGGCAGGATTCGAACCTGTGACCCTAGCAGGAGCGCGGTTCCGGACTGAAGCGCCTAGAACCGCTCGGTCACAGCGACCGGCGCCCTCACAGTATCAACATCGTAATCTCGAGTACGCATCGTACAGTAGACCTATATTCTCATTGTTCCAGTCAAGTTGCATATTATCGTATGCTTCCCCAGGGAAGCGTCCTGGGACCTCTGCTGTTCCTGATCTACATAAATGACCTGGGTGACAATCTGAGCAGTTCTCTTAGGTTGTTCGTAGATGATGCTGTAATATACCGTCTAGTAAGGTCATCCGAAGACCAGTATCAGTCGCAAAGCGATTTAGAAAAGATTGCTGTATGGTGTGGCAGGTGGCAGTTGACGCTAAATAACGAAAAGTGTGAGGTGATCCACATGAGTTCCAAAAGAAATCCGTTGGAATTCGATTACTCGATAAATAGTACAATTCTCAAGGCTGTCAATTCAACTAAGTACCTGGGTGTTAAAATTACGAACAACTTCAGTTGGAAAGACCACATAGATAATATTGTGGGGGAAGGCGAGCCAAATGTTGCGTTTCATTGGCAGGTCACTTAGAAGATGCAACAAGTCCACTAAAGAGACAGCTTACACTACACTCGTTCGTCCTCTGTTAGAATATTGCTGCGCGGTGTGGGATCCTTACCAGGTGGGATTGACGGAGGACATCGAAAGGGTGCAAAAAAGGGCAGCTCGTTTCGTATTATCACGTAGTAGGGGAGAGAGTGTGGCAGATATGATACGCGAATTGGAATGGAAGTCATTACAGCAAAGACGTTTTTCGTCGCGGCGAGATCTATTTACGAAATTTCAGTCACCAACTTTCTCTCCCGAATGCGAAAATATTTTGTTGAGCCCATCCTACATAGGTAGGAATGATCATCAAAATAAAATAAGAGAAATCAGAGCTCGAACAGAAAGGTTTAGGTGTTCGTTTTTCCCTCGCACTGTTCGGGAGTGGAATGGTAGAGAGATAGTATGATTGTGTTTCGACGAACCCTCTGCCAAGCACTTAAATGTGAATTGCAGAGTAGTCATGTAGATGTAGTTGTAGATGCAGATGGGTAGTATACCGAATTCGGGAACACGACTTCAAAAGACAGCTCGTCTCTTACGACGACGGTACAACTTGAATAACTGACGTTTCATTATTTTGGAACTGCAGACAGACAGAGGAGGGAAAGTGACTAAGGATTCCACATCCTTAGTCACTTTCCCTCCTCTGTCTGTCTGCAGTCCCAAAATAATGAAACGTCAGTGATTCAAGTTGTACCGTCGTCGTAAGAGACGAGCTGTGTTTTGAGGTCGCAAAGGCCTTACGAACGGGAACTTAGTGCTCTCTTATTGTCCTCAAAGAACCCCATAAGCATTTTGAGAGAGATACACATACTAAAGCGTTTACTTATCGACCCGTCAATGAATCATCCTGCGTTTTGCAGAATATTCCGGGCCGAATTTGATGTGGATACATAAGTGTTGAGTGATGGTGCGATTTTCATGTTTCCTGTTCGGTCGACCTCAATGGCATTAATTTCGTATTGTATCTCCTAAAACAGGAAGGCGAACGCATTAAGGATGAGTCTCGATGTTTCCACTGGAGCACTACCGTCATTTTGCATAAAGCTAGTCGTGGGCTGTGTTCCAAAAATGAACAGCATAGATACAGATAACACTTTCTGCAGGACCTAACTATCATTTTGCAGGACAATGCTCAAGCACGTACAGTGCAAGCTGTTACCGATTTGTTTGACTGATGGGGTTGCTAAGTGCTATACCACCAACTGTACTCCCATGAATTATGCCCTCGTGAGTTCAACTCGATTTGTAAACTGCAGGAAACACTTCACGGCATTCGCTTCCGAACTGCTAAAAATTCGTCTGGCAATAGACCGCGCCGCTCGAATTGTTAACACAACTGGCACTGCTAAGAGTATCCTACGACTTCCACATCGCTGGCAACGGGTTGTACACAGTGCTGGTGACTACTTTGAAGGTCAGGAAAACTTTGAAACACGTATCTATTTTGTACGAGCTGTAAATAAATAGTTGCCACTATTAAAGTTCCAACCTTCGTACGTGCTCGAAGCGGACCCCTCAGGATTGTTAACAGTGTTACAACTAAATTTGTTTGCCCATACCACGAAGAACCCACAATTAATCAGCGAATGTTATAGGGAAATAATGAAACATTCTTCTTCTTCCGGTTTCCAGCATCATCACAGGACCAGTCGATTACTACAAGACCCTTGCAAAGAGGGTGTGTGCCGGGCCTTCAGAGGTTCCAGTCCTCCCTCTGGTATGCGTGTGTGTGTTGCCCTTAGCGTAAATTAGTTTAAGTTAGATTACGTAGTGCATAAGCTTAGGGACCAATGATCTCAGCAGTTTGGTCCCATAAGATCTTACCACAAACTTCCAAATTTTGCAAGAGGGTGTCTCATCCAGTCCGCCATGACAACGAACAGACGCTCTCATTGGCATCCAGGGCATTTTATAGGGAACCGTGCACTTAGGTATTGCTGGGTTTATGAACTGAGTTAAATACGAACGCAGTTCCGTGCCTGTATCTGGCACACTTGGCTCACACGTTTCCACCTCCATTCCGGCGCCACATGAATTATACAACTGAGCTACTGTTTCGTACGATTGCCACCTTAGTCGATAATCTATAGCATACATTATACTATGGCTTGTGTACTTTAGATTTTAAACGTCTGTTCCTGCAGATGTGCACACTCGCTGCTGTTTAATGTTTGAATTGTTCCAGGGAAGTCTCCTAGTACAACTGTATGATCCCCCAGCATTACTGACGGCGATTGAAAATTGCCGTGGAGCAGTGCGGAAATATGGATTGACGTATCGCATAGTTGATACCATTCATCAGCGGATAATATCAATTAAACGTTACAAAACTGCGGATTTTACAGTACTATCACCGGATAGAACTCTCGGTCACAAATCTTACTAACACTGACAGGTTTACAGCCTGTGTTGTTTAAAATGTAGCTAACGTTTGACAACATAATTACCACATCATAGTGGCCTCTTCACCTCACGTGCTGCTGCTACGTGCCTCGACATCTTACCCACTTGCCGGTTCTCTCACGACTGTGTGAGCTTCTCATCGGTCGCTGTTTAGATACTTTCTATGCAGTATGTAAATGACGGGCACTTTGGCATTTGTGGTCAGTTCATCACCAGAAGGAACAAGGTGATGATAAGTTCTGGAGTGACTGTGCTCGTGGTTAACTTAAGCGAGGGCAGTACAAGTCAGGTCCGCTGATGCGACGACCATTACATCTCTAGTGAGTGCATAGCTTTGTTGTATTCAAGAAGATGACGACTTAGCCTAGACATTCCTGAATTTGTTACTACGATTCAGATGGAGGATTACGGGTCCCAAGACGATGAAGAGCGACCGTACAACCGCCTATTCCATATTCGAGAGGCTGAAATCACGAAACATTTCTAAAGTGCTTATGGACATTTATCGGAATGAAAGACGTACCAGTTTAACTGCATTGTACTATTACCCGTAACCTACACAGCTTATACCTCGGCTATGTGACATTTCGCCGGCCGCGGTGGTCTCGCGGTTCTAGGCGCGCAGTCCGGAACCGCGCTACTGCTACGGTCGCAGGTTCGAGTCCTGCCTCGGGCATGGATGTGTGTGATGTCCTTAGGTTAGTTAGGTTTAAGTAGGTCTAAGTTCTAGGGGACTGATGACCACAGCTGTTAAGTCCCATAGTGCTCAGATCCATTTGAACCATTTTCCATTATGTGACATTTCACACAGATTTAAGTCACTGCCTTAGGTGTTGCAGAATGACGAACTTCTTTCTCAGTTTGATGTGAACGCTCGATGCCAGAACGATGGCCATTCACCAATTAAATTGCACTGTCCTGGTTGTAAAATGGAAATACAATAAATTATTTCTTCCTTCTAGTTGTGTTCACTGCATTACTCTGCTTATCGCACAGTCGATAACAGATTGCCTGCGGCTGTCTTAATGGGCATTTCGTACCTGAAACTCATTCAGTGCTCCGGTGCGATACTTACACATCCAGGGAGCGGTACTTACCCCTGCGGCGGCGGCGACGAAGGTGGCAGCGGCGGCGGCGCTTTGACTCCCGGTATGAGGAACCTATATATTCTTTTAGTAGGTTGTCAGATAGGGCTGGGGCGAATTGGAAAAACATCTTTGTGCACACAAACACCGAGCTTTATTCACTTCTTACACAGTAGCAGCACAGAACTTGGAAAATAACAGTCGTATGTAGGCCTAAAACTCGGCTGAAAGGCGTTCAAGCCAATTGATGGCATTATCCCAATAATTATTCCATCTGTGAACTCTCCCTCGACGGTCTTTGCAGGTTCTACAGATACACATATTCGTACAGGGAGCGTACAAGATTTGATACACAGTTCCATTTGGTACATTGTAACCATATTTTTGCTAAAATAATATACAAACTCATTGTACACATCTCTTCCTACTAGATCATTTATGTATATATGGTGGTACTCCGGATATTACCTTTAGATCTGTCGATTTAGTTCTGTTAAGAGCAACATGTTAAGTTCTATCTGTAAGGAAGTCTCAAATCCAATTGCATGTCTGCTCTGATACTCTATAAGCTCGAATTTTTTCATTAAATGGCTATACAGGACAGTGTCTTTCCACCTTTCTGCCTTCCCTTCTTTCCTTAGAATTGGTTTTCCATTAGAGCTCTTGATATTCATACAAGTGAGTATGATAATTTTGTAGGTTCTGGCTCACTAGCTCAATGTTAAAATAAATTCTGTATTTTATATATAAAACAACCCATTTTTAAAAAATATTAAATATTTCAGTATATTTAATTAACTAAACCGATTCAAAAATGTTACCTAAATGCCTATTGTTTACAATAATACAACTAATTATAATAACCAAGTGATTTATCAAAAATACAATATGATTTGTAGCACAACAACGTGTATTAGTTAAAAAAAGTAAGTTATTTTAAAAATTTTAAACTGTGAGCATAAGTAAATAAATTAAAATGTATTAGTTAATAAAAGTAAATTATTTTTAAAACAATCACATTGTGAATGTAAGTAAATAAATAAAATGTATTAGTTAACAAAAATACATTATTTTTAAAAAATCACATTGTGATTTCTATATCATGAAATTCATTATGTCTATTTTTAAGTTTCTTCATTCCTTTATATTTCAGTTTCACTTGTCCTTTTTTAATTATATCAAAATCAAAAACATCAGTTAATTTAGAAAACCTATTCGTTAAAGTCACTGTAAAATCATTAAGTTTTAAGACAAGTTGTTCTCCAAATCTAGTATTTAAATATTCACAGTACATATTATTATATAAAACATTTATCTCTAGCTCATTTACATTTCTAATTTCTTTAGAAATACTTAAATTATTTAGCTTCTTTTTAAATGAATGTCCATTTATATGGAAAAAATTTTTATTAGATTTACAAAAATAAATTTGTAGTTTATGTAAAACATATTTTTAAAAATTTATAATTTTGAAGTTATAGCTAAACGATTCATTGAAAATTACCATTTTTTTATAATAAAAATTATTTCTTATAAATAGTGAACAAAAAAAATACAATCTAAGGAAAAAGATATTTATGAAATAATTGAGCTATGTGAAAAAGCTATTGATTGTCCTATTTGTTTATGTAATGAAAATAATAATCAATTTGTTAAACAAATTGCAATCACATTTTTCATAAAGAAAGTATGGATAAATGGTTAAAGGAAAACGAAAATTGAACACTTCATAGAAGGATTAGTAAAAATAAAGAACTGACATTAGAAGATATATTAGCTACATTTGATTCCTTACCAATAACTACAAGATCTTTAATCCTTTGTTTGATAGAATTCAACAATTTAGAAATAGGTATTACGGATCTGATGATGATTCTGATGATTCTTATTTTTAAAATAATTTATATGAATAATATTAAATTAAAATTTAAAAATTATAAAAATTACAAAAATTTACTTTTTCACATATCTACTAGATTTTTTAAATATATAAATAGAGCAAGTTCAACAAGATTGTTCTTTGAAAACTAAATTTTGGACATATTGTAGTACAGATAAATCTATTGATAATTTTACTTTACAAAAATATACAAAAGAAGTTTATAGAACTATATGTAGGCAATGTGTAAATAAATATCACGTACAAAATTACAATAACAATCTAATTCCTTGTGTATGTGGAAAAAGTGTTGCTAAACGTTATTTCAAAGAACATACACGACGAAATCCAAGTATAGAACATACAAAAATATTATTAGAATGGATAATGAAGAGAAATCTACATCTGCAATGAATAATGAAGACGCTATAACTGAAAAAACCATCTACATCTACAAAAAATGTAAAAGTAGTTAAGAAATAAAGAAACTAAATTCATTTTAAATAAATCCTTCACATATAGATAAACATAACAATAAATATAAGAACTTCAAGTACCTGGGAAGTATGATTGAAAGTAAGGGGGGAAACGCTATGGAAATAAATGAAAGGTGCAGAAAAGCAGGGCAGTTCTACAAATATATTAGGGGGCTTATTTGGAGCAAGGAGGTGCCACAGAAATCCAAGGGAATTATATACCGAACCTACTTTGTCCCCATATTGGCATACGGAAGTGAGACATGGGTAATGCACAAAAGCGACAAAAGTAGAATACAGGCTAGTGAAATGATGTTCCAGAGGAGCAGGTTGAGTGTAACAAGACGAGACAGATTGCGAAATGTGTATGTGAGGGAAAGACTAAAGGAGGAACCAGTACAGGACAGGATAGAAAAATCAAGACTGCAGTGGTATGCACACATGAAGAGAATGGATGAGGGAAGAATTCCTAAGAGGATGTTTGATCTGCAACTGGAGGGGAAGAGGCCCAGAGGAAGACCAAGAGATAGATGGGTGAAGGGAGTGAAGGAATGTGTGACGAGAAGAGGAGAGAACTGGACGAAGGTGGAAGAGGGGGAATGGTGGAAAGACAGAACACGATGGAGAGGCTTGTGTTCCCGACAGACCCAGCCAGTGGCTGGAAACTGTCCAAGATGATGATGATGATAAGAAATGTACTTTACAATGTATTAAGAGTAAGAAAGCTAAAGAAAAAGAAGCATTATGATTAATTATCTAATAAATAATAATAATTATTTTTGATTTATTAAATATATAATAAAAAAATTCTTTTAAGAACTAATTGATTGTTAAATTAGATAGTAAACGAATTCTTTTAAAAACTACTTCTTGTTATTTTCAACTATGATTAACCAATATTTAAAAACTAATTGTTAACCTAAATAATGAACTAATTCTCTTTTCGATTGATTATATATTAAATAATAAACCTATCCATCTATTAAATATATCATTTTATTAACAAATATTTTTTACAAATCTAACGAATTTTTTTGTAATAAAGAAAACAGCAAAATGGAAGCCTATTTTGCTTATCAACTACATCAACTGCCTGTTGCTAAAATTCGTGAATTTATAAAAAAACATAATTTATTAGTATTCAAATTTACATAAGCTAATTTAAATTGATTTATTATTAGTAATAGTTCAATTATCATTAGAAATCATCCAAATATTGTTAAAAATAATACACCTGAAGTAAGTGAAAATCATAAAAATAATACTCATGAAGTAAGTTAAAATCATAAAAATTATGTTAAAAATAATAAATCTGAATTAAGTGACAATTATAATATTATGTAACCGAAGTAAATGAAAATTTTACAGATATTGTTAAAATTTGTTAAAAATAATAACAAATTTGAAACAAGTGAAAATATTTGGAAAAGTTACGATATTACAATATTATTAATGTTTTTCTAACTAAAGAAGATAAACTATTAAAAGCATATTTCCATTTTCTACAAATATAATTGTAAAATGGAAACCAAGAGATAGAAAAACAATTAAAGATTACTTAGTTGAAGAAGCATTTGAAAATAGATTACAAACAATAGATTTTGAAAATAGTATAGATATACTTGTTGCTAATCATTTTTTAACTGCAATTAAAACTAAAATTTATAAAATTGTTAAACACTATTTGAAAGTATACGGTCATTTAAAAATAAATTTTATTAGCGAATGTAAACTACAAACACATGGAATAATTGAAAAAGTTCAAGAATGTAAACAACAAACACGGAACTATACTATTTTGGCATAAAAAATTTCAGAAAAGAATTTAAAGAAGGTAAAAGAGACATTTTAGAAAAAATATATAATTTTCAAGCACAAAGATCTGGATAGTAATTAAATATGATTAATGGTTTAAAACTAACAATTAATAAATACATTCCACTAACAGCATAATCGTATATTGATTTACCAGATAAATTTATAAGTAAAAAAGCCTGCATTAATGTGAAAAAATTGATGAAAAATATTATTTATGATCTGTAAAAGCAGCTTTGTTTCCTGTGGATAAAAAAGGTGATAGAAAAACAAAATACGAAAATGTTGTTTTTGATCTTGATAAAAATTTTGAAAATATTAAATATCCTGTATTCGTCGATCATATTCCAAATATAGAAAATATAATCAATGTATCTACAAATGTTTATTCATTTGCTACTGATGATGAAAATTATCATGTGTATCCATTAAAAATTACAAAATTTAAAAAAGAAAAACATGTAAATCTACTTCATATCAAGAAAGATAATATTTCACACTATCGTTATATAAAAAATTTATTGACACTTGTATCAAGTCAAATCACTAAACATGAAAAGGTAAAATTTATTTGCAATTTATATTTACTACATTTTAATAGTACAGAAGTATTAGATAAACATACACCAAATTGTTTAACTAAAAAACCATTAAAAGGTGATATGCCAAATAAATGAGAATATGTATATTGTATAAATTATCAATACACCCAAAAAGTTCCATTTCTTATTTATTCTAATTTTGAAAGTTTACTTTTAAAAATGGATAATTGTGAACTAAATCCAGAAAATCCATTTGAAATGAAACATCAAAAACATGAAACAGGTGAATTTTGTTATTATATTTATATATAAAGGAATTTATAAAGATCCTGTTGTTTATAGAGGACCATATTGCCATGAAAATTTATTGAATGTATAAAACAAGAAGTTGATGAAATTGGAAAAAAGAAACCACTTACATCTCAAGAAAGAAAAATACATAATAATTCTAAATTTGGTACATAGTGTAAACAATATTATTCTAAAAGTAATAAAAAAGTTCATCATCATGATCATCTAACTGGCACATTCATTGGTCGATTGTGCAATGACTGTAATTTAAAACTAAAACAACCTGATTTTGTACCTCTTTATTTACATTATATATCTGCTTATGATTCTAATCTTTTTGTAAAAGAACTTGATTACGATAATAAAGAAATAGGATCGATACCAAACAATAAAAATAAATACACAAGTATTGGCAAATATACGAAAAATTTAAAAATGTAATGTGTTGTTACATTTAAATTTATCACTTCTTCACTATCTGCAAATTTAAAGAAAAATAAAATAAAATATTAAAAAGAATTTTTCTCCAGAATTATTTTATTTACTAATTAGGAAAGGTGTTTATTCATATGATTATATGGATTCTTGGAAAAATTTAAAAAAATTCAATTTTCAACAAATGAAATAATTTACAGTAAATTAAATGATTGTAATATAACTGATGAAAATTATAAACACACTTCATTAGTTTGGGAAAAATTCAATATAAAAAAACTTTGTGGATATCATGATTTGTATCGTAAAACTAATGTAGTACTGTAAAGTGACAATTTTTGAAAATTTTAGAAAAACATGCATATAAACATATAAACTAGATCCTTCTTGGATCTTACAGCTCCAGGCTAACCTTGGGATGCAATGTTAAAAATAACTGAAGATAAAATTGACATATTATATGATTATGATATGTTTTTAATGGTTGAAAAAGAATTAAGAGGGGAAATTTCACAATCTTATAAAAGATATTTAAAAGCAACTAATAAATATTTGAAACAGTTTAATAATAAATATTTATCAAATTATGTAACATATTTAGATGCAAATAATTTATATGGTAATGCTATGAACAATATTAACCATATGGAGGATTTCAATGGAATGAACCACATAATGTTAATTGTACAAATATAAAAGTAATTTCAAACAATTGTGAAAATGGTTATATATTTGAAGTAGATTATGAAAATCCAACAGAATTACGTGATATAAATAAAGATGTACGATTAACTCCTTAATAAAAATTTGTTCCAGGTACAAATGAAACTAAATTAATAACTATTTTAGCTAAAAATGATAATTGTGTAGTAAAATATAGAAATCTGAAATTATATTTATCTTTAGGAAAGCAACTTACAAAAATACATAAAATTTCAAAATTTAAACAAACTAATTGGTTAATGAAGTATATAGATATAAACACAGCATTGTAAACAAAAGCTACAAATAAGATTTCTACAAATAAATGAATATTTCTGTATTTGGAGAATATAAGAAATAGACAAGAAATAAAATTTGTTTCAAATGGTAATATAAACTTGTAGTTAAACCAAATATAGAACTACATTTAAAGAAAAATTTGCTGCAATTCATATGAATAAAAATAAAATACCATTTGATAAACCTATTAAAACTGAAGATTTCTATGAAGATATTACATCAATGATTGATTACTTTGATACAAGTGATTATCCAATTGATAATATATATAATACTCCACAAAAAAATGAAAAATGAAAGATGAATGTAATGGAAAAGTAATTGAAGAATTTTGTGGTTTGAGACCTAAAATGTATGCTTTTAAAGTTGATGACAATTCAGAAATCAAAACAAAATGTATTAAAAAAAATCTTGTTAAACCAAAATTAGTTTATAAGATTATCAAGATGGCTTTTTAACAATAAAGAACAAAATTGAAAATTTAATTTAATTACAAGTGAAAATCATGAAATATATAAAATTCTAATAAAGAAAAAAGCATGAAGTACACATGAAAATAACATATATGTTTTCGAAAATAAAATAGATACATTACCATATGGTCATTATAAGTTATTAAATTAATAAAATTATTTCTATATAAAATTGATTCTATATAAAATTAGGAAATTTTTTTAAATATAAAATTTTTCTATGCAATTGGAAACTCTTTCCAAAGCCATAGAAAATTTAACAAAAGTCAAATATAACACAATGATTATTATATACAAAGACTACAAAGATTGAATAAATTAAACAATTGAATAATAATATAAAGCATTATAGAATTAAAATGAAAGATGATATAATTCAATTAAAAAATGAAATAATATAAGTACAAAAGGTTCTAATTGAAAATTTGAAGGAAATAATTGACTCATATTTTTAAAATTGGTTGATTGTTTAACTGAATATTAATTAACTTCTTTATAACATTTCTTTATCTTTATTCATCCAACTGTTGTGTGAATTATCAAAACCTAACGATTTAACATAAACTTGATTATATTTCTTTCTGAAAACTTTTTCAACTAAGTATCCATCTGGATATTTTGTTTTCTGTAATTCTTGTACATAAATATATCCTTTTTTTTAAAATTTATATGTAATTTGATTAGAATAAATAACATCTTCAATTTAACGATTTCTGTGGGCGATTAGGTGTATATCCATTTTGAAAATTATTTTTAGATTACTAATTCTCAATTTATCACCTTTCTAAAATTTGGGATTTTAATTAGTTAAAATGTTACTTATTTTTACACATTTTATACTAACTTTTAATCGTTTCATTTCTATTGTAGAATGTTTTGCAATATTGTATTCATGAATTAGATTTTTAACTAAATCGAATCATTTCCTTATTTCCTTGTAAAGTTAACTTTTTCCATATTTTTTCTTTAAGTGTTATGTTAAATCGTTCAAGAACAGATGCTTTTATTTCTAAAAAAGTTGAATAATGATTACTGTTATATTTCTTGATTATTACTTGAAAATCTTAGTTATAAAATAGTTTACCATTTTTTATTTGTAAATTATTTGATTTTATAACTATTAAAATCATTTTAAAAACATCGACTATATTTTTAGCTTTATTCTCTTTAATAGGACATCAAATTAATTATTTGAAAAAAGATCAATTATTGTTAATAAATATTTATTACATTTATTTATTTATGAAATTCCTTTTAAATTATCTGAATTCTTTTCAACTAGATCAGCTACCATTAATTACCTATATTAAAAGAAACAACATTTCTTCATTTATTTTTTTTCCGATTGGTTTATGTATTTCATTGATTATATTTTCACTAATATTATTTAAAACTTTATCATCTACAATTTTTTTTATTGAAATTGCTCGTTTTTTATTTACAAATTTTACAAATGCCTTCAAGTCTTTGTCTTCCATTTTTAGTTGTTACTCTATGTGGATTATGTGTTTCGGTAACCTTTGTACATTTTAAACAATAAATTTGGTCGTCTTTAAGTAGTATATGTCAATTACGATTAATCATTTATATAGATAAAATATTATATACATAAAAAATTAAATTATTTCACCAAATACAATTATATATACACTTACAGGAACAGTTTTAACAGAATCTTTCATTGTCACAGTTCCAAAATTTGATTTTTGTGCCATTATTAATTGATTATTATTATTTATTTGATGTAGTTTATCAGCTACACTTTCTGTTATTTCAAAATCATCAAAGTTTAAATATCTATTCATATTTTTTCCATAAATAATAATCATTTTAAAGACGAATTCATTTTCAAAATTGTACTTTTTTCTTCACCATTTGTCATAAATGTAAATTTTGGTATTTGTTTATCATATACTTCTTCTTTAACATCAATAATCTCTTTAAAGTTTTTAATTTCAGGATCTACGTTTTCTGTAAAAATGTCACTAAATCTTTCTTGGTATAGTAATTATTTAATTATGTTAAAATGCTTCTGTATTCTGGAATTGTAACATATTCTTTTTCTAAGTATTGTTTGTTAACTTCATTTTTTTCATCATTGGATCATTTACATTAACAAGTCTTCTATTTCTAAAACCAATATAACATTTAGTCATTTTAAAAATAGTATTAAATTCTTTTTGAAATTGTTTAATTGCACTAGTTATCTTTGGATCTATTGATACTTGAAATTGTTTAATAATATTTTGAAATTGATAATTGCACGTGTTATCTTTGGATCTATTGATGATTGAAAAAGTCTAATACAAAAATCAATTTTAGCAATTTTTCCTTGATTGAAAGTAGGTGTATGAAGTATTTGTTCAGTATGTTTAGCTGAATGTATATTATTTCCAAAAATTTCCAATTATTAAGTCTAAAGTATCATTAAAATAATAATTCTTACATAGAAGTTTTAAAACAAATAAACATGTGAACACATATTACTTCATCAAAATTTTGTATTCCTTCTGTATTGTTGTAGAGTTCATTTCTTCCTGAATAGTTAACTAATTGTTATGGTATATTACCACTAAATGAATCAAAAACAAATTTTTTATCATTATTTTTATAATAACAAATCCAATGAATACCAGGACTATCTTATGTATCCAAATTTACTGTACCAAGTAAAATTTTTAATGATTTATTTACTAATTCACCAATCATGTATACACCAAGAAAATGTTTAAATTTTAATTGTTTTGTTAGTTTTTCTATATCAAAATTACTTAATGTATTGGGATATTTATCCCTTTTTAAATTTTCTAACCTACCTGCCAGATTAAGGGATCTGACATTCCACGCTCCGATCCGTAGAATGCCAGTTTTCTTTCTCCTGATAACGACGTCCTTTTGAGTAGTCCCCGCCCGGAGATCCGAATGGGGGACTATTTTACCTCCAGAATATTTTACCCAAGAGGACACCATCATCATTTAATCATACAGTAAAGATGCATGCCCTCGGGAAAAATTACGGCTGTAGTTTCGCCTTGCTTTCAGCCGTTCGCAGCACCAGCACAGCAAGGCCGTTTTGGTTATTGTTACAAGGCCAGATCAGTCAATCATCCAGACTGTTGCCCTTGCAACTACTGAAAAGGCTGCTGCCCCTCTTCAGGAACCACACGTTTGTCCGGCCTCTCAACAGATACCCCTCCGTTGTGGTTGCACCTACGGTACGGCTATCTGTATCGCTGAGGCACGCAAGCCTCCCCACCAACGGCAAGGTCCATGGTTCATGGAGGGGTCAATTAATGTAGAATTGTATTTTCCAGGAGTATCACCAGACCAATCTGTTTATTTTTTAATTTGTGATAAATCTTCATAATCTTTTATATGATGACTACATGGAATTATTTGTTTTTCGACTTCCCTATTTTCTTTAATTGCTTTTAAAACATTGTCACCTATACCTTCAATACCTTGTTTTATTTTTTCAGCAGCATCAGTAACAGGTTGATCTTCTTTTTATATTTTTCATACTGTGTTCTTGGTTGTTTGTTCCAAAGTTCAAATGTTTCTTTTAGTTCTTCAGCTTTCTTTATATTTTGTTTAACATGTTAACAACTTTTTCATCATAATTTACAAACATTTATTAATGAAGAGAAAATATTAATTATGTTTATTTTAATATCTATATTTATGTTTATGTTAAAGGCAAAGTTAATGTTAATGTTAATGATAATGTTGAAAATAGTGTTAAAGGTAATATTTAATGCTTTTATTTAATGTTTGTGGTTTTTATATGTTTATGTTGTTAAGAAGTGTTAAATTTGATTTCTAAATGTACCATCATTTGATTTTCTAGACATCTCTTTTGTAAAGAATCCAAAGTCATCATGCCAAAATTATTACACAATTCCTAAAAATTACTAAACTTTAAACCTACAGCAACAAATTCATTATAAATATGATTTTAATTTGTGTCATCTTGTCTAAAAATATTTAAAAAAATTTTAAATGGCTGATACTAAGTGTTTTGGTATTTTTGAATTAGATTGTGCTAAGTAAAAGCAAAAATTATCTTTGTGTCTACCTCTAGTAAAATTAGCTCTTGCAATACCTTGATTTTCTAGAATAAAATCATCAAATACAACAACTGAATTATTTTCACATTTATCTAATGGAATAATTTCTGCACTATTTTCAATAAAACTAACAATGTTTTCATTAATGTTACCTTCAATTTTTACCATTGTTTTATGAAATCTTGAAACATTGGTTGTTGTAAACTTATTGAATAAATATACAAATGTATAATATTTTTCTAATTTAACCATCCTGAAGCTAAAATATAGTTATCAATTACTAATGTTATTTTTCCACCACCACTTGTTCTAATTATTGCACATCTCACAGAATTTGGAAACATTTTACCATGATTGTTTTTGTAATTATTTGTGGAACTCTTACTTTAGGTTTGCAATCTGTTTTGTTCCATTATTGATAAATTTTTCATTAATTTATATTTTTCATTTATTATTGTTTTATATTTGTTAATAAGTTTTCAGTAATAATTGAGTAGATTATTTCAACTTAGCGATAAATCTTCTATACTTAGAAAACGATTAACTGTTCCAATACGTAATAATATTTCTAATGTTTCATTAGTTGATTTTTATTCAATTTTTTTCATCAAATATTACAAGAAAAAAAATAAACTTCATTGTGATGGAGAAACAATAGAAATTCCTTTAGGTCACTATAGTTTAAAAAATTTTTAAAAATGTGTAAATTTTTTTAATAACACCAATATACACATTAAAACAGAGGAATTTAAACAGAATTGTTATTGAAAGGGATATAAAATTGTATTTGGATAGCACTGGAAGTTTACTTGGTTTTAATAATCAAATAGTTCAAGATTATGACAAAGCTATAGCTAAACATGTTCCTAAAATAATTCCTTTTGAATTACTAAACATAAATTTTAAATCTTGCTAATGGAATGTATGCAAAACATAATGATAATTTTCATAGAGAAACTAATATTATTGCTTCATTTAATATTAATGCAGAATTTGGTGAACCAATAATTTATGAACCAAATAATCCTGTAAATGTTCCTATTTTTAATACAATTAAAGATTCAGATGATTCTATAACAGACAAAAATTATAATTTAATTGACTTTAATGGTGCTACTGTAACAGTTATTTTAAAAATATCTTAATAAATTTTTTCCTTAATAAATCATGAACAAAACTGGAAGTTATCAGTTTTGTTCATTTCCTGTCAACGAAAAAACTTAAAATAATTTTAATTTCCCTAACAAAGATACAGAAATTGAAATAAATGTTGGTGATGGTTGGCTACATTCAAATCATGCACAATTATACATGAATTTTAGTATTATTGGAAATGACTGTTTAGATTATCCAACATGTGATGGAAAATCAAACAAAAAATTAATTGATAATCATGTAACTAAATTATTTGACTTTATAACAATAAAAAAAGGAAATAATATATTATTTAGAATTGAACATCCTTTTATTAACAGTTTTACTACACTTAACTTCATGTGTTACAGACAAAATAAGCTTAGAAGGACATAATCTTAATACAGGAAAAATAAATAGTAAAAGAAATCTAGTACTTTATCCTTTGTCAATGCATAGTGGATTTTTTAAATAATATAGGGTAATTTTGTTAGAAGGAAACTTAACTGTAGTTTTTACATGTAGTTCATCTTCTGGAGATGCAATTTTACATTGGTTATGCTGGTGTTGAAATACAAGATACTCTTCCAAAAGAAGGTAAAATTATTACAGAATCTATGGAAATCCGTGTACCAGTTGTTAAATATGAACCAAATTATGAACTTGAATATCGTGAAAATATTTTAAAAATCCTAAAATTCTTATTTCTTTTTATGAACTTCATACAGAAGAAATTGCTGTTTTATCTAGAAAAAATAGTTTTGTACTACAGAATTTGATATGCCATATTTTGTTTTTGTTGTATTTCAGACAAATCGTAAAAATAATCAATTAGTTCATTCATCACTATTTGATCATGTTAAACAATAGATTATTCATTTAAAAAATAGTAAAAATAAAGTTTTTCCTCAAGAAATGTGGAATATTAATCTGCCAAATAATTTTCTAAAAGCATATTATGCATTTCTTGATTTTAAAAGAATTACTTTACTAAAATGAGATGTTGATATTAATCCATTCAGTTTTATAACTAATTATCCAATTTATGTAACCTATATGACACATAGAAAGAATGTTATAACTACACAAAAAATCAAATATGAAACTTTGAGCAACTTTTAATGATAAAATTGGAAATGATACAATTGCTTATGTAATTGTGTATTGTAAAAAGAATCTTACTTATGATGCATAACGTAGATTACTTACTGAAAATCTTTAATTATTAACATTTGCTTCTATATAAATGAATGAGAAACTTAGAAAAAATTATAAAAGTGTCAACTTCATGTTTATATACATTTCTGAATCATTTTAAAAAATATAGAAAAAATTAAAACTGTCAATTTTAATATAATTTACATTTATTAACTAATACATTTTAATTAATTTACTTGCATTCACAAAGTGATTTTTAAAAAATAATGTACTTTTGTTAACTAATACTTTTTAATTAATTTACCTAATTCCACAATGTGTTTTTTTTAAATTGTATTTTTATTAAATAATTTATTTTAATTATATACTTATGTTCACAATGAGATTTTTAAAAAATAATGTACTTTTGTTACCTAACACATTCTAATTTATTTACTTCCATTCACAGATGAAAATTTTTAAATATAACTTCCTGTTTTTGACTACTACATGTTCCTGTGCTGCAAATCGTGTTGTATTTTGGATAAATCGCGTAGTTATTTTAATTAGTTGTATTATTGTAGAAAATGGGTATTTAGTTAACTTTTATTATCGGTTTAATTAATTAAATATACTGATTCTTAAAATTTTTTAAAGATCAGTTGTTTTATATATAAAATACAGAATTAATTTTAACATTGAGTTAGTGAGCCAGAACCTACAAAATCATTCTTCTCAAGTGCTTCTGTTTTCCTCAAGGGTCTCTTTAATTTTCCTGTAGGCGGAATCTATCTTTCCCCCCTAGTGATATATATCTCTACATCCTTACATTTGTCCTGTAGCCATCCCCACTTAGCCATTTTGGGCTTCCTGTCGATCTCCTTTTTAAGACATTTGTATTCCTTTTTGCCTGCTTCATTTACTGCATTTCTATATATTCTTGTTTCATCAATTAAATTCAATATCTTTTCTCCACGGATATCTACTAGCCCTCATCTTTTTACTTACTTGATCTGCTGCCTTTACCATCTCATCTCTCAAAGCTACCCATTCTTCTTCTACTGTACTTTTTTCTCCCATTCTTGTCAGTCATTCCCAAATGCTCTCTCTGAAACTCTCTACAACCTCTAGCTCTTTCCATTTATCTAGTTCCCATCTCCTCAAATTCCCACCATTTGCTGTTCCTTTAGTTTTAATCTACAGTTCATAACGAATAGATTGTGGTCAGAGTCCACATTTGCACCTGGAAATGTCTTACAATTTAATACCTGGTTTCTAAATCTCTGTCTTACCATTATACAATCCATATGAAATCTTGCAGTGTCTCCAGTCCTCTTCCATGCATACAATCTTCTTCCATGATTCTGAAACAAAGTGTTAGCTATTATTAAGTTATGTGAAATCTTATGTGCATGAAATCGTATGGGACTTAACTGGTAAGGTCATCAGTCCCTAAGCTTATACTCTACTTAACCTAAATTATCCTAAGGACAAACACACACACCCATGCCTGAGGGAGGACTCGAACCTCCGCCGGAACCAGCCGCACAGTCCATGACTGCAGCACCTCAGACTGCTCGGCTAGTCAACTTTATAATATCTCCTTTCCGCCATTCTCAAGTATTTCAGGAATTGTCTAATATGATTATTAAATTGTTTTTATGTGCAATGGGCATAAATCTTCCATATTCTGTATTTGGTGACTTCCATACATTTGTGTGAAATGTTCATAGCTAGTCTGACTAAGCTGAGAAGGTTAAAGATCAGTTTCTACCCTTAACCTGTCTCACACAGAGACGATTTCCTTGTGTACATTAATATAAAAATTATTCCACCAACTTGCTGATATCCTTCATAAAGAGCTATTTACTTTTCTGTAAAGATTGGAGCACCTGTAATTCAAAGTGCAGATTTCATTTCTTCATGTTAGAAATTTGAATGTCGTAAAAAAACTTTTCTTGATGTTTAACTTAATTCTTTCTGGTAATTTAGTCAGTAACACTATCTTAATAATTTCATGTATAACATGTGTACATGGTTAGTATATGTACTTAGTATGTATTATGAATGTTTAACATTCTTTCCTTATTAAATGTTTTTATAAATATCATCATCATCATCATTTAAGACTGATTATGCCTTTCAGCGTTCAGTCTGGAGCATACCCCCCTTATAAAATTCCTCCATGATCCCCTATTCAGTGCTAACATTGGTGCCTCTTCTGATGTTAAGCCTATTACTTCAAAATCATTCTTAACCGAATCCAGGTACCTTCTCCTTGGTCTGCCTCGACTCCTCCTACCCCCTACTGCTGAACCCATGAGTCTCTTGGGTAACCTTGCTTCTCCCATGCGTGTAATATGACCCCACCATCTAACCCTGTTCGCCCTGACTGCTACATCTATAGAGTTCATTCCCAGTTTTTCTTTGATTTCCTTATTGTGGACACCCTCCTGCCATTGTTCCCATCTACTAGTACCTGCAATCATCCTAGCTACTTTCATATCCGTAACCTCAACCTTGTTGATGAGTTAACCTGAATCCACCCAGCTTTCGCTCCCATACAACAAAGTTGGTCGAAAGATTGAACGGTGCACAGATAACTTAGTCTTGGTACTGACTTGCAGAAGAGAGTAGATCGTAGCTCAGTGCTCACTGCATTAGCTTTGCTACACCGCGCTTCCAGTTCTTTCACTATGTAGCCATCCTGTGAGAATATGCATCCTAAGTACTTGAAACCGTCCACCTGTTCTAACTTTGTTCCTCCTATTTGGCACTCAATCCGTTTATATCTCTTTCCCACTGACATTACTTTCGTTTTGGAGATGCTAATCTTCATACCATAGTCCTTACATTTCTGATCTAGCTCTGAAATATTACTTTGCAAACTTTCAATCGAATCTGCCATCACAACTAAGTCATCCGCATATGCAAGACTGCTTATTTTGTGTTCACATGTCTTAATCTCACCCAACCAGTCTATTGTTTTCAACATATGATCCATAAATAATATGAACAACAGTGGAGACAGGTTGCAGCCTTGTCTTACCCCTGAAACTACTCTGAACCATGAACTGAATTTACCGTCAACTCTAACTGCTGCCTGACTATCCATGTAAAGACCTTTAATTGCTTACCAAAGTTTGCCTCCTATTCCATAATCTCGTAGAACAGACAATAACTTCCTCCTAGGAACCCAGTCATATGCCTTTTCTAGATCTATAAAGCATAGATACTATTCCCTGTTCCACTCATAACACTTCCCCATTATTTGCCGCAAGCTAAAGATCTGGTCCCGACAAACTCTAAAAGGCCTAAACCCACACTGATTTTCATCCAATTGGTTCTTAACTAATACTCGCACTTTCCTTTCAACAATACCTGAGAAGATTTTACCCACAATGGTGATTAAAGAGATACCTCTGTAGTTGTTACAATCTTTTCTGTTTCCATGTTTAAGGATTGGTGTGATTACCGCTTTTGTCCAGTCTGATGGAACCTGTCCCGACTCCCAGGCCATTTCAATTATCCTGTGTAGCCATTTAAGACCTGACATTCCACTGTATTTGATGAGTTCCGACTTAATGTCATCCAACCCAGCTGCTTTATTGCACTGCAATCTATTGACCATTTTCTCCAGTTCCTCAAATGTGATCCTATTTCCATCATCATTCCTATCCCATTGTACCTCGAAATCTGAAACATTACTGATCGTATTTTCACCTACATTGAGCAACTCTTCAAAATCTTCCCTCCATCTGCCCAAGGAATCCACAGGATTCACCAGCAGTTTTCCTGACCTGTCCAAAATACTTGTCATTTCCTTCTTACCTCCCTTTTGAAGACTGCTAATTACACTCCAGAATGGTTTTCCAGCAGCTTGACCCAAAGTCTCCAACCTGTTTCCAAAGTCTTCCCAAGATTTCTTCTTGGATGCTGCAATTATCTGTTTGGCTTTGTTTCTTTCTTCAACATAACTTTCTCTGTCTACCTGAGTTCTAGTATGTAGCCATTTTTGATACGCCTTCTTTTTCCTTTTACAGGCTGCCTTGACTGTGTCATTCCACCAAGCTGTTTGCTTCATCCTACCTTTACACACTACTGTTCCAAGACATTCTTTAGCCACTTTTAATACTGTGTCCCTGTACCTTGTTCATTCCTTTTCCAATGACTGTAATTGACTACATTCAACTAACTGGTACCTTTCTGAGATCACTGTTATGTACTTGTGCCTGCTTTCCTTATCCTGAAGTTTCTCCACTCTTATCCTCCTACATATGGACCTGACCTCCTGCTCTTTCGGCCTCACAATCCCAATTTCACTGCAGATTAAATAATGATCAGTGTCATCAAAGAATCCCCTGAATACGCGTGTGTCCCTCACAGCCTTCCTGAATTCCTGATCTGTTATTATATAGTCAATGACAGATCTGGTTCCCCTGCCTTCCCAAGTATACCGGTGAATGTTCTTATGTTTAAAAAAGGAGTTTGTGATTACTAAGCCCATACTGGAACAGAAATCCAAGAGTTGTTTCCCGTTCCTGTTGGCACCCATATCCTCTCCAAATTTACCCATAGCCTTTTCATACCCTTCTGTTCGATTTCCAATCCTGGGATTAAAATCACCCATGAACAGAACACTGTCCTTGTCCTTTACTCTAACAACTACATCACTAAGTGCCTCATAAAAACTATCCATCTTATCTTGATCTGTCCCTTCACAATGCGAATATACTGACACAATCCTAATTTTCTTGCTAGACACTGTCAAATCTATCCACATCAGTCGTTCGTTTACATACCTTATTGCAACTACGCTGGGTTCCATTTCTTTCCTGATGTAAAGCCCTACACTCCACTGTGCTATTCCTGCTTTGACTCCTGACAGGTAGACCTTGTATTCTCCCACTTCCTCTTCTTTCTCACCCCTTACCCGAATGTCACTAACAGCTAAAACGTCCAGCCCCATCTTACTTGCAGCCTCTGCCAGCTCTACCTTCTTCCCAGAGTAGCCCCCATTGATATTAATAGCACCCCATCTCATTACCATTTGTTTGCCAAGTCGTATCTTAGGAGTCCCTGGTTTGTCAGTTAGAGGTGGGACTCCGTCACCTCCAAAGGTCCGAGGCATTTTGCTCTGATTGTTGCCAGCATCATATTTAAAGTACCAGGGAAGCAGGTTGCTAGTCTTACTTGCCCCGATTCCCATTGAGTTTTACCCCTAACGGTTGAGGGACTAACCGGTGGATTTGGTAGTCTTCGCCGTATGAGCACAAAGGTGACCACGACTCAGAATATGTCCGAGATGCCCAGCCTTATTCCAAAGTAACTGGTATCCCGACTGTCGGGACCACTTACTTGGCCACTCATACGTTGTCCGTGGTTCATGAACTAGAACATGACTACAGGAACCCACACCATGAACCACGTTTTTATAAATAAAAATAAAAAAAGTAGCTGAGTGGTCAGTGCAACAGAATGTCAATTTTAAGGGCCCAGGTTCGATTTCCGGTTGGGTCGGAGATTTTCTCCGCTCAGGGGCTGGGTGTTGTGTCCTAATGGTCATCATTTCATCCCCATTGACGCGCAAGTCGCCGAAGTGGCGTAAAATCGAATGACTTGCACACGGCGAACTGTCTACCCGACGGGAGGCCCTAGTCACACAACATTTACATTTTTTTTACACTACTGGCCATTAAAATTGCTACACTAAGAAGAAATGCAGATGATAAACGGGTATTCATTGGACAAATATATTATACTAGAACTGACATGTGATTACATTATCACGCAGTTTGGGTGCATACATCCTGAGAAATCAGTACCCAGAACAACCATCTCTGGCCGTAATAACGGCCTTGATACGCCTGGGCATTGAGTCAAACAGAGCTTGGATGGCGTCAGCAGGTACAGCTGCCCATGCAGCTTCAACACGATACCACAGTTTCTCAAGAGTAGTGACTGGCGTATTGTGACGAGCCAGTTGCTCGGGCACCATTGACTAGAAGTTTTCCATTGGTGAGAGATCTAGAGAATGTGCTGGCCAGGGCAGCGGTCGAACATTTCCTGTATCCAGAAAGGCCCGTACAGGACCTGCTACATGCTGTCGTGCATTATCCTGCTGAAATGTAGGGTTTCGCAGGGATCGAATGAAGGGTCGTAACACATCTGAAATGTAACGTCCACTGTTCAAAGTGCCGTCAATGCGAACAAGAGGTGACCGATACGTGTAACCAATGGTACCCCATACCATCACCCCGGGTGATACGCCAGTATGGCGATGACGAATACACGCTTCCAATGTGCGTTCACCGCGATGTCGCCAAACACGGATGTGACCATCATGATGCTGTAAACAGAACCTGGATTCATCCGAAAAAATGACGTTTTGCCATTCATGCACCCAGGTTCGTCGTTGAGTACACCATCACAGGCGCTCCTGTCTGTGATACAGCGTCAAGGGTAACCGCAGCCATGGTCTCCGAGCTGATAGTCCATGCTGCTGCAAACGTCGTCGAACTGTTCTTGCAGATGGTTGTTGTCTTGCAAACGATAAACCGCAATCGCGTTAGACTACAATCGGACCTTTATCAAAGTCGGAAACGTGATGGTACACATTTCTCTCCTTACACGAGGCAGCACAACAACGTTTCACCAGGCAACGCCAGTCAACTGCTGTTTGTGTGTGAGAAATCGGTTGGAAACTTTCCTCATGTCAGCACGTTGTAGGTGCCGCCACCGGCGCCAGCCTTGTGTGAATGCTCTGAAAAGCTAATCATTTGCATATCACAGCATCTTCTTCCTGTCGATTAAATTTCGCGTCTGTAGCACGTCATCTTCGTGGTGTAGCAATTTTAATGGCCGGTAGTGTACTATGCTGTTCGTAGTAGCTTACCCGCGATCCTATTTTTTACTAATTATTAAACCTATTCCCGCATTATCCCTATGTAATTTTGTATTTATAACACTATATTCTCCTGACTAGAAGTCTTGTTCCTCCTGCCACCGAACTTCACTAATTCCCACTATATCTAGCTTTAACCTATTCATTTCCCTTTTTAAATTTTCTAACCTATCTGCCCGATTAATGGATCTGACATTCCACGCTCCGATCCGTAGAACGCGAGTTTTCTTTCTCCTGGTAACGACGTCGTCCTGAGTAGTCGTCGTCCTGAGTAGTCCCCACCCGGAGATCCGAATAGGGGACTATTTTACCTCCAGAATATTTTACCCAAGAGGACGCCATCATCATTTAACCTTACAGTAAAGCTTCATGCCTTCGGGAAAAATTACTGCTGTAGTTTCCCTTTGCTTTCAGTCGTTCACAGTACCAGCACAGCAAGGTCGTTTTGGTTAATGTTACAAGGCCAGATCAGTCAATCATCCAGACTGTTGCCCCTGCAACTACTGAAAAGGCTCTGCTGTCCCTCTTCAGGAAGAACACGTTCGTCTGGCCTCTCAACAGGTACCCCTCCGCTGTGGTTGCACATACGGTACGACTATCTGTATCGCTGAGGTACGCAAGCCTCTCCACCAATGGTAAGGTCCATGGTTCATGGGAGGAGGTGTTTACAACTGTAGAACTTTACGGCCAATTTTAGAACAAGTGGCGATGAGTGATATCGAGATCGCATGGGCAAAAGTGACATAAAATCGATAAAGTTACGACAAATGAGGGAAAATACTTACAAGTTGAGGGAAAATACGCGAAAATGCGGGGGGAAATTGAAGGGGAATGAGGGAGTACTTGCACGTCTTCTGCTTCGTACAGGAAAATTCTTGTACATTGGAACGAGTACGCGACAGGAAGAGGAAAAGGAGAAAAAATTGACATTGAAGCACTGGGAAACAGGGAAACAGTCATTTTTCGTCATTAGAAATAAGACGGCTGGAATAGAATGTCTAACGTGAATGACCACTGAATGTAGAGTAATAAATTTATGTATGTCAGGTCCCAAGCCCAGCTGTGATCCCAAAGTTATCAGCAACGTCTTTATAAATTTTTATAAAGTGTCCTTAGCAAAGGAAGGTTGTATTACCAGCTGGGGTGACTACAATATACAACAACAGATTGGATCATGTGTTTGACCCTGTGCAGGACTGTTTAGGTGTTTTAAACCCTCACAATCAGTACTTACAAGTGCTTCTTTGTACTCTCTACCAGTCACAACCAAGAGGTGTCAGCTAAAAAATACCTTACAGAACAGTTGCTGTATAGTTTTTAACAACATTCTACTGTTTGTGTATGGAGGTAATAGTGATACACGCAAGTTGACTGCTGTCTTTGATGCTTTCCTGGAAAAGAGTCATCTGCCTCCAAACTGACATAGATCTGCGTAAAGTATGACAGAAAGTAGATGAAGTGATCTGTTGAGAGTGGTTGTAACGAGGTAAGATTTAATGGTAGACTGATGATGCAGTCTAGTGAGAGGTATATATTGCTGTAAGCCATTTATCACGCATTTAACAACGTTTTTCCGTTGTTCTGTAGGGGCACATCAGTTGTGTTGTACAACTTGCGATCGACTCGTATACAATGGCATGTTTTGCAAGTGACTTAGAGCACCATCTACCTGCAATCGTTAACAGAAGAGATCGGGAGAATATGGCGGCCAATCCAAGCCCATGCCAGTGGCCTCTGGGTACCCCAGAGCCAGAATACGGTCCCCAAAGTGCTCCTCCAAGACATCAAACACTCTCCTGCTTCGATGGGGTCGAGCTCCGTCTTGGACGAAACACATCTTGTCGAAATCAAGGTCATTTTGGGTAATGAGGATGAAATCATCTTGCAAAACCTTCCTGTACCGTTCGGTAGTCACCGTAAGATCAAGGAATATCGCACCGATTATTCTGTGACTGGACATTGCACACCACACAGTCACACATTGAGGGTGAAGAGTCTTTTCGATAGCGAAGTGCGGGTTGTCAGTTCCCCCAATGCGCCAATTTTGCTTATTGACGAACGCATCCAAATGAAAGTGGGCTTCGTCGCTAAAACAACATATAGCGCGTACTAATATCCATCATGCCCCGCGGCCAACCGTGCAGTTTGAACGTCCTAACGAAAACCGTTCAGAAGTTATTACGATTTTATTGCATACATTTCAATAACTGTCAACCTGTATTTACGACCATGTAACGTAGTTTAAACTTAGGTGAATCTCATACTAGCACAACCTTATCTACATCTAAACTCCGCAAGCCACCTTGGTATATACGTAGTGGGGAGAAAGATCGCTGGTAAGGCTCCGTGTGAACTCGAATCTCTAATTTTACCTCCCTTGTCTTTTCGCGAGATGTACGGAGGACGAAGTAATATATTGATACACGGTGGTGTGGTTCAAATGGCTCTGAGCACTATGGGACTTAACTTCTGAGGTCAGCAGTCCCCTAGCACTTAGAACTACTTAAACCTAACTAACCTAAGGACATTACATACATCCATGCCCGAGGCAGGATTCGAACCTGCGACCGTAGTGGTCGCGCGGTTCCAGACTGTAGCGCCTAGAACCGCTCGGCCACCCCGGCCGGCACACGGTGGTGTGTTTAGCATAAAAAAATCCGTAGTTCTGCAAAGCATTGTGGGTTTAAACCAGAACCAACAGTGCCAAACTAATAAATAACATAAGAACGTGCATACAGAATCCGGTTCCTTATGAGAGCGAAAAATCAGGCCTGAAACAGCGTAAGTAAAAATCAACAACTTTTGTAACGAACTATTTTTCGATATATAAGCTTTCCAAATTGTAAAGATACTGACGGACAAAAAATCTCAACGCTAAAAAAAGAATTCTATTTGGGTAATGAAATTTCCGGAATATATGTGTTCAGGTAACATATTTAAGTGACTGACATTGCAAGATTAATGTAAGCGCGAGACAACCCATTGCAAATGTGAAATTTGGCACATTAATAACGGGCGTGACCGCCAGAATGTTGGATGCAAACGTGCATACATAGTGTTGTACAGGTGTCGGATATCAGTTTGTGGGATGGAGTTCCATGCCAGTTGCACTTGGTCGGTCACTACAGGGACGGTTAATGCTGTTTCTGGATGATGTTCCTAGAGTTGCCGTCCGATGATGTCCCACATGTGCTCGATTGGAGACAGGTATGGTGATCGAGCAGGCAAAGGAAACACGTCAACACTCTGTGGAGCATGTTGGATTACAACAGCGGTGTGTGGGTGTACATTATCCTGTTGAATAACACCCCCTGGAATGCTGTTCATGAATGGGAGCACAACAGGTCGAATCAGCAGACTGACGCACAATTTTGCAATCAGGATGCGTGGGAGAGTGCTCCTGCTCTCGTATGAAATCCCATCCCAGACCGTAACTCCTGATGGAGGACCAGTGTGTCCAGCACATCGACAAGCTGGTTATAGTCTCTCAACTGGCCTCCTCCTAATCAACACATGACCATCGCTGGCAACAAGGCAGAACCAGCTTTCATCAGAAACCACAACAGACCTTCACCCAGCCCACCAATGAGCTCTCGTTTAAGACCACTGAAGTCGCAAACGGCGGTGTTTGGGGTCAGTGGAGTGGACGCTACAGAGTGTCTGTCTCGGAGCTGTCCTTCAAGTAACCAATTCGTAACAGTTTGTTGCGTCACTTTGGTGCCAGCTGCTGTTCAAATTGATGCTGCAGATACAGCAAGATGCGTCAGAGCCACTCGCAGGAAACGGTGGCTCTTCCCTCTTGGTAGTGCCACATACCGTACTTCTTGCGACCGTACATTCTTCTGAGCATCGCTGTCAGCATTCATGTACAGAGGCTACATTCCTGCCAAGTCTTCCTGCAATATCGCAGAAGGAAATCCAGCTTCTCGTAGACCTATTACATGACCACGTTCAAACTCAGTGAAGTGTTGACATTGAAGAATTTATTGCCTTAAAGGCATTATTGACTAACATCAACTCATCACGTCTAATCTCAACGGTAATTGATACTCACGACCGTTACAGCATACATTTAAAGCAAACCTGATTTGTATTCTCATAGTGGCATTGCTAGCGCCACTCTTCTGCGGCTGGCACGATATCTGAATAGAAATCATCTTTCGGAAGTATATGTAAATGTCGTGTGATTAGGGCTTCCCGTCGGGTAGACTGTTCGCCGGGTGCAAGTCTTTCGATTTAACGACACTACGGCGACTTGCGCGTCGATAGGGTTGAAATGATGATGGTTAGGACAATACAACACCCAGTCCCTGAGTGGAGAATATCTCCGACCCAGCCGGGAATCGAACCCGCGCCCTTAGGATTGACATTCTGTCACGCTGACCACTCAGCTACCGGGGGCGGACTTTCGGACGTAGAAACACGACCACTGACTTTCTTTTATGTCGCGCAACTCCTTCTCGATGTTGTTATTTTTCACGTCAGAATATGTTTCGTTACAGATAACTGATGATATTTCACTTCAATAAAACGAAACGCGTTTCGAGACAAAATCATGCATTTCCTTGCAGTTGTAAAGACAGAATCAAAATACCTACAATCTACATACATACTCCGCAAGCCACCGAGCGGTTCATGGCGGAGGGCTCCACATACTACGTACTACTAGTCATTTCCTGAATGAGATATTCACTCTGCAGCGGAGTGTGCGCTGATATGAAACTTCCTGGCAGATTGAAACTGTGTGCCGAACCGAGACTCGAACTCAGAATCTTTGCCTTTCGTGGGCAAGTGCTCTACCAACTGAGCTACCCAAGCACGACCTACGATCCGCCCACACAGCTTAAGTTCTGCCAGTACCTCGTCTCCTACATTCCAAACTTCACAGAAGCTCTTCTACGAACCTTGCAGAACTAGCCGCGTTGAGTAGCCGCGCGGTTTGAAAAAAATGGTTCAAATGGCTCTGAGCACTATGGGACTCAACATCTTAGGTCATAAGTCCCCTAGAACTTAGAACTACTTAAACCTAACTAACCTAAGGACATCACACACACCCATACCCGAGGCAGGATTCGAACCTGCGACCGTAGCAGTCCCGCGGTTCCGGACTGCAGCGCCAGAACCGCACGGCCACCGCGGGCGGCGCGCGCGGTTTGAGGCGCCATGTCACGGAGCGCGCGGCCTCTCCCACCGGAGGTTCGAGTTCTCCATCGGGCATGCATGTGTGTGTTGTTCTTAGCATAATTTGGTGTAAGTTACTTTAAGTAGCGTGTAAGCCTAGGGACCGATGACCTCCGCAGGTTGGTCCCTTAGGCATTCACACACATTTGAACATTTGCAGAACCAGCACTCCTGGAAGAAATGTTCGTAGAAGAGCTTCTGTGAAGTCTGGAAGGTAGGAGACGAAGTAAAGGCAGAATTGAAGCTGTGTGGGCGGGTCGTGAGTCGTGCTTGGGTAGCTCAGTTGGTAGAGCACTTGCCCGCGAAAGGCAAAGGTCCCCAGTTCGAGTTTCGGTTCGGGACACGGTTTTAATCTGCCAGGAAGTTTCATTTCCTTTCCTGTTCCACTCGCAAGTAGAGCGAGAGAAAAACGATTTTCTATAAGCCTCCGTACTAGCCCTAATTTCTCTCATCTTATTTTCGTGGTCCTTACGGGAAATGTACCTCTGCGGCAGCATAATCGTTCTCCAGTCGGCGTAAAATGCTGGCTCTCTAAATTTCCTCAATAGAGCCCCGCGAGAAGAACGTCGTGTTCCCTCCAGGGATTCTCATAATAGTAATGCATTGGTTGAATCTTCTAGGAATCTACGCTCTCGGAATATTAACATTAAACCACACCGTGACGCAGAACGCTCCTCTTGCAGCGTTTGCCACTGGAGTTGGAGACCATCTCCGTTACGGTTTCGCATCGACTTCAAACCAAAGTACGACCATCTGTCCGCCTGCTTAGCTGAGTGGTTACATGCTTGCCTCCTATGCTTGGGTTAGATTCCCGGCCGGGTTGGAGATTTTCTCCTTCCGTGGACTGGGTGTACTCATCATCATCTCATCCTCATCGGCCCGCATCTCGTGGTCGTGCGGTAACGTTCCCACGCCCGGGTTCCCGGGTTCGATTCCCGGCGGGGTCAGGGATTTTCTCTGCCTCGTGATGGCTGGGTGTTGTGTGCTGTCCTTAGGTTAGTTAGGTTTAAGTAGTTCTAAGTTCTAGGGGACTTATGACCACAGCAGTTGAGTCCCATAGTGCTCAGAGCCATTTGAACCAGCCATCCTCATCGATGCGCAAGTCGGCCAATGTGGCATCACAGGAAATAAGATTTGCAACACGGCGACCGAACTTCCCCGGACGGGACCTCCCGGCCAAAATGCCATACGATCATTTCATTTTTTTACGATCATATGGAGTATCTTCGCAGATATTTGATGGTTTTCGTGAGTGTTTGACTAATAAAACCCAGAGGGTTATAATGGACAGCACATGTTCACCAGAAACCAAAGTAGCATCAGACACGCCCCCAGGAAATGTGACACATCCTCTAATGTTATACACACATAAAAAAAAATTTTGCATCACCTCAGTTCCGTGAGTTCCGGAACCTGTGGTGAAAATTGGAATACAGATCAACATGAACATCATTTCCGCCATTTTTATAGCTCATGAAAAACACACACTGCATGTTGTAAACCATACAGCGAAACCTTCAGAGGTGGTGATCCAGATTGCTCTACACAGGTACCTTTAATAGCTAGTAGCACGTCCTCTTGCATTGATGCATACCTGGATTCGTCGTGGCATACTATCCACAAGTTCATCAAGGCACTGTTGGTCCAAATTGCCCCATTCCTCAACGGCGATTCGGTGTAGATCCCTCAGAGTGGTTGGTGGGTCACGTCGTCCATAAACAGCCCTTTTCAATCTATCCCAGGCATGTTTGATAGGGTTCATGTCTGGAGAACATGCTGGCCACTCTAGTCGAGCGATGTCATTATCCTGAAGGAAGTCATTCACAAGATGTGCACGATGGAGGCGCGAATTGTCGTCCATGAAGACGAATGCCTCGCCAGTATGGTGCCGATATGGTTGCACTATCGGTCGGAGGATGGCATTCACGTATGTTACAGCCGTTACGGCGCCGTCCATGACCACCAGCGGCGTTCGTCGGCCCAACATAATGCCACCCCAAAATGTCAGGGAACCTCCACCACGCTGCACTCGCTGGACAATGTGTCTAAAGCGTTCAGCCTGACCGGGTTGTCTTCAAACACGTCTCCGACGGTTGTCTGGTTGAAGGCATATGCGACACTCATCGGTGAAGAGAACGTAATGCCAATCCTGAGCGGTCCATCTGGCATGTCGTTGGACCCATCTGTACCGCGCTGCATGGTGTCGTGGTTGCGAAGATGGACCGCGCCATGGACGTCGGAAGTGAAGCTGCGCAACATGCAACCTGTTGCGCACAGCTTGACTTGTAACACGACGTCCTGTGGCTGCACGAAAAGCATTATTCAACAGGGTGGCGTTGCTGTCAGGGTTCCTACGAACCTTAATACGTAGGTAGCGGTCATCCACTGCACTAATTGCCTTTGGGCGGCGTCAGTGAGGCATGTCATCGACAGTTCCTGTCTCTCTGTATCTCCTCCATGCCCGAACAACATCGCTTTGGTTCACTCCGAGACGCCCGGACACTTCCCTTGTTGAGAGCCCTTCCTGGCACAAAGTAACAATACGGACGCAATGGAACTGCGGTATTGACCGTCTAGGCATGGTTGAACTACAGACAACACGAGCCGTGTACCTCCTTCCTGGTGGAATAACTGGAACTGATCTACTGTCGAACCCCTGTCTAATAGGCGCTGCTCATGCATGGTTCTTTACATCTTTGGGTGGGTTTAGTGACATCTCTGAACAGTGAAAGGGACTATGTCTGTGATATCCACAATCAACTTCTATCTTCAGGAGTTCTGGGAACCAGGATGATGCGAAACTTTTTTTGCTGTGTGTATATACAATCTGCCTGACAAAAAAAGAAGCAGCCAAGGACAGAGTCTAATGTCAATACAACTGTGTACGTGTGCACACAGTGAACGGCCACGAGAGTGCATTAGTGCTGTTGATGTTTATTGTTACTACGCCAGGTAGGTTATGTAAGGGACGCGAACACCGTCTGATGTTGAGTGACCACTGTTAAGTACATGGAGGGACCGTGCGCCCGTGTGAGACAGCATTATCAGCACCTGACAGAGTTTGAAAGTGGTCTCATTGTGGGTCTCCATTTGACCGGCTGGTAGAATCTAGCAGCGTCCATATTTGCGCGCCATTTGGATGTGACAGTGGCCAGATGCTGGACTGCCTGAGAACGTAAGAGCAGGCTCACTCATCAAGGTTCCGGCCGACGACGTGTGACCGTCGCAAGGGAGAATCGCCGCATTGTGCACCAAGCATATTGTAATCCTTTCGCATCTTCACCTGCCATCTGAGAACAAGTAATGGACTCACTGCAGCATTTTGTGTCATCCTGGAGCACTGGTCGGGGACTACCAGCCGCTTGGTTAGGGAATCACTGGCTCACGCGTAGACAGCCGTTAACAGCAAATACACTACTGGCCATTAAAATTGCTACACCACGAAGATGACGTGCTACAGACGCGAAATTTAACCGACAGGAAGAAGATGCTATGATATGCAAATGATTAGCTTTTCAGAGCATTCACACAAGGTTGGCGCCGGTGGCGACACCTACAACGTGCTAACATGAGGAGAGTTTCCAACCGATTTCTCATACACAAACAGCAGTTGACTGGTGTTGCCTGGTGAAACGTTGTTGTGCTGCCTCGTGTAAGGAGAAGAAATACGTACCATCACGTTTCCGACTTTGATAAAGGTCGGATTGTAGCCTACCGCGAATGCGGTTTATCGTATCGTGACATTGCTGCTCACTTTCGTCGAGATCCAATGACTGTAAGCAGAATATGGAATCGGTGGGTTCAGGAGGGTAATACGGAACGCCGTGCTGGATCCCAACGGCGTCGTATCACTAGCATTCGAGATGACAGGCATCTTATCCGCATGGCTGTAACGGCTCGTGCAGCCACTTCTCGATCCCTGAGTCAACAGATGGGGACGTTTGCATGACAACAATCATCTGCACGAACAGTTCGACGACGTTTGCAGCAGCATGGACTATCAGCTCGGAGACCATGGCTGCAGTTACCCTTGACGCTGCAACGCAGACAGGAGCGACTGCGGTGGGTACTCAACGACGAACCTGGGTGCACGAATGGCAAAATGTCATTTTTTCGTATGAATCCAGGTTCTGTTTACAGCATCATGATGGTCGCATCCGTGTTTAGCGTCATCGCGGTAGAAGCACACTGGAAGCGTGTATTCGTCATCGCCATACTGGCGTATCACCCGGCGTGATGATATGGGGTGCCATTGGTTACACGTCTTAGTCACCTCTTGTTCGCATTGACGACACTTTGAACAGTGGACGTTACATTTCAGATGTGTTACGACCCGTGGCTCTACCCTTCATTCGAACCCTGCGAAACCCTACACTTCAGCAGGATAATGCACGACCGCATGTTGCAGGTCCTGTACGGGCCTTTCTGGATACAGAAAATGTTCGACTACTGCCCTGGCCAGCACATTCTCCAGATCTCTCACCAATTGAAAACGTCTGGTCAATGGTGGCCGAGCTACTAGCTCGTCACAATACGGCAGTCACTACTCTTGAGAAACTGTGGTATCGTGTTGAAGCTGCATGGACAGCTGTACCTGAACACGCCATCCAAGCTCTGTTTGACTCAATGCCTAGGCGTATCAAGGCCGTTATTACGGTCAGAGATGGTTGTTTTGGGTATTGATTTCTCAGGATCTATGCACCCAAATTGCGTGAAAATGTAATCACATGTCAGTTCTAGTATAATATATTTGTCCATTGAAGACCCGTTTATCATCTGCATTTCTTCTTGGTGTAGCAATTTTAATGGCCAATAGTGTACAATGGCTGCATACGGAGTCGTGCCGTGACCGGAAATCATCGATTGCTGAGGAATAGCATCATGCTTTGCTTCCTCAATACGCGGAGTCAGTAGAACAGATAATCACTGATGCCGGTTGCGAAGTAACTTCTACCGTTCGCTCTACAATGGCTTGATTAGTGTATGCACTCAAGTGATAAAAGTCATGGGATAGCGATATCCACATATACAGATGGCGGTAGTATCGCGTACACAAGGTACAAAAGGCCAGTGCTTTGCAGTGCTTTGGCGGAGCTGTCATTTGTATTCAAGTGCTTCATGTGAAAAGGTTTCCGACGTGACAATGCCCGCACGGCGAGAATTAACAGTGTTTAACCAATCGCATAGGATATTCCGTTTCGGAATTCGTTAGGGAATTCAGTATTCCAAGACCCACAGTATCAAAAGAGAGCCGAGAATACGGCATCAGCTCTCACGACGACGGCCTTCATTTAACAACCGAGAGCAATGGCGTTTCCATACAGTTGTCGGTGCTGGCAGACAAGAAACACTACGTGAAATAACCACATAAATCAATGTGGGACGTACGACGAACGAATTCGTCAGGACAGTAAGGCGAAATTTGGCGTTAATGAGCTATGGCAGCAGATGACCAACGCGAGTGCTTTTGCTAACGGCAAGATACTCCTGAGCTCGTGACCATATCGTTTGGACCCTACACGACTGGAACGCCGTGGCCTGGTCAGATGAGTCCTGATTTCATTTGGTAAGAGCTGACGGTAGGGCCAGAGTGTGGCGCTAGCCCCATGAAGCCATTGTCCCAAGCTGTCAGTAAGGCACTGTGCAAGCTGGTGTTAGCTCCATAATGGTGTGGGCTGTGTTTACACGCAATGGACTGGGTCTTCTTGTACAGCTGAACCGATGATTGACTGGAGATAGTCATGTTCGGCTACTTGGAGACCATTTGCAGCCATTCATGGACTTTGTTCCCAAACAACGATGAAATTTTTGTGGATGACAATGTGCCATTTCACCGGCCCCCATTTTTCGCGGTTGGTTTCAAGAACATTCTGGACGTTTCGAGTTAATGATTTGGCCACCTAGATCGCCCAATATGAATGTCATCGAACATTTATAGGACATAATCGAGAGGTCAGTTCATGCACAAAATCCTGCATCGGCAGCACTTTCGAACTTGCGAACGCTTATAGAGGCAGCATGGTTTAGTATCTCTGTAGGGTGACTTCCAGACTTGTTGGGTCCATGCGACGTCGAGTTGCTGCACTACACCGGGAAAAAGGAAGTCCGACACGATATTAGGAGGTATCCCATGACTTTTGCCATTTCAGTGTATGTAGAAGAACACTCATGCTCATAAATTAAGGATAATGCAGATACATGGTGAAAAAACTCTCTGGTGGGCGGTTTGCAGGTTTAAATCACCTCGGGATATGACCATGCGGTGCATTTGACCTGCGGTCATCGCACGGTAGCGCTGGCATCAGTCCACATTCGTAGAGGTGTGTTGATGCATGTCAGAGTACGGTGCAGCGAGTAAGTGTGCAGACGTTTTCAGGCGTGCTAATGGTGACTGTGTGTTGAAAATGGCTCAAAGAACACATATTGATGACGTTATGACGGGTAGAATATTAGGGCGAGTGGAGGCTGGTCAAACACAGCAGGTCGTAGCACGGGCCTTCCATGCGCCACAAAGTGTAATCTCACGACTATGGCAACGATTCCAGCAGACAGGAAACGTGTCCAGGCGCTGCAGTACGGGGCGTCCACAGTATACAACACCACAAGAAGACACATATCTCACCCGCAGACGGCCACGGAGTACTACAGGTAGCCTTGTTCGCGACCTTACTGCAGCCACTGGAACAGTTGTCTCCAGACACACAGTCTACAGACGGCTGATTAGACTTGGTTTATTCGCCCGGAGACCTGCAAGGTGCATTCCACTGACCTCTGGTCAGAGGAGAGCCCGTGAAGCCTGGTGTCAAGAACACAGTACTTGGTCATTGGAACAGTGGTGCCGGGTTATGTTCGCGGACGAGTCCAGGTATAGTCTTAACAGTGATTCTCGCCACTTTTTCATCTGGCGTGAACCAGGAACCAGATATCAACCCCTTAATGTCCTTGAAAGGGACCTGTATGGAGGCTGTGGTATGATGGTGTGTGGTGGGATTATGATTGGTGCACGTACACCTCTGCATGTCTTTGACAGAGGAACTGTGACAGGTCAGGTGTATAGGTGACGCAATTTTGCACCAGTATGTCCGCCTTTTCAGGGGTGCAGTGCGTCCCACCTTCCTCCTGATGGATGATAACGCACGGCCCCACCGAGCTGCTATCGTGGAGGAGTACCTTGAAACAGAAGATATCAGGCGAATGGAGTGGCCTGCCTGTTCTCCAGACCTAAACCCCATCAAGCACGTCTGGGATGCTCTCGGTCGAGCCGGCTGGGGTGGCCGAGCGGTTCTAGGCGCTACAGTCTGGAACCGCGCGACCACTACGGTCGCAGGTTCGAATCCTGCCTCGGGCTTGGATGTGTGTGATGTCCTTAGGTTAGTTAGGTTTAAGTAGTTCTAAGTTTTAGGGGACTGATGACCTCAGAAGTTAACTCCCATAGTGCTCAGAGCCATTTGAACCATTTTGCTCTCGGTCGACGTATCGCTGCACGTCTTCAAACCTCTACGATACTTCAGGAGCTCCGACAGGCACTGGTGCAAAATGGGAGGCTATACCCCTGCAGCTGCTCGACCACCTTATCCAGAGTATGCCAACCTGTTGTGTGGCCTGTGTACGTGCGTATGGTGATCGTATCCCATATTGATGTCGGGGTACATGCGAAGGAAACAGTGGCGTTTTGTAGCACATGTCTTTCGGGACGGTTTCCTCAACTTATCACCAATACCGTGGACTTACAGATCTGTGTCGTGTGTGTTCCCTATGTGCCTATGCTATTAGCGTCGTTTTGTGTAGTGCCACGTTGTGTGGCACCACATTCTGCAATTATCCTTAATTTATGGGCATGAGTGTAGGTAATGGAGTCCACACCGAAGAACTTTCGTAACTTAGTCATTTCCCCATGAGACTACATTACTTTTTCAACTCCCCACAACACATTTGTGGAAATGACCACGACAAGGTCAGAGCAATTCGAGCTCAAACGGGGGATTACCCGCGCGCATTCTTCAGGCGCACCATTCGTGAATGTGCAAGGAAATGTAGATATTCTGTGGTATTGGTATCCGAAGTATCCTCCAGCACGCTACGTATGGTAGCTCGTACAGTTTAGGCGTAGAATTGTAAATGGGAGTGAAGTAGAGAAAGTGATAACTTGATAATATTAGTTACTTTCCGATGGCAGCGTGCGCACGTGTAAGGTAGGGAAACTAGCAGGGTGATGACACAGATTTGGCGTAACTGTTGCAGTGGGCGCGGATTGGTGGCGGCCGATGAAAAGGCAGGAAGCAGGAGTGTCGGCCCCTGGTTGTGGCTGCTGCTGCTGCTGCTGCTGTCTGTCTGGCCAGTGCGACGCTGGACTGCACGGTGCACGCGCGCCGACCACCATGGGCCGCGCTCAGGTCAGACCCGCTGCACTCTTATTTTATTCAAACAACAGTTTTTAGGTTTCTTTCAAAGAAGCATTTTGGATGCTAGTGATTGTTGCTGAATAGCCTTTAGAGCCATAACCGGAATCGGGCATTTGAACCCACGTTCAATTCACGAACGTTTCCAGTTATATAAATGAGTGATGATAAAGATATTGTGTCACAGAAAACGTTGTCCAACTGTAGACGGGCACGAATGCCCAAAACAGGTTATGGCTCTGAAATAAATGTATTTGTACCTGGTTTAAATTTTGCAGTATATTTACTTCATTTAAAGGAGAGTTTTTAGATTTTTCAGACGGAAAGGTTTTAATTTTTTCCGAAAGTACGATTCAGTTTTTTAAATTAAGAGTGTCTATTTTTCTAAAGAGGAGCTATAATTTTTTCGACGAAGACTTTTAATTTTCTCGAATAAGAGTTTCTGTTTCCTCCAGAAAGAATTTTAATTTTCTCGAAGAAGAGTATTAACTTTTTCGAAAAAAAGTTTCAGTTTTTCCGAAGAATAGTTTCAACTTTTCCGAAGAATAGTTTCAATTTTTCGACGAGTGGTTTCAGTTTTTTCGAAGAAGAGTTTCGGCCGGCCGAAGTGGCCGTGCGGTTAAAGGCGCTGCAGTCTGGAACCGCAAGACCGCTACGGTCGCAGGTTCGAATCCTGCCTCGGGCATGGATGTTTGTGATGTCCTTAGGTTAGTTAGGTTTAACTAGTTCTAAGTTCTAGGGGACTAATAACCTCAGCAGTTGAGTCCCATAGTGCTCAGAGCCATTTGAACCATTTTTGAAGAAGAGTTTCAATTTTTCCGAAGAAGGTTCTTTCGTCTTTCCAAAGTAGAATTTTCATTTCTGTGAAGAAGAGTTTTAATTTTTTCGAAGAAAATTTTTAGTGTCGCGGAGGAGGTTTATTAGTTTTTCGAAGATGGCTCATTAGTTACTCGAAGAAGGTTCATTATTTCCTGGAAACGAAGTCATTAGTTTCCCTCAGAGGAGTTTCTCTCCTTATCGAGAAAGTGTTTTATATATTTCCAAGAACGGGTTGTATATGTACGCTAAAGGGCGAAGACCCTTGCCCACTCTGTCGCACGGCAAAAGCTATTTGTGGCCGGGAGGCCAACGTGGTCTATGTGAAAGAAGGGGACGAGTCGTTAGCGTAGCTGGTGCTACAGCTGAGAGCGCGGACGCGATTTCTGGTTGCCTCTTCCGATCTTTATGCGGCTGATGGGTCTGGAACAGGGACTACTGAACCTCACGAGGCCAAACGAGAAGCCTCTGGATTCCAGTGGCCGAAGTGGCGCCAGATCAAGAAAACTTGCACCGCGCTGCCAGCCACAAAATTTTATTGTCAGCTACTGACTCGTTTGAATATCTGTGGTGCTGAAATTCGCGTCCTGCCATTCAGATTTGGGTTGTTAGTGGAGCCCCTAAAGTGCCACAGGTGAACGCCGCAATGATTTCTTTGAAAAGCCCTCCTCCAGTTACTTCCTGCAATTCACTCTTGGCTAAGACATTTTTCTGTTTCCAGTGATCTCAATGTCGAAAATCTATAAAGTCTTAATCTTCTTTCTCTCCTTTCCTCCTTACACATTTCACGTAATGACAATGACGATAAAATAAGAGATATTCATTCTCCAGGCACTCAATCTGAAAATGCAATAAATAGACGGATAGAGGTTAGCATCCCACAAATATCGGATTTCAGCACCACAGATATTCAAACGAGTCAGTAGATGACACGAAAATTTTATGACTGGCAGCGCGGTGCAAGTTTTCTTAATCTGGCACCACTTCGACCATTTGAATCCAGAGGCTTCTCATTTGGCCTCGCGAGGTTCAATTGTCCCTGTTCCAGACCCATCCGCCGCATAAAGGCTGTTGTTGCTGTTGTTCTAGCATTCAAAACGATGGTTTTATGCAGATTTCCACGCGAGTCTGCCCCATGAAGACTCTTCTTCACTGCACAACTTCTACAAGATACGCTGCATTCTAGCCTTAGAATTTCTCTACAGCTGTTACCCCTGCATCTCGATGCATACTCACCAAATCACTGTGAAGTCCGTGGCAGAGGGTATCTCCCATTCTACCAAATATATTTCGTTTGTTTGTCAGTTGGGAATGCCTATGTAGCTAGTCTAATCTTGCCTGCCCGGTTACTATGGGGGCGTTATGCACGGGGTTGTAGTATTTTTGTAGATTACTAAATATTTGTTCTTGAAACAATGTAAGCAGGCTTTCCCGGGATAGTTGACGTCTATCTTCAGGGAAATACGTGATAGTTCGATTACTTTTTGAGTAATAGAACCCAATGCGTTCTATTGGACGGCCAGTGTTCATCAAAGAACAAAGTAACTTCAAGAACGTCTCAGGGTAGTGTGACGGGACTGCTCCTATTCTCCGCGTGTATAAACGGCCTGTCAGGTACTATGTGCGAGGAAGGGTCGTCACTGTGTGAATGTAGGGAGATCCACGATGACTGACAGAATTTATATTTACGATATTGCAGTACCTGTGTTATTTCGAATTACGATGCAATGTTCCTTTTATAAGAATACCACCACTTGCAAAGTAGGTTAGAAATCAGATTAATAATGTTGCTCTCGCAGCATATGTTCGCTTTATCGGGCAACAACGAAGTTATTGACTGTGGATGGTATCGTCAGAATGGAAATAATGAAGTCACTGTAAAAAAGTCATTAATTTTGACACTTATCTTGAATGGATTCCCACGTAGATTTCGTCGAAGTTGTTATAGCTCATCTTGTTGATTCTAGGGTGATTCCACTTTGACTGCTAGAAGGTCCAGATCTGTATTTTAGCAATATTTGAAGACCTAACAAATGCGTTTTTCAGGAAATCCTTAATGGTCAAACAATTCCAGATCAGAACAATGGTATGGTAGAAATAATTTTTGAGTTGGTGTTCACGAGCCACATTTTTATTAAACTTCTTGTAAATTCACATATACTTCTTCTTAATTGTCACATCATCAAGAAAACAGTTTTGTATCAATCTCCATATTTTTAATTTCCACTTTAACCAAACACAAGACTTGACTGTTCTTTTACAAAGCGAAATAACAACTTAACTTCTGCAGAGTGAAAACAAAGACTGCCCTGTGCGCATTCGCGCCAAACCGGTTGTAAGTGAGTCAAAGATTATGACAGTTTCATAGAATTGAATACACCCAAGAACCATATCATTGTAATATATCGATACATCGGAGTACCTATACATTAATAAAACCAAATGTGAATATTGTCACACGAATATGTCTGTTACTTCGCAGAAAAGTAGTACGATATTACTGGAATCGAGAACTGGGGTTGGAGTGCCATAATGGTCACGTAAATAAAAAACCATTACACTTTGGACATGCATGCATGTTCAAAGGAACAGGCACTGCGGTGACTACAGCCGTATGAAATACATGAAATATATTCACAATTGCGAACATGAACAACCATCAGCTGCATGATAGAATGGCGACGATGAAAATTTGTGCCGGACCGGGACTCGAACCCGGATTTCTCTCGTATCGCGAGCGATCGCCTTACCATTTGGCTATCCGAACAGGACTCACAGTCAGACACAAACTTCCATATGTCGTCAGTCAAGTGTCTACGACCTGTTCTCGTATATCCAGTATGTATATTCCCGTACAGATGAGACATTTTACTTGAAAGTTGCTTGCCCGTTGCCGGAGGATAGATATGATATTGCAGTGCCTGTGTTATTCCGAATTACAATGAATTTCATTTCTGGGAAAGTGTGTCACACCTATAAAATAGACCAAGTACAGAAAGCTCGTGGTTGACTATTCTTGAGTACTGCTCAAATGTTTGGGATCCGCATTAGGTCGGATTAAAATAAGAGATCGCATAAATTCAGAGCCGTGCTGATAGACTTATTATTGATGAGCTCGCAAGGATGTTTACAGAATTAAGATTTGCGACACGCTGCAAAACGGTTGCACTGTTTCCAACGACGGTCTCGCGTAACGGAAAAGTGCGAGAGATTAGGGTCCGCACAGATTCATAGAGGCATAGAGACAGTCAATTTCTGCCTCCCTCCATTTGCGAGTGGAACAAGAAGGGGAGTGACTATCAGTGGTTCAAAATTCCCTTCCGCGATGGCTGTAAAGTGGCTCACAACATACGTACGTAAATATAGGCGTAGAATTATTCCTGAATGCCTCAGGGTGTGACCTACCCTTTCTTTTAGTGGAAGTGCGCCGTAAAATTCTTTCGTCCCCTACGTGATTCAGTAACTCTACACTAGATATCCGAGCTACCCATCTAATCTTCATCATTCTTTGTGACACCACATTTCAAAAGTTCTCTTCTTGACAGTACTAAAAGTGGACATGTAAATTTTCTACGGCACTGTTGGCTAACATATTCCACGGAGTAGTTTCAGACGCCTATCGGAAACGGTGTTCTTCTACGGTACGTACAGACCGCTTTCCTTGTGGATATGTGGAAGTTGCGTTGTATGTGTATTTGTGGTGTGTAGGTGAGTGCACTGACTGCGTAGGTAGGTATAGTGTTATGTTTGTGTTGTATGATGATGATGATGATGATGATGAGAGAAGGGAGAGGGTGACACGAGGTGCCACCACATACCCTACCCTTCTCGAAGAGCACCGAGGGTGCCGTCGAATGTGACTTCAGCATCCTACGGACGGATCAGCATCGGCTGTGTCACATGTCCTCAGTCCATGAGAAGTCTGGAATTCAGTCCTGGACATGGCACAAAGTCTGCCACATTACCACCACTCTTCTCCACTTGCCGGCCAAACATTAGCAATGAAAGTTTTCCACCGCCAGGATTCGAACCGGTGTACCTTCGATTCGAGTGCCAACGCACTGGCGTGCGTGGCTTCCGAGGCGGCTTGGACTGTACTATTTATTGTCCACATTTTGCTCCCACACGAAGCTGTACTTCACAAAAATATTTCCGGAAACGTCCTCCTAACACTCAAATTTATTTTCGATGTTACCATGCTACTAATTTTCTTACTAATGCCAACCTGCAGCACTTCAGTTACTTTGCCTTTCCAGTAGCAAAACACGTCTAGTACTTTTAATGTTTAGTTTCCTAATATATTTCTCTAAGCTTCATTTCAGTTAACCAGAGTACACTCCAGTGTCATTAATTTACAGTTTTGATGATCAACATACAATCATTTTTCACTAAATAACACCTCGCACCCTGTTACCTCCTTGTTCTCATCGAACGTTGTAGGTAATGATAGAAATGGACTCAATTCCTCGAGGAGCGGAACTCAAATCCCAATTTGAGTTTTCCGTAATTTCCCTTGTACTGCTGACAAACGCCAGGATGGTTCCTTCAATGTAACCTCACATTGTGTTTTCCTGTCCGATTGTAGTTATAAGAGTCGAAGAACTGAAGGAGAGGCAGTCATCAAGAAGCCATGTTATGGGCAAGTAATAAATAAAATGAAGGAGAAATTCCGAAAGGCGATTAAGGATAAGGGAAGAAATAGAAAAGCTGTAAGGAATGGCAGAGGACGATATCAATCTGACGGAGACAGCAAAGAACTCGGGAGATCTATTGAAGGGAACGGATTATTTCGTGAAAAATGTGTCGCGTCTGCCACAAATCGCACGGTGCTTGCGTGTAGTTGGATGCTCCAGAGGGCTCTTTTGCAACACTCGATAGCAGGAAGGTTATCGGACACTGATGTGCCATCCTTTGCTGTAGGGTCGTAGCCTTCATACTATAAGCTCAGGTTCGCAGATTCCAGTCACGCCTCGTTTTCAGTTTATTGCTCAGCAGTGCAGTTCCACCTCTGCCTCTATTTGAAAGTAGGAGCAATTTTTGTATTTAGTTCCTCCTAACACTGTCTCTGGACACTAAAGACGGAACCTCGAGAACTTAACGAACTTTCTGTCAGTGGTAAATCAGGTTGAACCCGAAACCCACCGTCAAAATTTTGCTTGTTTATTTTGTGAGTAGGCTATTTTGGCGTAAAGGATCCGTGGTTTCTGGTGGCACGTTGGAGAGTAATCGGCCGAATAGTTAGAATCGCTGCGTTCGTCACATAATGACACGGATTCGATTCCCGCTACGCCCTCGGATTTTTCTGAGGCCTCTCAGGCCTCGTGAGGCCAAATGAGGAACTGTCTGGAGACAAGCAGCGGCATCGTCACGGTTCGTCTATTGGCATTGGCGACATGCTGATCACAGGTTCCACGAGCTCCTCCTACTGCCTTGCAGACTGCAGGCACCCAGTTGGAACAGGCTTAAAGCGTAATCCGTTAGTATTGTTTACGTTTACGCGTTTAATTTTTTCTTACCCCCATTTATCTTTGTTTCTATGTTGCTGTGAAAATGTCTGCACAACGGTGCAAATTTCTACTGTATCGGCTGCGGGGTTTGTTCGAAAACAATCTTGCTCCATTTACTCACGGTACATGCTGTAGGAAGCAGTAATGCACACTGTACTCTTCACTCTCGAACCTGCAGTCAATGCTGCTCGGTACTGTCTCAGGTTTATTTTTTCAGCAGTGTTATTTGTACGTTAACAGCGATACATAACATTACGGACAGGTTTACTAATAAGAGTGTTTCACTGTTCATATTAAGTCATTTAAGGGAAGTCACAGAACACCTAAATCTGGATGGTCGGACGAGGAACTAAATTGCCGTCCTCCCGAATACGAATCCAGTTCGACGCCATTGCGGGAGCTCACTCTACTATTGGAAAGCAGTAGGTGAAGTGGTGCCCGACAATACCCTACGTGATGCGTCTGTGGTTGAAGGCCACCTACCTAGGAGTAGTAAGAATTTAGTGGTGGAGGAGAAGAGAAGTAGGAATACACCAAACAGGAGCTAGGTAGAGTTACTACTTTTTCTTTGGTGGAGAGGGAGACGGGCGTCTGAAATAGGAGGGAGCCATGCCATGGCATTCGGCAGTTAAGCTTGGAAGAATGCAATGCATGGCAAAGGGCCAGAGTAAACGCTTAAAGAGAAAATACGTCTCTAACGTGAGTGTACCCTTACTTCTTTATTAAGATGAGCAAAAGAAGAAAAGCGGCTGGACAGAGGAGAGAAGGCATTTGGCCAAAAATAATGTACTGTTTCGGGCTGCAAGAAAAGGCTTCCGGGAATGTCTTACAGTTACTTGGAGTGACTTCTGATGACTCTAAACGAGAGAAGAAAGTAGATTGAGTAATGGTATATGTTTTATATATGACATGCTGGAATTCTTGTATAAGAATTGAGAATCTGCATATATATCATGCAGACTAAAATTAGCAAATAGCAAGAAATTCGCCTGTACATATAATCTTTTCTTCCGTATCGAGCATTCTAACTGAACACACTACCCGCTGCATTAGCTGTATAGTGCTCCTATAAGGTCTTAGAGTTATATAGGTGTTTCAAAATTACACCGATAAACTTGTGGTTCAAAAATGGTTCAAGTGGTTCTAAGCACTATGGGACTTAACATCTGAGGTCATCAGTCCCCTAGACTTAGAACTACTTAAACTTAACTAACGTAAAGACACCACACACATCCATGGCCGAGGCAGGTTTCGAACCTGCGACCGTAGCAGTAGCGCGATTCCGGACTGAAGCGCCTAGAACCGCTAGCCCACAGCGGCTGGCGATAAACTTGTGTTGAGGAAAAAAAATTAGGATAGGAACCCATGTCAGAAAACGTCATCCAACGACGCTACAGAGCATCGAAGTCATAGGGACCATGCCTGTGATTGTGTGTGTATTCATATCGAGGGTGATTCCGTGACGAAGTTGCAAATTTTCAGGGATGATGGAGAATGATAAATGTATCAGTTTGAGGTCAAGGATCCTGGTCCAGAAACGAAAGAGTCGACATTTATAACCGAAAATTGTTTCAATACCCCCGTCAGTGGAATCATTTAAAACCTGAACCGCAAATGTTGCGGAAATGGAAAGTTGGATTTCACAGAATGGATTGGTAATCAGGGGCTCGTATTGTTAGCCAATCAACAGATTGTAATAATACTTTGGAAGAGCACCTTTTTTTTGCAAACACACACTATTGAGATTAACAGACTAAAGGTAGTGTAAATTAGAATGTCAATGATGTTTTTTTCAGGATTTTAGTGCGAGTCGGTTACGAGATATCATCTTTTCAGAAGTCCAACACCGACACTTTTACGACACCTGTGGTAGCACACGTTAAAGTACAACACAAGTGCAAACACTCCTTATGTGGATTATAACCAGTAGCGAGACAATTGACCATCACAGGTTGTACCCGAATCGACCACCGGCAGCGGCATTACCCGCTTCCAGTCTGGTATGGAACGACTGGTGCACACGTGCTAGCATTTGAGCGATGTTCGAGCAGGCTGCAGTAACACGTCGTTGCATATCATCGGGTGTAGTTGGCATGTCCTTGTAGACGCCATCTTTGAGATTTCTCCACAGAAAAAAGTCTACATGCGTCAAATTCGGGGAACGAGTCGTCCAAGTTACAGGTCCACTGCGTCCAACTCAACGATTTGGAGACAGTTCGTGAAGACACGCTGTAGTACTTCTTGCACTATGTACTGGACAGCTGTCATCCTGATCCCAGAGTGCAGAGGAACGTCTTCCAGCATGCGTGGAAGATGGACTGTTAGGAGGTTGCAATACTTGTGCGTGTGCAGTGTTCCGTCTGTGAATAACGGGCCTGTGAGCTGATGGTTCATTATCCAACACCACATGTTTACACTCCATGGACGCTGACGTTCCACCTGACGAAGCCAACGGGGATAGTCAATAGACCAATAGAGCATGTTTCGGCGGTTTACCTGGCCGTGATTGGTAAATGTGGCTTCATCTCTGAACAATATACATGATACATCTGGAGTATCCTGTCCTATTGCCGAAGTACAGAAGTTAATACGATTTACATAATCGTTTCCATGAAGCTCTTGATGGACAGGGATGTGATATGGATGGGATCTATGTCGATGGGGAATACATGGGACGCTTGTCTGGCTCGTGATACTTCCTCGTGCGATTGTGCGGGGGCTAACATGCAGATCTACTGCAACTATAGCAAGAACATTAATTTCCACCTCTTCTGCCGTTACTTGTTTCCTTCTTTTGCCTTGTCTGGGTGTTACACTACCACTTCCACGTAAATGGTTGAAGAGACTTATAAATAACTGGCGAAGTGGTTGACGTCTATTAGGATATCTTGCCGCATACACCGCACAAGAACTATTTGCATTCTTGCTACTCTCTCCATACCCCATGAGCATGTCGGCTTTTTCTGCATTGGTAAATCCCACCGTCTACTCGCTACCCACTGCTCAGACTGTCACACGCTAACTGACCAACAAGTCGCAAAGCACTCAAGGAACACAGAAGCACACTGTAAGCAAATATGTATAACAACATCGTACCTACCAACTAGGCAAGTTGGACGGCCGCTGTGGCCGAGCGGTTCTAGGCACTTCAGTCCGGAACCGCGATGCTGCTACGGTCGTAGGTTAGAATCCTGCCTCGTGTGATGTCCTTAGGTTAGTTAGGTTTAAGTAGTTCTAAGTCTAGGGGACTGATGACCGATGTTAAATTCCATAGTGCTTAGAGCTATTTGAACCATTTTGAACTAGGCAAGTTGAATGGCACAAACAAGTGTCCGTGTGGAAACTTTTCAAAATACGATGTCTCGCAAACAACTCGCACTAGAATGCTGCAACAAATACCACTGACATTCTAATTTTACCTACTTTTAGTTTGGTAGTGTCAACAGGCATTGTTCCATTTAAAAAAAAATGCATGTTTGCATAAAAATACATCTTCTGAGTGTTATTACAATCTGTTTATTGTCTAACAATACAAGCCCCTGACTATCAATCTATTCTATGAAAATCGCACATCAATAGCACTTTCCATTTAGGCAATATTTGCCTTTCAAGTTTTAGGTGATTCATCCTGTAAATGAATCGGTACTGTCGTTGCTAATATTGTAGGGTAAGCAACTTTCAGAGGTGTTAGTATGGACCAAAACAAGAAAAAAAATTTTCAGTAAACATGGGTTCTAAAATGCATACCTTAAGAGCTATGAGCAGTTGTTTAATAGAGGAGCTGTGTTTCACAGTAGCGAGGATGAAAAAGTGCTCGTAGCTCATGTATGCATTTTAGAGCCCAGGTTTATTGGGCATTTTTTCCTTGTTTTGTTCCATACTACCACCTCTGGAAGTTATCTACCCTGCAATCTTAACAACAGTACCGGTTCATGTATTCCATTATCAGAGGTGTCAGAACGATTTTCGCTAATGATTTTCGACTCGTTTGTTTCTCTTAACTGAAATTGATACATTTATCCTTCTGCATCATTCCTGAAAGTCTGCAACAATATCACGGAATCACTGTGTATACAATACTGGCGCCGGCGCCTATAACTTCGACGCTCTGTAGCATCGTTGGATGAAGTTTCCAAGCCGGCCGCGGTGGCCAGGCGGTTCTAGGCGCTCAGTCCGGAACCGCGCGACTGCTACGGTCGCAGGTTCGAATCCTGTCTCGGGCATGGATGTGTGTGATGTCCTTAGGTTAGTTAGGTTTAAGTAGTTCTGAGTTCTAGGGGACTGATGACCACAGATGTTAAGTCCCATAGTGCTCAGAGCCATTTGAAGTTTCCAAACACGGGTTCCTATCCTCATTTTGTTCCTCAAGACATCTTATACATCCCCTCGTAGCTTTTCGGTGTAGTTTTGAAACACCGTGTACAAACTCTCCAAGACTTTACAGGAGCAGTAGGCTGTCCTCAGTCCGAAGACAAGTTTTAACGCCGTGATGCTGCACTAGGCATGGTTCTATTGGAGATGGTATGCCTTTGTCCTCTTTGAACTGAGTTACACAGCCAACTGAAGAGAGACCTATGGTTTACTTCGGATTCCGAACTTCTGTGCTGCTTGGTATTTTTCGCATTAACAAATCACTGCCAGAGGCAAAAAAGAGATATGTCACAGAAAAAAAGCCATAGGACCGACAGAAAATCGAACCCCAGACATTTGAATCTATAGTGACAAAAACACAGGTTTTGGTTGCCTTAGGAAGGAAAGACGATTACCGAGACAGTCCTCATATTATTTGAATTTTCAAGTGACGCTTTTCAGACGTTTATTTACAAGATAACTGAGCTTAAAGAACATGTTCAAAATATCACGACTGATGAAAGAAAGTAAGCTTTCTAATTATTTTAAGTAAATTTTCTACTAAACATAATTTTATTATTATTAAACCTTTCTGAATTAGAGGCTAATCCTTGAGAGAAATTTTAAAGAAGGGCCATATAAGAGACGAGCCACTACTAAACTCTAAGAGTGAAACAGTTAAGTGAGAAAAAATTTCTTGCCTTTTGAACTACCTCGCTTATCCTGTTTCGACTACACTAAAGAAAATCGTGGATTATGGTGGTAATGACTTATCGTTTAACGTTATATTAACTCCGCTCTAATTGTTTCTCGACAGTTGGCCTTCGTATTTCTGGCTCTGAGCACTATGGGACTCAACTGCCGAGGTCATTAGTCCCCTAGAACTTAGAACTAGTTAAACCTAACTAACCTAAGGACATCACAAACATCCATGCCCGAGGCAGGATTCGAACCTGCGACCGTAGCGGTCTTGCGGTTCCAGACTGCAGCGCCTTTAACCGCACGGCCACTTCGGCCGGCTTTCGTATTTCTCAAGAGATGTAAAACAAAAAGGCAAAATCCGCGTTTCACGTTTAGCACATTTGACCTTATTATCTCAGGCTGTCGAAACATCTGAACAAGCACGAGATACCTTTTGGAAAACAATACATGCCGGTTCATATACGCTGTAAAGGACTTAATTAGAGCCTCCACCTATGGTGACTTGGCCACAGATTGACTGCAGTACAGTTCATTTATTGTAGACTTCTCCGTAACAAGTGAAATACTGAGTAGCTTCCGAAAATAATATGTGCGCGGGCGGCCGAAATACAACCGAACCGAGAAATGTTTTCAAGATTTCTCGACAATGTAATCTAATCAACAAGGAGAGCACTAGAGAGGTATCCGAAACGATGTAAAACACCAGAAAACGTTGTTCAAGACGAAGATAAACACACCCGCTCTGTCGGTGAGCTGCAGTAGTGGAAATTAAAAGACTGTCCTGCCAGGGCATTGTAAAGAAGGATAGGGGATCTTTATTCTTACATATTTTCCGTTAAGAGTGAGTTTAAAATTTCAGACCAACCTGTGTGTGTTCACTACTGTCGGTGATTTCAGAATGAAGTTTTGTGTACATCTGTTGACAATAAGCAGAACAAATGTGCAAAGTCGGGAGTATATTAAATCAATTGCGGATCTTGCGATATTGTTTACATGCGGCAGACAGGGTGTGACTTTTTAACCTGATTCAGAGAACACTGTAATAAAAACACTACTGCTATTTGTTGTCATCTCAGTGATGAGAATCGTCATTTAGACACAACCGCAAACTCTCTAACGATCCTACACGTAGAACCAAACGGCTTATGCTGATTCATTTTGGAAGAAACTGAGATTTGTAAGCATTCTAAAGCTAACCAGCATGGAATCTTGAATGAATAGATTCGCACCCACAGGAAATGGTTTATCGATATTTTCCAGGATTTCTTATGAGCGCCACTACTCACTACGAATACTGTTTCCGTTTAATTTTCTACGTATTGCATCTCCCCTGCTCTACCTTTGCCTTACACGTAAGATGGCACCACGTAACTGCGGGTATGGTGGCGCCATCTATTCGTAGAGAGACTGACGCATGCGCACCGTTTGATGTTGCATAGCGCCAGTGTGGTTTCACGCCGCAGAAAAGGTGGTCACAAAAGTTACCGTCCACTACCGAACATGCAGGTGAGTAAGCAGGGACAACGAGGAGTGATTCGATGTTTGGCGGCGGAGGGTGTTGGAGGTCGCGAAATGTATCGACGGATGAAGACTGTGTACGGTGAGTACAGTCCGAGTCGTTCAAGTGTTGTGGAATGGCGCAAACGATTCCTTGGGGGGCGCGAGTCACTGGAAGACGATGCTCGTCCTGGACAGGCTCATCGTGTTATCACACCGGAAATGGTTGCGGAAGTGAATGCTTTGGTTTTGGACAACCGCAGAATCACCGCGGACGAGATCCATCGGTTACTGGGTATGAGGGTGGGCACCGCCCACACCATAATGCATCAACACTTGAACTTTCGAAAAATCTGTGCGCAGTGGATTCACCACCAAGTGAACCGCCTAACAGCGGAATACTCGAATGGCGCTGTCTTTGAGTCATCTACAACGTTATTATGTTACGTGTACTGTGTATAACTACATTTTTGAGTTAATAAAATCGTTACCGGTTTTCATTTTAACGCCCCTTATACATATGACGCAGGGAAACTGTACTGCAGATAGTTTTCGAGTCCAAAGTTCATCTTCATTGGCAACTGGACGACGTCATGAATGAGCAGGTGAGTAGCGAAATCCCAACAGGCTCTGTGGGTGACATCTCTGGCAGGTGGGCAATGGTTGCAGGCTGCCCTGCTAGAATACACCTCCAGGAATACAGCGTAACTGACGTAGCGACTGCTGTTTATAGTATCCGCCATTCGAAGTGGCCGGATTTTACTGCAGATATAAGAAACATGCAGATGCACTATGATTAAGAACTTTAAACAGTTCAACGACTTTTATCCATTATATTAGAAATGACCTTGACTGTGATAATTGAAGAGAGTGTGCTATGACAGTTCGAATCCTGTGCATCTGTCTTCAGGTTCTTTGGCACTTGCGACGTCTAAAAGGACACAAGTAGAGGGTATGTTCAAAAAATATTCAAATGTGTGTGAAATCTTGTGGGACTTAACTGCTAAGGTCATCAGTCCCTAAGCGTACACACTACTTAACCTAAATTATCCTAAGGACAAACACACACCCATGCCCGAGGGAGGACTCGAACCTCCGCCGGGATCAGCCGCACAATCCATGACTGCAGCGCCCTAGACCGCTCGGCTAATCCCGCGCGGCGGTAGAGGGTATAATAGAGTCCGCGGGATCAGTAATGTTGTAGTGCACAATTGAAAGTGGAATATGTATGTACATTCATATGATTTTAACCTTTTTCTCCACTTATCTGCGAATGAACACAGACTCACAGATATTCAAAATTGTAAGCTAATACTTCACATTAACAATAAAGGGAATAAAGTGAAATCTACACACACCATCAAACGTATACGTAATGAAAAAACTGAGCTCACAAAAACAGTTGTATTCTGAAGGAAAAAATAGCACACAACCAACCCAAGCACACGCACACACACCACATGCATTTAGTCCATTCCACAATTATGTGTGTATATTTTCATTGGCACTTGATTCTAATGTCTCAATTCATTAAGAAGTACAAGGTTTAAACAGTTTCCGTTGTAAATAAAAAAATTATTCCTTTAATAAGTTTCAGATGTATTGACCACACTTTTTATTACTTCCAAAATCGCCGTATGGGTTTCGACATTGCATCGTTTTCAAAGGCTGTAAAAAACAATGCAAAACTTGTATCAAAAGATATGAAAACATGTTTCATTTCACCATTGATTAGAAACATAGCATAGTGAGTAGAATATGGTTTTTTAGTTTACCAGTGTTATGTCAATCACAGAAAATTGTTCAGTTACATTGTATCTCGTCGACATTCTTAACCAAGAGACAAATGCAAACTGCTACCAAGGAACAAATTAGAAACTAAGTGGACTTGGGAGCAGTTTTCATTTTTCTCTTGATTAAGAATGTTGACGATATAAAATGTATCTATTGAACATTCTCTATGATTTACATAACATTGGTAAGCTAGAAAACCATATTCTACTCGCAATACTAAGTCTCTAATCTATGGTGGAAATGTAACATTTTCATATCTTTTGATACCAGTTTTGTATTGTATTTTATAGCCTTTGAAAATGACTGAATGTCGGAACGCGTAAGGCGATTCTGGAAATAATAAAAATTTTGATCAAGACATATGTAAGTTTTTGAAAGGTACCCAAATGGCCGCTTCGTCTCAAAGCATTTTCATGCAAATTGCAGCTAATATTATTCCTGTATCAGATTACATGCCTACATTAAAAGTCTGTAAATAATTTCGCAACAGTTATTAACTAAATTATATTTTCTATCATCTGCATAAGTATTTTGTGTACAGAAAGATGTTTTTGACGATAATCATAATAGCTGTCAAAGATTTTTATTGGTCGTAGCTGTTTAAATGGAATTGATTCTAATGTAAGGAAAATCTATAACGTTATCGAATGACATGGAGATTATTCCGCACAGAAACGAGGGCTATTTATCGGTAAATGTTTCACAGGTCTATAATGTAAAAATAAATTATAACTTTCAGTTCTATAAAAAGATTGTGCTGTAGCCTCGCGTGTGTCAGACGAACAAACTGTGCTTGCAATGGAGTCTGTGAAGATGTTCATATCCACACTTAAAAGAAGAATGAATGAATGAATGGCGTGTGATGAGGGCCTCTAGTCGGGTAGACCGCTCGCCTGGTGCAAGTCTTTCGATGAAAGAGGATGATACGGGGCTTCGGCACAAGCATCAGGACCTCTATTTACTTAACGTAGTATAAATCTAAAATGCGCCTTCTAAAGATGAATTTGAAAACAGCCTGCGGTAAATGGTAATAAAATATAATTAAAAACCTTCAGTAGCTAGTGGTTGATGTAAATGTTTCCTGAGTAATATTTGCCTGAAAACTTCTTACAGGTCCGCTGACCATAGTTTCGGTGATTTGGGATTTCGATGCCTGACTGCTCTGTCGATTCTGAATTTCCCACTATCGTGATGGTGGAGTGAATTGAAGTCCGTAGCAGTAACGTATTTATTCGTCAGTATATTAAGATAAGTTGAATAAAAATGTTATTTTTCAGACTAATATTCAAGAAAGCCAATAGGAGTAATCCACTAAATTACAGGTCCATATCATTAACGTCGATATGCAGCAGGATTCTGGAACATATATTGTGTTGGAATATGCCGTCTATACTCGAGTATATCCGATGTTCAGATGACGGTATGTTTGTACAATTCCCCTGCGTGAACGATTTCTTAAAAGTGAAATTTAAAACTTCGGCTTTCGTTTTGCCATCTTCAATTGCCAAACCAAACTGGTCAACAAGTGGATGGAATGCAAGCCTTAGACCCACTTAGCGATTTTACTTAGGATCAGAATTTTCTCGGGTTCTCTGCCAGATCTTTTGCTAAAGTATGACGGTGGTAGTAGTTGTACGCTTCGCGCATATATCTTTCCACAGATGCACGAATCTTTACTAAACGTTGCTTGTCGTCATTTGCGCGTTCTCTTTTGAACCGAGAATGCAACAACCTCTGCTTCCTCAGCATTTTCCGAATCTCGTTATTAAACCATGGTGGGGCTTTTCCGTCCTTAATCCACTTACTAAGCACCACGATTTACAAATTGCTTAAACTTTGCCCATGATTCCTAACAATAGTCAGATGCCTTTCGTCTAGTGTTCCCTAACGTATATTAACTTTCGTTTTAGTAACGAGTAGGTGGGTCAACCAAAACAAGGACTGTTACATGCGATGTCAGTGTCAGTGGAGACCGACGTACGATTTTTACCTCAACTAAATTTATGTTTAACCCGAACGTCTTAACATACAGAGAAGTCTGGAAGGGGCCTATATCTAGCTGTGAATGACAATGGCTGATGATGATCATCACCACCATCATCATCATGGGTAAGAAAATCAGCAGTGACCTTTGCAACTCTCTCCCTCTCGTATTGTCATTTTACTAAATACTGACCGTGGTCGTGTTACTAATGGTTTGCTTATTGAAGAGGACTAAAAATTAATTATTCATCTCCAAAATCACCATAATCATTGTACGGAAAAATGCAAATTTTGAAACGTTTCAGTTAGGTCAGACAAAGCAATTGCTGCTAGCTGTTGCAAAGTAATAGGCCGGAAGTCAGTCCAAAGAGGACATATACGAGGGGCGTTCAGAAAGTAAGCTCCGATCGGTCGCGAAATGGAAACGACTATGAAAATCCGATAAAGCTTTGCACAGATGTGTTGGGTAGTGTCTCTAGTATAACCCCAGTTAGCATCACGTCGCTCTTCTCATTTCTGAGCTCGCAGTGAGTGCGTAAAGATGTCTAGAAAATAGTGTCTGCCGCCAAGTACGAGGGCCTGGTGAGAAATTTCGCCTGAAGCTATGCAGCTAACATTACATAACTGTCGTGCTGTTTCTTCTTCAAGACAATTCTCAGCCGCATTCTGCAGGGGCAATGAAGATGCTCCTGCATCGTTTTCAAATGGAAATGTGAGATTACCCACAATACAGTCCGCAATTGTCTCCCCCTGAGTTTCATCTCTGGTCACATGAACCGCTGTCTTTGAAGACAACATTTTGACACAGACAACGAGGTGTAGGCCAGCGTGGAGAATTGGCGGAAAGCACTGGCGGCTGCCTTCTATGATGAGGCTATTGAAAAGTTGGTACAACGCTATGACAAAAGTCTAAGTCAGAATGGCGACTACGTAGAGAAGTAGCTGAAAGGTGTAGCTAATTGTTACAAGTAAAACATTTCTGATGTTCACTGTGGTTTCAATTTGGCAATCAATCGGAGCTTACTTTCTGAACAGGCCTCGTATTTAAGTAAGGAAGGTGATTACTACCTTTAAATTCAAAATTTCTGTAAGTAAATTGTATTTTTCACTAACTGTTTCACGAGAGAACTGTTTCGTGGAAACAAATCTTCACTACAGCATTAATTTTGTGCTTTGCAGTGGGATACTAATTTACAAGAAACCTCTCACACACTAACGAGTACGAAAATAATCTGGATGGTTCTGAATAAATCAACATTCAAAGTTATCATGAAGTTAACCATTAGTAGACTTACTTCCTTTACCAGATACTCTGTAAGCACAAGTACACAATTTAAACATTTATCTTAAATTTGTTGAATAGTACTGTTTGTAAACTACTATGGTCTCATCGCATTTCACGATAATATTCGAACCAGTGCAGTGACTTGCGTGGTTGTTTCAGTCAAGTGTGTCGCTGATTTTGTTGCATCTCTCCTCGACTGTTCTAATAGTCTGCACTACGTAAAACCTACCACATTCACCTTTCCCAGAAGAACCTACAACTGCCTTACAAGATGGTAAGAATCAATTTCACCTGTAGCAGTGTAGAACAGTGTCAAAATTTGTTCATTCTTAGCGCACATTTTCCTTAAGTATTTGATATATGAAACACGTATGTTCGAGGAAATGTCAGACATGTTATTTGGTCTTCAATGTGCCAAAGTGCAGTGCCACGCTTCTTCACACAGAATTTTTCTATCGCAAGTCACTGTATTTCGCTCTGTGGAATTCAAACATGTTTATTTTGTAACGGAAGCCATGAAACCTATATTCAGGACAGTGGAAATTAAAATGTACTGTGCTACCTGTCCTGCTCCCAGTCAGCCGGTTTGTCATCCTAACCCTTAAAAAAACTGATAATTAATACTGGGTGCGATTATTTGCAACCAGAGAGTAAGAACTCTTCTGAAAATTTGGACTTTTTATTGCCTATTAGGTAATAACTTTCTCTTTTGTGTGACATAAAACTAAATATAGGAAACATAAAACCAATAAAGACAAGAAACATGCAAGACAGTACCCATTTCTTCAGTCCTTAGATCCCAGTATTTTTTCTCTGTAATCTTGCTACAGCCTTAGACGGCGTGCTTTCCTTTCTGCGAAAGAATCTATTACCTCATCAAAGTTCGTCAAACGTTTCGGTACATGAAAAAGGTGATAATACGAACAGTACTGTCTGCTAGATAAAACGAAACAGGCCTTTCTAATATTGCAACAATTGTAACACGCGCCAAGTAAGCGAGACAGTTTTGCACAATAACACGATAGAATATAATTCACGAAGTGCCAATATCAAATACTTATTAGGCCTACAACAAACAAGTTTTATGTTAGGAAATAGTTTCACATTTAGTTCACACGCTCCCGTTTCTCAGGCATGAGATCTAAAAGTAATAGTACGAAATTTTTATATAAATTTAGAATCGTCATATTCTTCCATATAATTTGTGTGATGTCCCTGTTTCTTCTCCTTCCTCGTTCTAACCTGATACCTGCAGAACTCTAAATACCACACGCCATTTAAAATTGCCAAAAGTTTTTTTTTTTCCAAAAGTAAAAATATGTAGGTTTGCCTTTCTTCATCATGTCCTCTAAGATAAGTTGTGCGGTCAGTGTTGTCTCGCGAGTTCCTATATTTCTCCAGCACTCAGACTAATCTTTACCCAGATCAGCTTCCACCAGTGGTTCCATACTTCTGTAGATGACTGGTGTCAGTATTTTGCAACTATGACTTACTAAACGATAGTTCGGTAGTTGGGATTGTTGAATTCCTCTTGAAGTGTATCGGTATTTCTCATCTATCTTACACATCAGCTGAAAACGTTTGTCATACGTTGTTTCCGCGAAGGAATTAATTTTTCTGAAGAAATGTTTTCTACTCCAGCTCCCATGTTCCAACTTAGATCTTTCAGTGTTTTGTCAAATTCTTCTCGAAATCTCGCATCGCCATCTCATGTTCATCCATTTCCTCTTCCCTTTCCATAATATTATCTTCAAGTTCAATTCCGTTATACAGACCTACTTTTCCTTCCATCTTTCAACCTTTCGTTTTTTGCATATTACTGGCTTGCTATCTGAGCTATTGCTCATTCAGCTGCCAGTTTGCTCAAAGATTTCTTTAAACCACCTTTGACGGCATCTGTCTTTACTATAACCATGCATGCTTCAGCAGCTTTGAAGCCAATCTTGCTTTGCCGCTTTGCTTTGCTGGATTTTTGAACATCTACACCATTGAGCCAAAACATTATGACCATTGCCTACCACGTGATCGAATACCAGCCGGCCGAAGTGGCCGTGCGGTTAAAGGCGCTGCAGTCTGGAACCGCAAGACCGCTACGGTCGCAGGTTCGAATCCTGCCTCGGGCATGGATGTTTGTGATGTCCTTAGGTTAGTTAGGTTTAACTAGTTCTAAGTTCTAGGGGACTAATGACCTCAGCAGTTGAGTCCCATAGTGCTCAGAGCCATTTGAACCATTTGATCGAATACCTCGTGGTGGCATTATGGGCTCGGCGAGGTAAGAAATTTAATGGGCCTATATCAGCGGTAAGTTAATATTAAACTAGAAGATGATGTTCTGGAGCAGGTTGAGAACTTCTGTTATTTGAGGAACACAATCACTGACGACAATAAATATATCACAGATATAAAGAGAACAATAGCCTTGGCAAAGCAAGCTTTCCAAAATAAAAAGAATTTACTAACAGACAATGATATAAGCCTAGAAAGTAGGAAAAAGTTTGCAAAACTTTTGTCTGGAGTGTCTTAACATACGGATGTGAAGTGTGGACTCTGGGAAAGGCAGAGAAAAAGAGACTAGAAGCAATGGAAATGTGGATATGGAGAAGAATGACGAAAAGAAGCTGGGTAGATAGAAAAAGTAATGAACAGCTTAACAGAAGTGAATGAGAACAGAGCGCTGCTAAATTATATAGGAAGAAGAAAATCAAAAATGATAGAGCATATAATGAGACACAACCAGTTCCTAAAGAATGTATTTGAAAGAAAAGTTTTAGGGAAAAAACCAAGAGGAGGGCCAAGAGCAACGTATTTTAATAACATCAAAGAAGATATGGGGATAAAATCGTATGAACAATTGAAGAGGATGACAATGGAGAGAGGGACGTGGCTAAATCGACAAGGCATAGCCTTTAGTTTATGATGATGGTATGAGCGGAGCATAGAGGTCTGGGGAGCACTGTAGCAACGATACCGGCTGCAAAGGGGCAAATCCACTGACATAAGCGACGTTGATAAATTGCAGACTTGTATGGCACGGCACCTGCGAACTAGAATCTCCGAAACAAGAGAGCTGGTAGGCCACGAGAAGGTCACGAGGTGTTGGACGCCCACACCTCACCATACAACGTGGAGATCGGACGCTCGGTCGCTACATCGAGCATGATAGGCGGCGATCTGTGACACATCTGACGACAAAGTGCGATGTTAGTGCAGGGGCTAGTGTTTCGGAGCACACCGTTCAGAGCACGTTATTGAGTTTGGGGCTCCGCAGCAGACGTGTCGCGAGGTCGGATGAATTACGTTTCTTGCAACACCAGGTCAACGGTATTGCCCACATCCGCCGTCAGCCAGGCGAACGGTTGCTCGAAACATGCGCTGCATCAAGCACTCAGGCGGCTAGTGGCAGTATTCTGCTACCGTGGGATCTGTGGTATAATACAAGGCACCATTACAGCTTTTGGACTACGCGAACATTTTTTCGAATCAGCTGCATCCCTTCATGCTTGCTATCTTCCCGCCGGCCTCTGTGGACGAGCATTTCTAGGCGCTTCAGTCCGGACCCGCGCTGCTGCTACGGTCCCAGGTTCGAATCCTGCCTCAGGCATCGATGTGTGTGACGTCCTTAGGTTAGTTAGGTTTAAGTAGTTCTAAGTCTAGGGTCTGATGACCTCAGATATTAAGTTCCATAGTGCTTAGAGCCATTTGAACCATTTTTGATGTCTTCCCCTACGTCGACGGCGTCTTCCAGTAGCACAACGGCCCATCAGTGTATATTCTCTTCATTTGCTGCTTATATTTACTTCTTTTAACAGTAAAATTTACTGTCATGTGTGGTATCCAATAACTTCAATTGGTCCTTATCTTTTTCCTAGTTGTTCTAATGCTGCCTTCACTTTCACATTTTTCACAGTTAGCTTTTCGCCTTCCATTATATTTCTTTCACCTCTTTGAAAATCGCTGCATATTCTCCTTTTGGAACTGCCAACAGCTTCAGGTTGTTTAACCTTATCCAGGTGCCATGTATTTAATTTCCAATCTTCTTCAGTATCTTCAGCTTTAATCTGCATTTTGTAAGTGTTGGACTATGTCAAGAGTCCACATCTGTTCCTGGGCATCTTTTGCAGTTTCATCTCTAGTTTCAAAATCTTTGTCTTTGCGTTACAAAATGTATACCGAGAAAAAAATCACACCATGAAGAAGGAGTTTCGCGACAGAAACTAAATTTAGTGGGCGTGTTTCTGTATTTGAAGCCAGTCACATAAGAGTGGCGCTAGTAGCGCCATTTTAAGGATGCAAATCAGGTCTGATCTAAACACACACTGTAACGATCAAATGGCTCAAATGACTCTGAGCACTATGGGACTTAACAGCTTAGGTCATCAGTCCCCTAGAACTTACAACTACTCAAACCTAAATAACCTAAGGACATCACACACAGCCATGCCCGAGGCAGGATTCGAACCTGCGACCGTAGCAGTCCCGCGGTTCCGGACTGCAGCGCCTAGAACCGCAAGGCCATCACGGCCGGCTGTAACGATCATGAGGCTTAGTTACCTTTGAGACTGGATGTGGTGAACTGATGTTAGTCAAAAATGCCTTTAAGGCGACAAAGATGCCTTTATCAACACTTCACTGAGCTTGAACGAGGTCGTGTAATAGAACTATGAGAAGCTGTATGTTCCTTCTGCGATAGTAAGCCGGCCGCTATGGCCGAGTGGTTCTAGGCTCATGAGTCTCGAACCGCGCTATTGCTACAGTAGCATGTTCGAATCCTGCCTCGGACATGGATGTGTGTGATGTCCTTAGGTTAGTTAGGTTTAAGTAGTTCTAAGTCTAGGGGACTGATGACCTCACATGTTAAGTCCCATAGTTCTCAGAGCTATTTGAAACATTTTTCTGCGATAGTACAGAAGGACTCGGCAGGAACGTAACCACTCTACATGGTTGCTGGCAGCGGTGACCGAGAGAACATAGGTCTGAAGAAGACCGGACTTCGGACGACCACGCGGCACTACCGACAGGAAAGACCATCGTGCTCGACGTATGGCTCTGCTCATCGTACAGCGTCACCGCAGCAATTTGAACAGCAGTTGACACCACAGTGACATAACTATCTGTTAAAAATTGATTATTTCAAGGATCGCTCCAAGCCAGTCGCCCTGTAGTATGCATTCAACTGACCTCATACTACCGCCATTTACTACTTCAGTGGTGTCAAGCGAGAACTCATTTGAGGGCAGTGTGAAAGTCTCAGGGGTTTTCTGATGAACGCCGGTTCTGCCTCGCTGCCAGTGATAACCGTGTCTTGGTTAGAAGGAAGCCAGTTGAGGGCGTGCAACCAACCAGTCTGCATGAGAGACATACTGGACCTGCATCTGGAATTATGGTCTGGGGTGCGATTTCGTATGACAGCAGGAGCACTCTCGTGGTTATCCCAAGCACCCTCAGTGCGAAGTTCATATCTCAATCTGGTGATACGTCCTGTTGTGCTTCCATTCATGAACAGTATTCCAGGATGTGTTTTCCAACAGGATAATACTCGCCCACATACGGCTGTTGTAAGCCAACGTTCTCTACAGAGAGTTGACATGTTTCCTTAGTCTGCTCGATTACCAGATCGGCCAAAACTCGAACACATAAGGGACATCATCGGACGACATCTCCAGCGTCATCCACAAACAGCATTAATAGTTCCTGTCTGCCCCGATAGTTGAATGGTCAGCGTGATGGACTGCCGCCCTAAGGGACCCGGGTTCGATTCCCGGCTGGGTCGGGGATTTTCTCTGCTCAGCGACTGGGTGTTGTGTTGTCTTCATCATCATTTCATCCCCATCCGGCGCGCAGGTCGCCCAGTGCGGCATCGAATGTAATAAGACCTGCACCAAGGCGGCCGGACCTGCCCCGCAAGGGGCCTTCCGGCCAATGACGCCAAACGCTCATTTCCATTAATAGTCCCTGTATTGACACACCGCGTGCAACAGACTTGGAACTCCATCCCATAAACTGACATCTGGCGCCTGTACAGCACAACGTATGCACGTTTGCACGCTTGTATTCAACATTCTGGTGGTTACATCGGTTATTAATATTCCCATTTGCAATGCCTTATCTCGCGCTTACAGTAATCTTGCTCTGTTAATCAGTTAAATGTTTTACTTAGATAAATGTATCCCCGTCAATTAAAACCGTCCTTTCCGAGGCCCCTTCTATTTTTGAAAGCAGAAATCATAATCCACTAATGGCTTGCTGGGCCTATCGTAGCTTCACCAGAGCCCCGTTAGCCGTCACTTTTCAGGATTCCTGTAGGACCTTCATATCTGATACAGGAAGAGGGAAAAAACGACAGAGAAATAAACGAGCAGGGGAGAAAAGCAGAAGCATTTCGGAAGAGTGTCCGAAGCCTGATATGGAGCAAGGATGTACCCCAAATCAGTAAAAAGGTTATATACCGGTCATACTATGTCCCGATCCTGACATATGCATCCGAAACCTGGGTTATGAAATGCAGAGAGAAAAGCAAAGTGCAAGCTAGTGAGATGAAATTCTTGAGGAACAGTATTGGAGTGACAAAGGTAGACAGGATAAGAAATGAGAGGATCAGAGAGTTAATGAAGGTGGAACAATTAAGGAGGAGATAGAGAAATCAAGGCTGAGATGTTATGGGCGTGTTAACCGAATGGAGGAGAAGAGGACACTCAGGAGGATACACTAGAGGAAAGTGGAAGGAAACAGACCAAGAGGAAGACCGCAGTGTGCGATTTGCAGGAGGGGATGGGGGGGGGGGGATTTCCCCCCCTCTGCATCAGACCATCCCCTCCTCTGGTTTTAGTGTATGCATCCCAACCTGGGATGTTTATTTCCCACGCACTGGAGCAAAACTTTACATATAATTTAAATTTGTGGAGCCGAACCCTGAAAGTTTTTACTAAGTCTTAGTATTAATACTATTAATATGTTTCAGTTTTCTATCATCAGAATAAGTACAACTTTTCACAAATGTGCGTCTGCTTTTTGAATTCCCCTCGTATATCTGTACCCGTATGTAGATGATTTTGTAAATAAGCTTTACCTGTAATGTACTTTTAAAGATATAACAAGGGATGGGTTTTCTGATAGTGTATATGCGTCAATAGTGAGTTTCAGCATTAACATCTATTTATAAATAGCTGTTTAAACATGCGTAACGCCACGGTCCAAGCTAGTAACATATATAATTCTACTAACCCCCTAAGACATCCCCCCCACTGGTAAAAGCATAAATCGCACCCTGGAAGACCGAGAGGCAGATGTCTGGAAGGAGTGGAGGAATGCGTCCCGAAGAAAGAAGGCTGGACGAAGGGGAAGATGGAGAGATGGTGGCAAGACAGAAGACGATGGAGAGGCCGCGCGGAGTGGCCACGCGGTTTGAGGCGCCATGTCACGGATTGCGCGGCCCTCCCGCCGGAGGTTCGAGTCCTCCCTCGGGCTTGGGTGTGGGTGCTGTTCTTAGCGTAAGTTAGTTTAAGTAGTGTGTAAGTCTAGGGACCGATGACCTCGACAGTTTGGTCCCTTAGGAATTCACACAAATTTGAACGACGGAGAGGCTCGTGTTCCAAACAGACCTGGCCAGAGGCCGAGATGATGATGATCATAATGAAATGTATTCCCGAAATTTTATTAGTCTACATTAATTAAGTTTTATGGTTGCGATTTTTTTCCGTCAGCATATTTGAAACCTTCGGATTCTGCAGGTCCTCTCCACGATAAAAAATCTTCTTATGTGATCTTTACAAAAAGTGTTAGTTATGATTACACTGTGCTCAATGCTCGTGGTTCCCCTTTCATTCCTTTCCCCCAGCCCAATTCTCGCACAATTTTTCCTTCTCCTCCTTTTACTACAATCGAATTCCTGTCGTCCATTATAATTAATTTTCTCCCTTTTAGCGTATTGACCGTTTTGAAATCATCACACTTTCTTCAGTCTCCGACATCTGCGGAGCTAGTAGCCACACATACATATACAACTACAGTGGGATGTGACTGTCTGTCTTGACTAAGAACATCACTATGCTGTTTATAGTACTTCACCAGCATTTTTGTTCGCTAATAAACTATTAGACCTACTCAAGCAATACTTTTGTTTAATTTTGTGCTGGTAACTGCACTCACCTAAACATAAAAACTTGTTCTATCTGCCACCGCACTTGACTAATTGCCACTACATCTCACAACAATCTATCCATATGTATATTCAGATTCTCTAATCTACATATCCGTGCAAGGGATCTAACATTCCACGCTTCGATCCTCATAATACACTATTCATCCCTTCTGAGTTTTCCCCACCTGGAGATCCGAATGGGGTACTATTATACCAACGAAAATTTTGCCCTGAAGGATACCGTCATCATTTATTCATAAAGCTAAGTTGCATGTTCTCAGGAAATGTAACGCTATAGCTTCCCTTTGCTTTCAGTCATCTGCAGTACCAACATATCAAGTCCATGTTGGAGATACACACTTCAAAAAGTTTTGCGTCACCCTGGTTCCCAGAACTCCTGAAGACAGACGTTGACTGTGGATATTGTATCAAAGACACAGTCTCTTTGACTGTTTAGAACTGTCACTAAACCCGCCCAGAAACGTAAACTACCATGCAAGAGCAGCGCCTATTAGACGAACGGGGCTCGACAGCCGATCAGTTCCAGTCATTTCACCAGGAAGGAGGTACACGTCTCGTGTTGTCCGTAGTTCGACAATGCCTAGACGGTCAATACCACGATCCGATCGCGTCCGCATTGTTACTTTGTGCCAGGAAGGGCTCTCAACAAGGGAAGTGTCCAGGCGTCTCGGAGTGAACCAAAGCGATGTTGTTCGGACATGGAGGAGATACGGAGAGACAGGAACTGTCGATGACATGCCCCGCTCCGGCCGCCCAACGGCTACTACTGCAGTGGATAACCGCTACCTACGAATTATGGCTCGGAGGAACCCTGACACCAACGCCACCCTGTTGAATAATACTTTTCGTGCAGCCACAGGACGTCGTGTTACAACTGAAACTGTGCGCAATAGGCTGCATGATGCGCAGCTTCACTCCCGACGTCCATGGCGAGATCCATCTTTGCAACCACGACACCATGCAGCGCGGTACAAATGGGCTCAACAACATGTCGAGCGGACCGCTCAGGATTGGAATGACGTTCTCTTCACCGATGAGTGTCGCATATGCCTTCAACCAGACAGTCGTTGGAGACGTGTTTGGAGGCAACCCGGTCAGGGTGAACGCCTTAGACACACTGTCCAGCGAGTGCAGCAAGGTGGAGGTTCCCTGCTGTTTTGGAGCGGCATTATGTGGGGCCTACGTACGCCGCTCGTGGTCATGGAAGGCGCCGTAACAGCTGTACGAAACGTGAATGCCATCCTCCGACCGATAGTTCAACCATATCGGCAGCATATTGGCGAGGCACTCGTCTTCATGGACGACAATTCGCGCCCCAATCGTGCACATCTTGTGAATGATGTCGCGCGACTAGAGTGGCCAGCATGTTCTCCAGACATGAACCCTATCAAACATGCCTGGATAGATTGAAAAGGGCTGTTTATAGACGACGTGGCCCACCAACTACTCTGAGGGATCTACGCCGAATCGCCGTTAAGGAGTGGGACAATCTGGATCAACAGTGCCTTGATGAACTTGTGGATAGTATGCCACGTCGAATGCAGGCATGCATCAGTGCAAGAGGACGTGCTACTAGCTATTAGAGTTACCGGCGTGTACAGCAATCTGGACCACCAGCTCCGATGGTTTTGGTGTATGGTGGCACAACATGTAATGTGTGGTTTTCATGAGAAATAATAAGGGCGGAAATGATGTTTATGTTGATCTCTATTTCAATTTTCTATACAGGTTCCGGAACTCTAGAAAAAGAATTGATGCAAAACTTTTTATGATGTGTGTAATTATAATACCAGATAGTTGAATGAACCAGACTGTTGGCTCTGTAACATCTGAACAAGTTGCTCCTCAATTCAGGAACACATAGATTTAATTGTTACTAAACCTTAAGAAATCGTTACAGCTAATCATCCATTGTTTCATATTTGTCCCAACCTTTCACAAATAATTCTAACTGGCACAGAAATTCTTTTCAGTTCATGAGTTACAGATCTTGGTGAAGTACTGGATAAACACTCAACTGAGAGCCTGAAAGTGTCCACATTTTACAAAAACGCACAAAGCTTTTTCCTCGTAAACATGCAAGTGAAAGCAGTTCTGGATACAGTATTTCATCTTTCCGGCTGATGTTTCGTTATACAACAAAGCCCAATCTGAACAATTCTTCATGTCTCAGCTATATACCCGATACACAACAATATGCTCACATTACTCCTTTCTGCAGTGAATAATTGTTCCTATTGCAAGTGGTCTGATAGTGTTATTAGCAAACACTATACTTACTCCATCATCTCCTCAGTAATCTCACTTCCAAATATTTTTCCATTTGTGTGGCCATAGTATCTGTAGTTGCTTTACAGTTATTAATAATTCCAAATATTTGTCATAAGCAGAGCTGGGATTTATATACACTGTACGGTATCTAGATACATGCATCTATACACTAAAAATCTGGTAAACATGTTCTAAAAACTTTAAAATATACATAAAAAATACATCATTTCAACTTTCTCACATTTATTAATGTTGATGAAGCAGACAAAGTACATTTATTCCTGAACTCGGTCATCAACAAAATAAATACTGTATTTATTACAGTACGTTCGTCTTTCTTTTTCTCTCACTGTCTATCTATGAGAGTCGTTTGAAAAGTTCTCGGAACGGAATAGAGAGAAAGTACTTACATTACTGAAACTATTTTATTTTTCAATGTTGTCTCCTTGTAGATTAATGCACTTAGTCCAACAATGCTGCAGTGCCTTGATCCCTACTCGTTTGAAGTGAATCTTCGTCCACCAAGAAAAATTTTCAGTTTTGGAAGAGACGGAAGTCTGATGGAGCCATTTCAGGTGAATAAGGCGGGTGTGGCAACAATTCATACATTAGTTCGTGTATGCACATGTGTGCGGGCGCGTATTGTCTTGATGGAAGATGAGTGTCTTCCTTGCTAAACCTGGCCTTTTTTCGCGTGTCTTTTGTTGCAGTTTGTCCAGGAGGTTAGCATAGTATTCTCCAGTAATTGTTTACCCAGTGGGGAGATAATCTACAAACAGAATCACCTTCGCATCCCAGAACACTGATACCATGACCTCTCCCGCCGAAGGAATTGTCTTTGGTTTCTTTGGTGGCGGAGAATCAGCATGTTTCCATTGCTTGGACTGTTGTTTTGTCTCTGGGGTATAGTAGTGCATCCAAGTTTCATCTGTGGTCACAATCCGATGCAAAAAATCTTGTTCGTTTCTCATAAACTAGGCCAAACATTATTCCGATATGTCCATTCTCATGGTTTTTGATCCAGCGTCAAGAGTCGCGGCACCCATCCCACAGTTAATTTTTTTCATTTCTAATTCTTCAGTTAAAATATGATATACCCTTTCAGATGATATCTGGCAAGCGTGAGCAGTTTCACGCACTTACAGTCGGCGATCTTTCATGACCATTTTGTGCACTTTTGCAGTGATTTCTGGAGTAGTGACACATCTTGGCCGACCACTGCACGGATCACCATCTAAGCTCTCTCAACCAAATTTAAATTCATTTGTCCACTTGGCAACAGTTGAATATGAAGGAGCAGAGTCCCCCAGTGTATTCTGGAAATCGGCATGAATGTCCTTTGCTTTCATACCTTTCTTTACGAATCACTGCGCGAATCTCGATTGTTTTCCATCTTCGCAAATCAGTGTGCAGGAACAACAACAGAACCACGCCACCGCCACAGCTCTCTTCCAAGAGCACTGACGTGGCACGTGTTTACAGGCAGCAGTCCAATGAATATCACGTGAACAACTCGCGCTTGCGCTGATTTCTCGTGGTGATTCCGAGAACTTTTCAAACCACCCTCGTATTTTAGCATTAGTTGTTTTTATTGCAATAAACAATCAAATATTTTGGACAGTTTTCAGGAAGAAACGATTTCCTTCTGTCACTTAAAATGTTTTTGTATGAAGATAAGATCTCTCTACTTCACATGAAGTCACAGGACAGTACTGAAAAAAGGCGAGGTCACTTACAGAATAAGTATTCAGTTGTTTTTCAGATTCTCCTTGAAGCACTTGATTCACATCCCGAAAAAATATTAAACTTGGATTCCTTGGTTTAGTTTTCTCAATTTTGTTATGAAGAAATTTTTTGATTTATTCTGGTCTGTCTCCAGTGACAGCTGTTTCGTATATCTGCAGGGCATCCCTTTCTCTTCCAAACGTGCGGCTGCTGTTGCGAGTTTACTAAAATAGGTCCTAATAAACACAGATTTACTCTGGAGACTCTTCTCATTGCAAGCACTAACTGCATCAGGGATACTTGCCGCTTCAGTTTTTCCCATCACGTCGAGAATTCTTTTCATATCTTACAAATATCACTGTAATACAGAGCTACTTCAATCCATGTTCCCCATCTCGTGAGTATTGGCTCTGGGTAAACGATTATCTTACATCATATCAGTAAATAATTTCATTCTTGATGGCACCTTCATCACACTTTTTCCACAGAGGAATTTAAGCCATTTACTCCTGCAAAATTCACTCGAATTTTTTCTGCAAACTGGTGAAGAGCGTGTGCTAAACAAGTTACATGAACTGCTTTAGGGTAAAATTCCTGCGTAGCTTTAGCAGCCTTAATCAGGTATGCTGCTGCATCTGTAGCCATCACCAAGAGTTTTTCCTCATTTTATTTAGCAGGCCACAAAGCACGTAATGCTTCAAGAACGACCCCAACAATCGTCGAATGGTCTGTTTCTTCCAGTGCCTTGGAGACAGTGAGATGTAGTGGCTCTGATTCAGATTCTGTCATTTTTTCCACTACGACGTTGGCAATAAATCCCGCACACGAGTCAGCTGTTCTGTCTTCAGATAACCACAAGTTCGAGTCGCCGATATCGTCTCTTATTTCTTGTATTACCTCTCAAAGAATTATTTTATTGAAAATTATTAAAGAGATTAGGTATCTGACTTTAGGGGGAAACAAGTTTAAAAAAGGTATAAAAAATATGTTTCCTGATTGTAAACTAAACGAAAACAAACTGCGTTGCACTGCAGGCCATGCATAATTTTATGTTTCCATTTTACATTGGGAGCCGCTTAGTAAATGAATATCGTCGTCAAAGATGATACAATGCTGGAGAAAACGATATTACTTACCGCGAGGAAATGCAGACACGGAATAAATGTCATCTTTGACAGTGCAATTGCAACGTATTGAAAATATTAAAGTTAAATCGTAAATAAAAGCTTTTTTGTGTCTTCCCCTTGAGACTTACTTGTGTTCAATATTTTCAATTCTTGCATTTGGTCATAGTGTCCGCAGTGGCTCTTTTCGTCCATGAGATAACAGCGTCCATGTTGATGACGTGTTCTCTCACTTCCGGAAGGTGTTCTGTGCAGTCCCACACTATCGGCTAATGAGAAAAATACGAACTTACGGGATATCAGACCAATTTTGTTGCTGTAATGCAAGACTTCCGAGCAGATGGAACTCAACGAGTAATTCTTGGCGATTTAGAGGTATGTACTGGAATGCCGTAACCCTCTGGATTGACCTAAATTGTAGCGACCATGTAACTAGTTGTAGCAAAAGCATATTCCAGACTGAGTTCCATTCGAAGACTCTTAAAGAAATCTAATTTACACCGAAGCGCCAAAGAAACTGGTATAGGCATGCGTATTCAAATACAGAGATGTATAAACTTGCAGAATACGGCGCTGCGGTTGGTTTGCTATATAAGTCAACAAGTGTCTGGTTCAAATGGTTCAAATGGCTCTGAGCACTATGGGACTTAACTTCTAAGGTCATCAGTCCCCTAGAACTTAGAACTACTTAAACCTAACTAACCTAAGGACATCACATACATCCATGCCCGAGGCAGGATTCGAACCTGCGACCGTAGCGGTCGCGCGGCTCCAGACTATAGCGCCTAGAACCGCTCAGCCGCCCCGGCCGGCAAACAAGTGTCTGGCGCTGTTGTTAGATCGGTTACTGTTGCTGCAATGGCCGGTTATCAAGTAAGTGTGAACGTGGTGTTATAGGCGGCGCACGAGCGATGGGACACAGCATCTCCGAGGTAGCGATGAACTGGGGATTTTCCCGTACGACCATTCCGAGAGTGTACCGTGAATATCAGGAATCTGGTAAAACATCAAATCTCCGACATCGCTGCTGCCGGAAAAAGATGCTGCAAGAACGGGACCAACGACGACTGAAGAGAATCATTCAACGTGACAGAAGTGAAACACTTCCGTAAATTGCTGCAGATTTCAGAGCTGGGCCATCAACAAGTGTCAGCGTGCGAACTATTCAACGAAACATCATCGATACGGGCTTTCGGGACCCAAGGCCCACTCGTGTACCTTTGATGACTGCACGATATAAAGCTTTACGTCTCGCCTGGGCCCGACAACACCAACATAGGACTGTTGATGACTGGAAACATGTTGCCTTGTCGGACGAGTCTCGTTTCAAATTGTATCGAACTGATGGATGTGTACGGGTATGGAGAGAACCTCATGAACCCATGGACCCTGCATGTCAGCAGGAGACTGTTCAAGCTGGTAGAGGCTCTGTAATGGTGTGGGGTGTGTGCAGTTAGAGTGATATGGGACATATAACGACATTAAGGATTAACAGTGGTATTGTGACAGATATAAGTAAGCATTGGAATACTTCAAATACGGTGAAGGTGTCTCGGAAAACTTCCGTGGTTGAACCCCATACGACAGGTAGAGATTAGATATCGCGAAACCAAGGTCTACGTGGAATAACAGGCTGAAGAGGTATAACATCTTCTCTCGAAGAACTGAGACACGTCCAGTCCTCTAGCCATTGTTGAAATGCGTTGTGTGTGGCGAGGTGGCACGGTTCACAAGAGGAAAGTTTGATGTCAATAAAAGTTCCAGATTTTGTGGCTTCTTTAGCAGGAATATTGACTCCTTCAGTAGGAATGATGCCGCAGTGAGATTTAATCCAAAGGAATTCTATTGTCTGACTTTGGATTTCACACTGTATTCACTCGCAAATGACTGCCAAGATGAAGTTGCTTCGTTTTGAATTCCACTTCCTGCGCCTTAGAAATTATGAAACCAACTTAGAACAGGATAGAATGAGGAACTTTGAAAACTGAAGAAAGCTGATATTTTAATGCTTCCAATATAGCTACAGTTTCCATAGAAAAAACCGAACTTTCTTTCAGCAGTTAAACATTTTTGAGTCTTGTTTTTGTGGTAAGACACAGCAATAGAATTACCTATGCCGTTTGTCCTGCATCTCTTTGGCCTTCGCCTGTCAAGTTGTCTAAATATAGGAGCAGGGTCTTACCCAAATGTCAGGGGTAATGACGCCATCAAAATGCCAGCTGGTGGGAAACTTAAAACTCGAAGATGACGCATGGCGAAAAATTTAAAAATTCAGGATGGTGGGAAATTAAAACAAAAAGTTCGATAAAATAGAAAATATCAAAGATGGTGGAATAGCCCATATGTGCCTTGTACCACCCACACCCTCGCCTCTCCTCCAGCCAATCACAGTGTGGTTTTAAAATGAGGCAACTCAATAAATATGTAGTTTCAATAAATAAATAGAGTTAATTTTTAAAAAGTATTCATTGCTCATGATGTACAATGTACAAAGAACCTTACAGGATATTTAATAGTATCCAGAAGCTCTAAATTTCTTTTTTGCGCCATATTCAACTTAAAATTAGAAAATGTATGTAACATAGTATTTCAAAGTAGTTTACACAGTGCTCCAAAGTATATGAATGCTCTAAGTTTCGTCTTTACACCGCATTCAACCCAAAAATTAAGTAAAAGGCGTAACATGCAGTATTTCAAAGTACTTTAGAGGGTGCTCAAAAGTATCCGAACTTTCTGAATTTCTTTTTGCGCTATATTCAACCCAACAATTATGTAGAGAATGTAGCTTGCAGTATTTCTGACTATTCAAAATGCTCTTAACACTCTGAATTTCTTTTATGCTCATTTTTCAGCCAAAAAATTGTGTAAAATATGCAGCTTGCAGTATTTTTGGCTGTACTCAAAATTATTAAAATGCTCTAAATATTTTTTGCACCATATTCAAAACTATTTATCCAAGAAATTACCTTAAGGACATAGCTTGCAGTATTTTTCCTCATACTGTGCTGAAACGTAACTGAACACTGCAGTCCTCACCCCCCCCCCCCCGTTAAAAAGTATTTTCCAAATAGTTACGGAAAGATGTAACTTGTAGTTTTATAATTAAAATGAACCAGACAATTACAATGTAGTCATCTTGACCATGCTCAAATGTACCAGAATGGTCTGAAATTATTTTGCGTCATGTTTAAAAGTATTTATCTAACATATTACATAAATGGTCTAACTTGCGGTATTTCTACATCAAGCATCACAAGGCAGGCAGGCAGAAGTAAGACTGAACTCGCTGGCTGAGTGTTTTGCTTTTTCCAACAAGTTTTGTCTTAATGTGACGAACCATAGTCATCTACTAATTTATGATTTATTTAAGAAGTGTTAACAAGCGAGCTGTGCGTATTTTAATGAGTTATATACACTATTTTGAAGTGGAGTGCTTATAACGTGTATTTTCTGCTTAAACTTCTACAATTTTATTTTGGTGCAAACTTTGAATGTTCGAGACCTGTAATTATGCTTTTGCATTTTTATAAGCAAACTACAAGTGTTTTTTATACCTGATAAATGATAAATAATTTTACTTTTGAGATATTGACCCTGTCATCTTATTTTGTGATGTTACTTCTCTGTCATTTTCTTTGATCATGTTGTGTGTAAACGCCGGAGAATATAATAAATATACAATAAAAACAATTGCTTCCTTGCTTCCATCCTTCCTAAAACTGAAGTTTTGTCTATGTTGTGTCTGTATGTCACATGATGTATTTTTATTAGATGTTGGTGTTATTTAGCAGTTGATTATAGGAAATACAGTCTAGAAAAGTTTTAAGGAGCCTTGACATTGTAGTTCCGATTGGTAAATATTACAGCAGTTCGTTTCGTGTTTAACCTCAACTAGGCCAAATAACCAGTAATAAAAGTCAATAACTGCCAATCAGTACCATCCATTTTTTTTACTGATACATTATTTTCTTCTCCCTTAAACTGCTGGTGAAACATTACCAAAAAAATGTTATTTGATGACAGATATTTAATCATATTGAAATGACAACACCCTTTATATAATTTAGACGTGAGGTGGCATTGTAACACGCCAAAAGCATCAAAGAACAATTTCGATTAAATCTGATCGTGTTTCGTGACTTGCACCAGGAGAAGGCCTAATTAATTACATTCTTACAGCAATTCAGAATGCCAATATGTTTGTGCATTTGCCTAGTATTTTAGCCAACATGTATTTTCTTCAGTTATAAGCCTGGTCAGGTTAGTTTTATGCCATCAATCTTTTACGACTAAGACTTGTAATGTCAATTGTCTATTGAGCATGTTACTTTTTAGCCACGTGTGTTTAGGCATGAAAAAGTATTGAGCCACATGATTTGATAGTCCACAGCTATGATTTAGGCATATATATATATATATATATATATATATATATATATATATATATATGGTGTTACAAAAAGGTACGGCCAAACTTTCAGGAAACATTCCTCACACACAAATAAAGAAAAGATGTCATGTGGACATGTGTCCGGAAACGCTTAATTTCCATGTTAGAGCTCATTTTAGTTTCGTCCACCTACGCTCAATGGAGCACGTTATCATGATTTCATACGGGATACTCTACCTGTGCTGCTAGAACACGTGCCTTTACAAGTACGACACAACATGTGGTTCATGCACGATGGAGCTCCTGCACATTTCAGTCAAAGTGTTCGTACGCTTTTCAACAACAGATTCGGTGACCGATGGATTGGTAGAGGCGGACCAATTCCATGGACTCCACGCTCTCCTGACCTCAACCCTCTTGGCTTTCATTTATGGGGCATTTGAAAGCTCTTGTCTGCGCAACCCCGGTACCAAATGTAGAGACTCTTCGTGCTCGTATTGTGGACGGCTGTGATACAATACGCCATTCTCCAGGGCTGCATCAGCGCATCGGGGATTCCATGCGACGGAGGGTGGATGCATGTATCCTCGCTAACGGAGGATATTTTGAACATTTCCTGTAACAAAGTGTTTTAAGTCACGCTGGTACGTTCTATTGCTGTGTGTTTCCATTCCATGATTAATGTGATTTGAAGAGAAGTAATAAAATGAGCTCTAACATGGAAAGTAAGTGTTTCCGGAGACATGTCCACATAACATATTTTCTTTCGTTCTGTGTGAGGAATGTTTCCTGAAAGTTTGGCCGTACCTTTTTGTAGCACCCTATATATATATATATATATATATATATATATATATATAGGGTGAGTCACCTAACATTACCGCTGGATGTATTTCGTAAACCACATCAAATACTGACGAATCGATTCCACAGACCGAACGTGAGGAGAGGGGCTAGTGTAATTGGTTAATACAAACCATACAAAAATGCACGGAAGTATGTTTTTAACACAAACCTACGTTTTTTTTAAATGGAACACCGTTAGTTTTGTTAGCACATCTGAACACATAAACAAATACGTAATCAGCGCCGTTTGTTGCATTGGAAAATGTTAATTACATCTGGAGATATTTTAACCTAAAGTTGACGCTTGAGTACCACTCCTCCGTTGTTCGATCGTGTGTATCGGAGAGCACCGAATTTCGTATGGATCCAAAGGGAACGGTGATGGACCTTAGGTACAGAAGAGACTGGAACAGCACATTACGTCCACATGCTAACACCTTTTTATTGGTCTTTTTCACTGACGCACGTGTATATTACCATGAGGGGTGAGGTACACGTACACACCTGGTTTCCGTTTTCAATTACGGAGTGGAATAGGGTGTGTCCTGACATGTCAGGCCAATAGATGTTCAATGTGGGGTACGTTAAAGGAGAATGTGTACCGTGATGTGCCTACAACCCCAGAGGATATGAAACAACGTATCGTGGCAGCCTGCGGCGACATTACACCAGATGTACTGCGGCGTGTACGACATTCATTGCGCCAGAGATTGCAATTGTGTGCAGCAAATTATGGCCACCATAATTTGTGTGATAAATATTTATGAACAAGCCATAAAATAATTTCAGATCATTTTGGTACTTTTGAGCATGGCCAAGATGACATATTGTGATTGGCTGTTTCATTTTAATGGTCTACAATGTACTTTTAAATGTGGAAATGTTAAAAGTTACACCCTTATTGCAACTTTTTGGATAAATACTTTTTAATGAGGGACTAAAACCACAGTGTTTAGCTACTTTTCGGCATGGGCCAAAATACTCAAAGTTATGTCCTTTACGTAATCTACAGGATAAATAGTTTTGAATACAATGCAAATATGTGCCAAACGTCCGACCATTTCTGGTATACTTGGCTCATCATATCACGATAGATGAGTGGCTTTTTCGTTAGTGCTTTGCCGTCTTGTTATACGAACTGAATGGGAAAGTACTGACGAGTTGTGCATATATATGGGGATCGAACTTGTGCTGAGGATTTTTGGTGACGGGTGACACCATGTTCATCAGGACAGGGAGGGAGGCACCATGAGGAGCATTGCAGTAAATTAAGTCGAGAGCTTCCAATTTGGAATGCAAATGAAGATTTGAAAAGGATAAATTTGTCAACCAGCAGCTCTCTTCTGATAGGTAAGGGCATTTCATGGGCTTCACTTAAAAGGGCTTTCGTAAGGGTAGAGCCCATTGCGCCTAAGCACTATCAGTGCACGTATCGGGCAGCCATTCGCCGAAATGACGGTGTATCCGGACACATCCATAGTTGTGCTTTAATGAGAAACGTCATTCAAGGGAGCAGATGACTAGTTTTCATTCATCCACGGTTCAGTCTCGACGATTTCGTGCGTAATGCAGTCATAATGGACGATGTCGTTGGGTCATAATAGGAACACGTAGGATCGTATGCTATGGAGCATCATGTTCAACACTGTGCGCTGAATGATGTGCTGCGAAACACTTGTGTCTGAACCACCATTGTAATCTGCTGCAGATGATGCCTAATCTGCCTTACGTAACAGGTAACTCTCCGAACTCCATCTTCTGTGATGAGGCGTAGATGTCCAACTCCTTGTTGCCTTCTCCTGGTTTCACCGCCCTTCAACCACTTTCCATAGATGCTCACGGTAGTAGCACACGCCGTTTCCAAGATAGTCGTTCCGAGGCGCCACAGCATAACAACGTGTCCTTTGTCCCAATGGCATATGTGAAACGATTTCCCCATTTATGGACCGTATCGTCACTGCGCCGCGTACATACATCTACATCTGCAAACATACTCCGCAAGTCCCCATATGATGCATGATGGAGGGTACCTTGTACCACTACTAGTCTTTCACTTTCCTATTCCACCCGCAAATGGAGCGAGGGAAAAGTGTGTATTAACATGTGTCTCCGTGCGAACTTAAATTTCTTTTATTTTTTCTTCGTGGCCTTTCCTCGAAATGTACGATGGGGGCGGTAGAATCGTTTTGCAGTCAGCCACAAATGCTAGTTCTCTAAATTTTCTCAATAGTGTTCCTCGAAAAGAGCGTCGCCTTCCCTCCAGGGATTCCCATTTGAGTTCCCGAAGCATGTCCGCAACGCATGCGTGTTGTTCGAACTTAACAGTAACGAATCTAGCTGGCCGCCTCTGAGTTGCTTTGATGTCTTCCTTTAATCCGACCATTGTACGGATCCTAAATACTCGAGCAGTAGTCAAGAATAGGTCGCGCTAGTGTCCTATATGCAGTCTCATTTACAGATGAGCGGCACTTCTACATCTACATTTACATGGATACTCTGCAAATCACATTTAAGTGCCTTGCAGAGGGTTCATCGAAACACCTTCACAATTCTCTATTATTCCAATTTCGTATAGCGCGCGGAAAGAATGAACACCTATATCTTTCCGTATGAGCTCTGATTTCCCTTATTTTATCGTGGTGATCGTTCCTCCCTATGTAGGTCGGTGTCAAAAAGTATTTTCGCATTCGGAGGAGAAAGTTGGTGATAGGAATTTCGTGCGAAGATTCCGTCGCAACGAAAAACGCCTTTCTTTTAATGATTTCCGGCCCAAATTCTGTATCAAAACGTGCTGCCTTTCTTTGAACATTTTCGATGAACTCCGTCAGTCCTATCTGGTAAGGATCCCATACCGCGCAGCAGTATCCTAAAAGAGGACTGGCAAGCGTAGTGTGGGCAGTCTCCTTAGTAGGTCTGGTACATTTTCTAAGTGTCCTGCCAATAAAACGCAGTTTTTGGTTAGCCTTCCCCACAACATTTTCTATGTGTTTCTTCCAATTTGAGTTGTTCTTAATTGTAATACTTAGGTATTTAGTTGAATTTACGGCTTTTAAATTAGACTGATTTATCGTGTAACCGAAGTATAACGAGTTCCTTTTAGCGCTCATGTGGATGACCTCACACTTTTCGTTATTTAGGGTCAACCTCTCTAGAATTCTCCCAATAAACCGAAGTCGATTATTCGCCTTCCTTACGTGCTCGTTCCATTTCATATTGCTTTGCAACGTTACGCCTGGATACTTAATATATCCGACTGCGGCAAGCAACACATCACTACTATTGTATTCGAACCTGACAGGATTGTTTTCCTACTCATCTGCATTAAGTTACATTTTTTCACATTTAGAGCAAGCTATCATTCATCACATCAAATCGATTTCTAAATCATGTTCCCTCCTGCAATCAGTCAACGACAATACTCTCCCGTGCACTACAGCATCATCAGCAAATCCTATACCTCAGATCGTTTCTCTACATCGAAACCAAAAGGAGTCCTATCGCACGTGCCTGGAGCACTCCTGACGATACCCTTCTCTCTTATGAACACTCGCCGTCGAGGACAACGTACTGGGTTCCAACTCACATATCTGAGAACTTACTCCGTATGCTCGGACATTCTTTAACAGTCTGGAGTGAGGCACTGTGCCAAATTCTTTCCGGAAATCTAGGAACATGGACTATGCCTGTTGTCCTTCATCCACGGTTCGCAGGATATCGAATGAAAAAAGGACAAGCTGACTTTCTCAGGAACGATGCTTTCTAAGTCAGTACTGATTTGTGGACGGAAGCTTTCATGTCTCAAGGAAATTTGTTTCATTCGAACTCAACATGTGTTCAAGAATTCTGCAGTAGACCGATGTTAAGTACGAGGGCAGTTCAATAAGTAATGCAACACATTTTTTTTCTCGGCCAATTTTGGTTGAAAAAACCGGAAATTTCTTGTGGAATATTTTCAAACATTCCCGCTTCGTCTCGTATAGTTTCATTGACTTCCGACAGGTGGCAGCACTGTACGGAGCTGTTAAAATGGCGTCTGTAACGGATGTGCGTTGCAAACAACGGGCAGTGATCGAGTTTCTTTTGGCGGAAAACCAGGGCATCTCAGATATTCATAGGCGCTTGCAGAATGTCTACGGTGATCTGGCAGTGGACAAAAGCACGGTGAGTCGTTGGGCAAAGCGTGTGTCATCATCGCCGCAAGGTCAAGCAAGACTGTCTGATCTCCAGCGTGCAGGCCGGCCGTGCACAGCTGTGACTCCTGCAATGGCGGAGCGTGCGAACACACTCGTTCGAGATGATCGACGGATCACCATCAAACAACTCAGTGCTCAACTTGACATCTCTGTTGGTAGTGCTGTCACAATTGTTCACCAGTTGGGATATTCAAAGGTTTGTTCCCGCTGGGTCCCTCGTTGTCTAACCGAACACCATAAAGAGCAAAGGAGAACCATCTGTGCGGAATTGCTTGCTCGTCATGTGGCTGAGGGTGACAATTTCTTGTCAAAGATTGTTACAGGCGATGAAACATGGGTTCATCACTTCGAACCTGAAACAAAACGGCAATCAATGGAGTGGCGCCACACCCACTCCCCTACCAAGAAAAAGTTTAAAGCCATACCCTCAGCCAGTAAAGTCATGGTTACAGTCTTCTGGGACGCTGAAGGTGTTATTCTGTTCGATGTCCTTCCCCATGGTCAAACGATCAACTCTGAAGTGTATTGTGCTACTCTTCAGAAATTGAAGAAACGACTTCAGCGTGTTCGTAGGCACAAAAATCAGAACGAACTTCTCCTTCTTCACGACAACGCAAGACCTCACACAAGTCTTCGCACCCGAGAGGAGCTCACAAAACTTCAGTGGACTGTTCTTCCTCATGCACCCTACAGCCCCGATCTCGCACCGTCGGATTTCCATATGTTTGGCCCAATGAAGGACGCAATCCGTGGGACGCACTACGCAGATGATGAAGAAGTTATTGATGCAGTACGACGTTGGCTCCGGCATCGACCAGTGGAATGGTACCGTGCAGGCATACAGGCCCTCATTTCAAGGTGGCGTAAGGCCGTAGCATTGAATGGAGATTACGTTGAAAAATAGTGTTGTGTAGCTAAAAGATTGGGGAATAACCTGGTGTATTTCAATGCTGAATAAAACAACCCCTGTTTCAGAAAAAAAATGTGTTGCATTACTTATTGAACTGCCCTCGTATATTGGCCTATAATTATGCGGGTCCGTTCTTTTACCTTCCTTATATACAGAAGTCACCTGCAATTTTTTCTAGTCGCTCGGGACTTAGCGCTGGGTGAGAGCTTCGCGACAAATGGCTCTGAGCACTATGGGACTTAACATCTATGGTCATCAGTCCCCTAGAACTTAGAACTACTTAAACCTAACTAACCTAAGGACATCACACACATCCATGCCCGAGGCAGGATTCGAACCTGCGACCGTAGCAGTCGCGCGGCTCCGGATGGAGCGCCTAGAACCGCTAGACCACCGCGGCCGGCTTCGCGACGAATGCAAGCTAAGTAAGCAAGGGGCGAATTCCGAAACACACATTCTGTGATTCCAAACTAGGACTCTAATCGGACCTAGTGACTTATTTGTTTTCAACTGTTTTAGTTGCTTTTCAACACCAGGGATGCCTATGCATCTGTGACGGTCTTCTACAATTCTACTAAGTGACTGATTTTTAAAACGCGAAATTTAAAACTTCATCTTTGTTTTTGATGTCTTCTCCTGCCACACCGCAGTGGTCCACGAGTGACTGGATAGGATCCTTCGGGCCACTTACTGATTTTGCGTAGGACCAGAATTGTCTCGGATACTTGGCAAGATCCATCGCTAATGTTTGACGGTCGAAGTTGGTGTATGCTTCGCACATTAGTCTTTTTATAGACGCGCGAATGTCTACTAAACTTTTCCTGTCGACATTTCCGCCATCTTTTTTGAACCGAGAGTGAAAGAATCTCTGACTCCTAAGCATTTTCCGAATATTGTTATTAAATCAAGACATGTCTTTTTCGTTCTTAATGCACTTACTCGGCACCTACTTCTCCACAGCGCGATTTACAATCAGTTTAAACTTTGCCCGTAATTCCTCTGCGCCCTTCATATCGGAACTAAATGAAATACATTCATTGTTCAGCTAGGAGACTTACAACAGTTTATGCTCTTTCCAGCATAAATACGCTCCTAACCTTCTTGATGAATTTATTAACGTCAGTAGCCGTAATGACATCGTGATCACTAATTACTTCCTCCACACTGGCATTGTTGATAAGACGAGGCCCGTTTTTATCTACAAGATCTAAAATATTTACGTTGCGTGTGGGTTGCCGAATTAGCTGCTCATGTTTTCGTACCGCGTCTCGTGCCACCAATCGGCATTTAATCTCGCGGTTTTCACTTAACAGTATGTGTTGTTGTTGCTGTTGTTGTCTTGAGTCCGAAGACTGGTTTGATGCAGCTCTCCATGCCGCTCTATCCTGTGCGGGCCTCTTCATCTCCGAATAACTACTGTAACCTACATCCTTCTGAATCTGCTTACTGTATTCATCACCTGGACTCCCTCTACAACCTTTACCCTCCACACTTCCCTCCAATACTAAACTGGTGATCCCTTGATATCTCAGAACGTGTCGTATCAATCAATTTGTGCCACAATTACCTTTTCTCTCCAGTTACATTTAGTACCTCTTCATTAGTTGCAAGATATACCCATCTAACCTTCAGCATTCTTCTGCAGCCCCACATTTCAAAAGCTTCCATTCTCTTCTTGTCTGAACTGTTTATCGTCCACGTTTCACTTCCATACAGGGCAACAGTTTAGATGTCTTCAGAAAAGACTTCCTAATATTTAAACCTATATTCGATGTTAACAGATATCTCTTCCTCAGAAACGCTTTTCTTGCCTTTTCCAGTCAACATTTTACATCCTCTCTACTTCGGCCATTGGTTATTTTAATATCCTAACAGCAAAAATCGGAAAACCTCAAAGATTTTATTTCTTCTCTCTGAACTTTAATTCCCTTTCAAAATTTCTCCACGCTTTCATTCACAGCCTGTTCAATGTACAGATTTAATAACATTGGGGATAGGCTACAACTTCATCTCACTCCCTTCTCAATCACTGCTACCCTTTCATGCCCCTCCACACTTATAGCTGCAGTCTGGTTTCTGTACAAGTTGTAAACAGCCTTTTTTCCCTGTATTTTACCCCTACTACCTTCACAAGTCCGCCCCGATAGCTGAGTGGTCAGCGCGGCGGTCTGTCACGCCAAGGGGCCCGGGTTCGATTCCCGGCTGGGTCGGAGATTTTCTCCGCTCAGGGACTGGTTGTTGTGTTGTCCTTATTATCATTTCATCATCATAAGTGGAAGGCAACGGGAAACCACCACCGGAATCACTGCCCTAGGCGCTCGTGCGGTGGACCTCTCTGACGAGGCTTCCCCCATGACCAGACCTGCCGTCGGGCAGAACACAAAGCTAAACCTTCACAAGTTCAAAGAGTGGATTCCAATCAACATTGACAAAAACTTTCTCTAAGTCTACAAATGCTATAAACGTTAGGTAATATTCACACCTGTCAGAAACTGCTTTCTTTGTAATTGGAACTGTTACGTTCTTCTTGAAGTCTGATGGTATTTGTCCTGTCTCACACATATTCCACACCAGGTTGAATGGGGTTATCATGGCTGGCTCTCCCAACGATATCAGCAGTTCTGAGGAAAAGTCGTCTACTCCAGGGCCTTTTTCGGCTTATGTCTTTCAGAGCTCTGTCAATTGCTTCTCGCAGTATGATATCTCCCATCTCATATTCATCTAAGTCCTATTCCCTTTCTATAATATTGCCTCTAAGTTCATGTTCGTTGTATAAGCCCCCTAGATACTCCGACCTTTTAGCTATCCCTTATTTGCTTAGTACTAGTTTTCCATCTGAGCTCTCGATACTGATACAGGAGCTTTACTTTTGTCCAAAGGCCCTTTTACTTTTTAGTGGGTGATATCTATTTTCCCCTAGTGATATAGGCTTCTATATCCATAAATTTGTCCTCTAGCCATTCCTGCTTAGCATTTTCCACTTGATGTCAGTCTCATTTATTAAACTTTTGCATTCCCTTTCGCCTGCTTCACTTGTTGCATTTTTATATTTTCTCCTTTCATCAATTAAATTCTTTATCTTCTATGATAGCCAAGAATTTCTACTTGGCCCTATCTTTTACCTAGTTCATCCTCTTGTGCTTTCAGTACTTCATCTCTCCAAGCTACGCATTCGTCTTCTATTGTATTCGTTTCCCCTGATTGCCTAATACCCCTCTGAAACTCTCAGCAACCTTTGGTTCTTTCAATTTATCTAGGTCTCACCTGTTTAATGTCCTTCATTTTTGCAATTTCTTCAGTTTTATTCTACAGTTCATAAACAATAGCCGACCGCGGTGGCCACGCGTTTCTAGGCGCTGCAGTCCGGAACCGCGAGACTCCTATGGTCGCAGGTTCGAATCCTGCCTCGGGCATGGATGTGTGTGATGTCCTTAGGTTGGTTAGGTTTAAGTAGTTCTAAGTTCTAGGGGACTGATGACCTCAGATGTTAAGTCCCATAGTGCTCAGAGCCATTTCATAACCAATAAATTGCGGTTAGAGTACACATCTGCCTCTGAAAATGTCTCAGAGTTTAAAATCTGCTTCCGAAATCTATCTCACCATTATATAATCAATCTGAAACCTTCTAGTGTCTCCAGATCTCTTCCACGTATACAACCTTATTTCGTAATTCTTAAACCAATCATCAGCGATGCTTAAATTATACTCTGTGCAAAATTCTCGCAGCGTGCTTCTTCTTTCATTGCATTCCCCTAGTCCACATTCACCTACTATTTTTCGTACTCTTTCTTTTTCTACGATCGAATCACAATTAAATTTTCGTCTCCCTTAACCATCTGAATAAATTATTTCATCTCATCATACATTTCTTCAATCTCTTCATCATTTGCGGAGCTAGCTGGCATTTAAACTTGTGCTACTGTGGGGGCTATTGGCTTTCTGTCTGTCTTGGCTATGACAATGCGTTCACTATCATGTTCACAGTAGCTTACCCGCATTCAAATGGCTCTGAGCACTATGGGACTCAACTGCTGAGGTCATTAGTCCCCTAGAACTTAGAACTAGTTAAACCTAACTAACCTAAGGACATCACAAATATCCATGCCCTAGGCAGGATTCGAACCTGCGACCGTAGCGTTCTTGCGGTTCCAGACTGCAGCGCCTTTAACCGCACGGCCACTTCGGCCGGCTTACCCGCATTCTTCTTCATTATCAGACCTACTCCTTTATCCCTTGAACTGTCCATGCCAATCTTCTCAGCTGCTTCAAGGAAGTGATTATGAAACATATTGGCTGACTGACTGATTTCATTTACTATTTGGCTGCTTTATTAATAACAAATTCTTCTCATTCATCGACTAATTTCCCAGTTTCTATTTTAAATGTTGTCCATATAAATTTAATTTCATTCTCTCAGTTATTCAAAAATGGTTCAAATTGCTCTGAGCACTATGGGACTTAACAGTCATCAGTTTCCTAAGGGAGGGAATTCGTGTTCACTACCTGGCTACGAACTGTGTAAACCTTGTCCTGCGTGTAATCATATTTTAACTGTTTGTGTATCTGAGTTGGAAAGTGGGAACGAGTCCAGCATTAACCTAAACGAGCGTGTAAAACCTCGCAAAAACAACTCCCAGGCCGACCAGATCCCTAGCAGGGCACGATATTGATGCTTTGGATAACCTGGTTTTATCGGAAGTTAGCACGCTTCGCGTTAAGCTATTCGACTAGAACCACTCACTTACTCGTTGGTAATTAATACTCACTATCGATAACTTTTGGAGTCCGTCATCTTCATTGTGTAGTGGTGCTAATTGTTTACAGTGTGTGTGCGTTTTGTCTTATATATTTGCAATATTACGGTTGTGAGTTGGGAAACACCGCCTAGAAGGCTTTTAAATTTGCATGCACGGCGCTCTCTCGCTTCAGTCTTAATTGCCACACGAAGCTATTTCGTCTCATGTGAAGAACTCTGGGGCTGCGCTCTGTTATTTAAGGAATTTGTCGTCAGTCCAGCCGGGAATTTTACTGAATATGAATTTGGGTGCAAATGAGAGAGCGAGGAGAGGCAAATGGCGAGGTGTGTGGGGTTTGTAACGGCCCGAGGCAGGATTCGAACCTGCGACCGTAGTAGTCGCGCGGTTCCAGACTGAAGCGCCTAGAACCGCTCGGCCACTCCGGCCGGCACTCAGTTGTTCAAATGGTTCAAATGGCTCTGAGCACTATGGGACTCAACATCTTAGGTCATAAGTCACCTAGGACTTAGAACTACTTAAACCTAACTAACCTAAGGACATCACACACACCCATGCCCGAGGCAGGATTCGAACCTGCGACCGTAGCACTCAGTTATTCATTTCAGACATTATACACTGGTATTTCTGATTTTCTAATCCTTTTCCTTAAGGCAGTACAAGCTTTCCAATAGCCGTTCTTCCCGCCTACAATTCGCGAATAGCAACAGGAAAGGGTGGGGGGAGTGGGAGCGAACTTCCCGCCAGATCCCGAAATGTGACTTGCGTAAAGTAGATGTAGATGTGGATGGCATAGGCATAGCAAGGGGGACGGTGTGACTGTTGAGAAGAGGAGAAGCTGCGTGCTGAAGCTGCGGTAGCGAAATGTAGCAGTGCACTGCGCAGGTGCGCCAAGGCCGCGGGCCGGAAGCGCATTCAGCCTGTCCGCTCCGGAAGCCGGCAGGAAGTGCGGCGGCGCGCGCTTCCCCAGCCAGCCGTTACAAACCCCACACACCTCGCCATTTGCCTCTCCTCGCTCTCTCATTTGCACCCAAATTCATATTCAGTAATATTCTCGACTGGACTGACAACAAATTCCTTAAATAGCAGAGCGCAGCCCCAGCGTTCTTCACACGGGACGAAATAACTTCGTGTGGCAATTGAGACTGCAGAGAGAGAGCGCTGTGCAAGCAAATTTAAACGCTTTCTAGACGGGGTTTCTCAACTGACAGCCGTAATATTGCAAATATACCGGGTGATCAAAAAGTCAGTATAAATTTGAAAACTGAATAAATCACGGAATAATGTAGATAGAGAGGTACAAATTGACACACATGCTTGGAATGACATGGGGTTTTATTAGAACCAAAAAAATACAAACGTTCAAAATATGTCCGACAGATGGCACTTCATCTGATCAGAATAGCAATAATTAGCATAACAAAGTAAGACAAAGCAAAGATGATGTTCTCTACAGGAAATGCTCAATATGCCCACCATCATTCCTCAACAATAGCTGTAGTCGAGGAATGATGTTGTGATCAGCACTGTAAAGCATTTCCGGAGTTATGGTGAAGCATTGGCGTCGCATGTTGTCTTTCAGCATCCCTAGAGATGTCGGTCGATCACGATACACTTGCGACTTCAGGAAACCCCAAAGCCAATACTCGCACGGACTGAGGTCAGGGGACCTGGGAGTCGAAGCATGACGAAAGTGGCGGCTGAGCACACGATCATCACCAAACGACGCGCGCAAGAGATCTTTCACGCGTCTAACAATACTTTGTCTTGTTTTTTTTTTCTTTTTTTTTTTTTTTTTTTGTTCTCATAAAACCCCATGTCATTCCAAGCATGTGTGTCAATTTTTACCTCTCTATCTACATTATTCCGTGGTTTATTAAGTTTTCAAATTTATACTGACTTTTTGTTCACTCGGTATAAGACAAAACGCACACACACTGTAAATAATTAGCAGCACTACACAACGAAGATGACGGACTCCAAAAGTTGCCGATAGTGAGTATTAATTACCAACGAGTAAGCGAGTGGTTCTAGTCGAATAGCATAACGCGTAGCGTGCTAACTTCCGAGAAAACCAGGTTATCCAAACCAGCGATATCGTGCCCTGTTAGTGCTCTGATCGGCCTGGGAGTTGTTTTTGCGTTGTTTTCCACGCTCGTTTAGGTTAATGCTGGACTCATTCCCACTTTCCAACTCAGATAGACAAACAGTTAAAATGTGATCACACACAGGACAAGGATTACACAATTCGTTGACAGGTGGGGCACACGAATTTCCTCCCTCAGGAAACTGATGACTGTAGCTACAAAGAGGGTCTCCGGTCGCAAAGCTAAACAAAATTGAATCTGCCAGATCTCGAGTTCAGCGAACTCCGTACTAGCCGGAATTAACGCCAAGTAAAATACAAAGAAGAACGAAGGGGTAACATGTAACATTTAGACTGTTCCTCTGTTGTTTGACCAAGGAGAATGCAAGATTCCAAGCAGAATTTAAGCAAAGACCGTCGTCTGTGTTTCTAACGCCACTTGCTAATATATTCTCAACTGATTCCTTAATAACACTATCCTAGTAGCTGTAAGTGCATGCCAAAATCTCTGTGTTGTTATATTCCATAGGATGACCAGTATCAAGGCAATGCTCTGCAATAGCAGATCTGTCAGACTGTCACTGTGATGCTCTACATGAAGTTTCAAAAGACGGTCACATATTCCGACAGGAAGCAGTGTTGGTCAAAAGTAAAGAAAAGTTCTTATGATCACACTCCTGAAACCGGTCTCTGTCGAAATGTGAGCCAACCTATCCTCTCATTCCCATCTGTCTGTTACGTAGAAGTAAGTACTATAGACAGTGCTACGTGTGGTTATCACGCATCTAGACACGTCCTTCAGGACTTCTTCACAGTGAACTACGCACTTTTTCCAACACACCTGCCTCCATTCGGATTGAATCACATGCATTGGTCGCACGCTTCTGTAACGTCTGCATGTTTTCCGTGGGTTGGATGCCTTGAAATGTCCCCACAGCCAGAAATCCAACGGATTTAGTCGACCAATCCATCGCGTACGAATCGTTGCGGTGAGGTGGTGTCGCACGATCTATAGAAAATGGGGTGGTACGCCGTCGTGCGTAAACCATAGTCGTCGTCTTTCTGCAAGGGTAACGTTCTCCAATAGTACTAGTGATTCGTCGAGCAGAAATCGGTGATACAGAGCACCTGTTAATCTGTCTGGTAAAATGTATAGCCCTATGAGCCTGCCACCGACAATTCCTGTCCATACATTGTTACTAAAGTGATCGCGATACCTCACCTCCGTGATAGCTCGAGGTTTTGCATCTGCCCATACGTGCGTTTTGTGGTAATTTACTACTCCATCTCTTGTGAATTCTGCCTTCTCTGCAAGTACTATTATTCCGGACAAGTAAAACATTCCATATCTCAACAGGAATTGGTTTCTGGACATATAATTATGGAAACTTTGTTCGGCAAGTGTTACCTACTGTAGGAATGTGTGACACATTTTCCACTTGTATACACCAGTGCTCCACAGTTATTATGGTCAGCCCACCGTATGACGCGTCACAATTGCTTGGCATACGGTAGACACCCGGCTTAGCAAACCAAGATCATCCGTTACAGACGCTAAGAGGTCCCTAATATTAGAAGGCAGTCGAAAAATAAACTTCACACTGCGGGCGATTGTCGAAGACATCACCTGGCTGCATTAACTTAAGCTACAGAAGAGTGCTCACCTACCTGACGACAATATCCTTTGGGGGCTAAAATGAATTTTCTTAGCAGTAAAAAAAGAAGGGATCAATTAAGGATCAATCTAATTTATTTTTATTAATAATTAGTATTATCACTATTTCGTTATATTGCAATACTGATTAGGGCATCGTCGCCATCGACATCATCGTCACCACCACCACCACCACCACCACCGCCACCATCATCTCTACCAACATCATTATCTTCATCATCATCATCGTCATCATCATCATCACCGCCACCATCACCACCATCGTCGTCGTTATCATCAGCCACTTAACATTCACTTTAACACGCTCTGGGATCTTAAGCGATATTTTTCTGTACATGTTTTCTAGTTTCGTCCATCCACCTTCCAATAACACGTCGTCTCGGTTTTTCCTTATCTCTTGGAATCCATCAGAGAAATTCTCTTGGGCACTTCCATCCATTCGTCTGTCGACATATACTGCCACCTCAGTTTATTTTGCCGCTCATGGTAGCCGCACGACCTCAGGCGCCTTGCCAAGGTTCACGCGGCTCCGTTCCAAATTTTTTTCAGTTTATTTTGATTTCATGTTTCACTCTAATGTGTTCCCTGCACGATTTATTTGTTTTTGAGTCTCTCATAGTATTTCGCAAAACGCATCTCTCCGTTGTTTTCTTAGCAATAACAGCCCCAAATTTTTGATTGAGTTTCATATTAAAAGTCCATGTCACCCTCTGTTAGGCACTTAAATGAGATTTGCAGAGTATCTATGTAGACGTAGACGTGTCTCACTGCCGTAAGTCAAAACTGGTAACAGCCACCCATCGAACACTTTCAGTTTCGGACACACTGAATGCTTAGTTCTGAAAACAATTTCGCTTACAAAAAGAATTCCATTGTTACTCTTTTGTTTAATAGCAGCTAGCACTTGTCGTCGGCAATAATTGCCATCAATAACTGTTTTCCTGATTTCTAAAACCGACAAACAGTTGCTATGGTTCTAAAACAATTTCCGTTGAATAGAACCTTTTTAGATAGTCACATTCGAGCTCAAGTACACTTTACTCTGTGAATACGGCACTGTGGAAACGTATTTTAATAGAACAAAAGTGGCAACTTCCTAAGAAATGTTGGTGGTGAGTATCCATTATTATTGGAGGAAGCGTTAATGTTACTGACTTCATATGCTACAACTTGCAGAGGTGAAAGCAGCTTTTGGCTATGGTAGGAATGAAAACAAAAACGAGGAAGCGAATGAACTTAAAGCATGACGTGCGATGTGCGCTGCGCGAGACCTAAACGAATATAGGGGAAAAAAGTTGTTAGAAATAGCAGTTATAACCGTATTCGTGGTTCTGTTACTTCTTAACATACAGAAACTGGAATTTTATTTGTCGGGCGGTACGTAAATACTATTTCTCGTTCGAAATATGAAATTGTCTATCAATCTAAAGCTTAATTACATAATAATCTATGGTGCTGTTACAGAATCGGGTGGAAGATCCTTAGATGTCCGTGATCATTCTTAGCGATTACACAGAGGATCAGTCTAAATTTAATACGGTAGACATTCCTTATGACGCGTCCCGGCCTTAACCGTCGTTAGATCTAAACAAAACAAAAACAATAACAAGTTTGTTGGTGTGGCTATTTCACGCAGCAATAATATAAATACTCATTTTATAAACTGAAACGCCCTTTTCCTATTGCAATTTATATTTATTGATGTTCCATACGCGTTTCCCCTTTTACATTATGGCATCTTCACTGGATTTGACCTGTAATAACACAGTTTTGTTGTTATTGCTATACTTATAAAGGAGACGGAAGAGATTAACATTGAAAAGGGTGTAAGGTAAGGATGCTCACTGACACCGAAGTTGTCCGACATGTATGGAGAACAACGGATACGTAAGGCCGTAGGAAACGTAAGAGGCATTTTAATTGGAGAGGAAAGGATAAAGACAGACAAATACGCGGATGGGCAAGCAGTGCTGACGGAATCAGAAGAGGCGCCATAGCAGACGTTGAAGAGTATTGCAAGAAAGGGCGAGGAGTATGGAATGAAGATAAATGGAGGAAAGACAAAAGTGATGAGAATAAGCGAGAAGGAAGCACCAGGTACATACTATTGGACATGTTGCGGCCGGGCTGAGTAACCGCTGTGGTGGACGGAGAGCCTGCCTGTGGTAGTATGTATGGAGCTCGCCTCTCTCGGCATGTCTGTAGTCGTGTGGTAGGTGGCAGGTGCCGATCCGTCATATGCGACTTAACGTCTGATGTCATCAGTCGCCTAGAACTTAGAACTAATTACACCTACCTAACCTAAGGACATCACACACATCCATGCCCGAGGCAGGATTCGAACCTGCGACCGTAGCGGTCGATCGGTTCCAGACTGTAGCACCTAGAACCGCACGGCCACTCGGGCCGGCTGTTGAATTACCGCTTTATTTGATAACAAGCGGTGCTGACAAGGGAAACTCCCCAACGCACCTCCCTCAGATTTAGTTGTAAGGTGGCTCAGTGGACAGCCCGTCAAAAACTGTACACAGATCAAGCATGAAAACATGAAGAAGGGGTACTGGACTGGCTAATGGTTCAAATGGCTCTGCGCACTATGGGACTTAACATCGGAGGTCATCAGTCACTGAGAACTACTTAAACCTAACTAACCTAAGGACATCACACGCACCCATGCCCGAGGCAGGATTCGAACCTGCGACCGTAGCAGTCGCGCGGCTCCGGACTGATGCGCCTAGAACCGCTCGGCCACCGCTGCCGGCTGTACTGGACTGTGAAAACCAAAAAAGGAAAATAGAAACAGTGAACGGTCCAAGAAGAACAAGTGCAATATGTGTACCGTAGGTCTCTAGAAGAGCGTAGCCTTCCAAAAGATTGGAAAAGGGCACAGGTCATCCCAGTTTTCAAGAAGAGACGTCGAACAGATGTGCAGAACTATAGACCTATATCTCTAACGTCGACCAGTTGTAGAATTTTGGAACACGTAGTATGTTCGAGTATAATGACTTTTCTGGAGACTGGAAATCTACTCTGTAGGAATCAGCATGGGTTTCGAAAAAGACGATCGTATGAAACCCAGCTCGCGCTATTCGTCCACGAAGGGCCGTAGACACGGGTTCCCAGGTAGATGCCGTGTTTCTTGACTTCCGCAAGGCCTTTGATACAGTTCCTCACAGTTGTTTAATGAACAAAGTAAGAGCATATGGACTATCAGACCAATTGTGTGATTGGATTGAAGAGTTCCTAGACAACAGAACGCAGCATGTCATTCTCAATGGCGAGAAGTCTTCCGAAGTAAAAGTGATTTCAGGTGTGCCCCAGGGGAGTGTCGTAGGACCGTTACTACTCATAATATATATAAATGACCTTGTGGATGACATCGGAAGTTCACTGAGGGCTTTTGCGGATGATGCTTTAGTATATCGAGAGGTTGTAACAATGGAAAATTGTACTGAAATGCAGGAGGATCTGCAACGAATTGACGCATGGTGCAGGGAATGGCAATTGAATCTCAATGTAGACAAGTGTAATGTGCTGCGAAAACGCAGAAAGAAAGATGCTGTATCACTTAGCTGCAATACAGCAGGTAAGGAACTGGAATCAGTTAATTCCATAAAGTATCTGGGAGTAGGCATTAGGAGTGATTGAAAATGGAATGACCATATAAAATTAATCGTCGGTAAAGCAGATGCCAGACTGAGATTCGTTGGAAGAATCCTAAGGAAATGCAGTCCGAAAACAAAGGAAGTAGGTTACAATACACTTGTTCGCCCACTGCTTGAATATTGCTCAGCAGTGTGGGATCCGTACCAGATAGGGTTAATGGAAGAGATAGGGAAGATCCAACGGAGAGCAGCGCGCTTCATTACAGGATCATTTAATAATCGTGAAAGCGTTACGGAGACGATAGATAAACTTCAGTGGAAGACTCTGCAGGAGAGAGGCTCAGTAGCTCGGTACGGGCTTTAGTTGAAGTTTCAAGAACATACCTTCACCGAGGCGTCAAGCAGTATATTGCTGTCTCCTACGTATATCTCGCGAAGAGACCGTGAGGATAAAACCAGAGAGATTAGAGCCCACACAGAGGCTTATCGACAATCTTTCTTTCCACAAACATTACGAGACTGGAATAGAAGGGAGAACCGATAGAGGTACTCAAGATACCCTCCGCCACACACCGTCATGTGGCTTGTGGAGTATGGATGTAGATGTAGATGTAGATGTTGATGTAGATAACAGTCCGGAAGACATGTGGCATCGTAGTGACGTGGTAGCCGGCACGGTAGCTCAGCGTGTTCGGTCAGAGAGCTGGCTGGTCTCTGTGATAAAAAATAAATAAATAAATAAAATAAAAAAAATTAAAAAAACTGAGTGAAGGGATCAACAACGAACTTCAACGGACGTCATGTGACGTCCGGTAAGACCGAATACAACGCAAAAAAAGTGGTTGCAGTGATGGACTGTCAAGCGAGCGAGCTGTGTTCAAACCTCCCTCATGTTTTCTTTTTTACTTTTTTTTCCCTCGCTGTTCGCTTTATTCAAATTTGTGTCTATGTCGAAGTGGATTATCCGTGTGCAATAGTGAGGTATAAGGTAGGGACCTATAATGACAGTTGATTCTGCACAACTACTCTATTAACAGCCGAAAGGAAGTGGCTTTCTAACGGGAACCGCAAACGTTTGATGACAAGGCGACAAGTCAATCGAATCCTCTACCGGAAAACACGTCTGGTGTGTCATACACGGCATTAATGACGGTACGTGTGTCATATGATAGGACTCTCTTATCGACGCACCTAATCTGTACGACTGGTAACTGAGAGAGATAAGCCTCCTTGCCCGACGTAAGTGTTCGTATGAATGTGAATGTGATCACTCCCAAGGAAATGAAGAAAATATTATAGTTTCTCACATAAGTTGCAACAAATGGGCGCAACAGTTTCACAATCACACAGTTTATCTGTGCTCTGTCAAAACATATGTTTTTAAAACCTCCTGGCAGCTTAAAACTGTGTGCCGGACCGAGACCCGAACTCGGGACCTTTGCCTTTCGCGGGCAAGTGCTCTACCAACTGAGCTACCCAAGCACGAATCACGACCTGTCCTCACAATTTTACTTCCGCCAATTCCTCGTCTCCTACCTTCCAATATGTTTTTAACGTTTTTGAAGTTGCGTTCTGTTTTGGAAGTCTTGACTCTTGAATTCATTTGTTGTAACACAGTTTCCTTTTTTTTCATTTCTGTGAGACGCTATGTGGTATCTCGCCTGCTCCCACTGTTCATCACATTCACTTGCGACGGTAAAGTATTCTTACTACTACATGACTCATATTCTATAACCGTGTATAGTATGACAACTGTCAAAATTTCAGAAAGAGAACAAAAATTTCTATGGCCGGACGGACAGTTCATAATGTTGTGAAAAAAAAATTATAAATTTGCCAGTCTGGAGCTTGAAACATGGCTCGGCCCCCCTTTCTTTTAATCTCATTTTGCTCTGTATTTTTCGTTGCATTTGTTCGGCGCGGACGTCCCAGAACACCCGTTCACGTTCACTTTTTTTTTTTTTTTTTTTTTTTTTTTTTTTTTTTTTTTTTTTTTTACAAGAGGGCAGCTAACCCTGTGAGCGAACACGCTGAGCTACAGTGTTGTTCTATATTCGTGGACCACTCACTGTTTCTATTTTGCTTTTTTTTTCACACTTCGGTACACCTTCTTTCTGTTTTCATGCTTGATCTGTGTTCAGTTTTTGACGGGCTATCCTCTGGGCTCTGGCTGTCTTACCACTAAATCTGAGGGAACTGCGATGGGGAGTTACCCTTCTGTGAAGATGGGCAATGCCCTCCCTGACGTAGGCTGGCCTCGACCGCGAAGCGTGTTGGCGTCAGTAGCGACCCGGCGGAAAGATATGCGTGACGTGACGTCTTCCCTCAGGCGATGTCGACAGCAGGCTAGTGATGTCATCATGGCGGCAGTAGCGCTGACTCATGAACGGGGACGGAGCTGAGGTGTGCGTTGGACCGCACACGGCGCCCGCGGCCTTTATTCACAAGGGAAGGTCACAGACGCCGCTCAGATTAGAGATGGGACAGTCGACTGGTTTTAAGAACTGATTGACCAAAACAGGAGGATATAAAATGCTACTTTTTTATTTCTTTGGTGACAATCACTTGCCTTGTACGCATATTTTTACTGTCATTAGCCGCAAGCATTTTTTTTTGCGAGAAATATTTGTCATCATTCGTTAATTTTCTTTTAATTTCTTTAATTTAACTCAGTTTCTTCATACCTATCACCCTTGCAGATACTGTATATCGCACTGAATTTGTCTTGAAGGTCAAATTTCATGCAGTCATACGATTTTTTCTATTCCCACGCCACTGATCGTTTCGCCATTCTGATCTACTAAGACAAGGCGTATTCATAAAGACGAACGAAAAAGTGAAGAGAAAACTATTTATTGGCGCTCAATTAAAAGCAGATATCGGAACGAACCACACAGTGTCGACAGGCATTAAGAGAATATAGTCAACAATTTTGATTCAACAACGGGAAACGATCCAAAGTTTCCCCTCTAAACCGAATGCGCCGACTGTTTTCATTCGGTTAGTACCACAGACTGATTTCTCTCGAAACAGATCAATGAATAACTCAACCGATACGTAAAGCTACAACCGAATGAGTCGGCTGTTTTCCAATAACCGACTGAATTCATTGTTTTCTTTCGGTTGCTCCCGTCACTACCGCATCTCTGGTAGATCGCTTGTGCACGATCTAAAATGAAAGACTCTGAGATATTTAGGCTCAATAAACCAGAATTTTTTAGAAAACCACTCCGAAAGTTCATGGCGTGCAATCGTCTCAAAATTGACAGGATCGATAGACAATTCAAGACAGAATTTTTCATCATCGCATATGGCAATCGCAAACAGACATTCCTCGCTTCTGGTAACGGATACAAAGCAAGGCAGCACGCCGGAGCCAGAGCCACGGACCCTCCTCGGTCCACAGGCGTCGCCGTAGCGAGTGGAAATTTGGACAGCATGCACCAAGCCTCGGTGCTAACTTGCTTCCAAGGTGTACCGTGTTGCTTACGTCGTTTCACTTCGGCGGCTACTTCCTCTCTACTCTACGGAGACTTGCATTCTCTGTCTCTTCCGCTGCAGCTACCTCTAGCGGGCGATGCTGAAGTTTCTGTGGGTCAGAGAGACTCCTAGTTGCTGATAACACTCCTCGCAGATCTCTCTGGAATCGATAGCCGCAGCGTAGGCTCAAACTTTTGGTCTTATTTTAAATCTGTAAATGGTTCAAAGCCATCTGTCCAAACACTGACTGAACACGACATCGGAACGGAGGATGACAGGGAAAGGCCTAAATATTAAATTCCTTTTTCCAAAATTGCTTCACTGAGGAATAGCTTACTGTGGTTCGTCCTGTTATTTATTGCTCGAACCTCAAAATTATACATATTGGAACAAGACAATGCTGTGTAGTGGACCTGATGGGATACCTATAAGAGTCTACAAAAAGTGCTCGAAAGAAATGTGCTTAACAGACGAAAGGGGAGTGTATGGGGTCCTGTCCACTCGTATCTTATAGGGTGCCTAAAGGATGCTGTTTCGGATAGTTATACAACAATTCAAGCAAATAATATTAATGGTTTTTATTACAATAAAGTAGATTAACAATACTTAATTTTGGTTTACAATGTCGTGTCGCAAGATATTGGCGACATGCAAGCAATCAATGTCATTCCCTATATAGAATGTCAATGCAAGTAATGTATATGGATCACAATAAATAGTTCTTCTAGTGCTCTCTTTTAGTCCTTGTCTACAAGTGTCTGTCTTCTACTGTCCGGCCGGGGCTTGCAGGATCTGCGCTTATAGTCTCTTCGGATAGAGGTCGCTCCTGTCGTGGTGCGGTCCTAGTCAGCGAACTATTGGCTAACGTCGTCTCACAGCCTTCTCTGCTCTTGCGTTCTTCATCTTTATGCCGACGCTTGTCGTTACGCTGGAACAGAGTGGACCTGATGGGGTACCTATAAGAGTCTACAAAAAGTACTCTAAATAAATTTCTCTAGCAGCATTTACGACAGGTCGGAAAGGGAACGAAGCGTTCCAAGCGATTCGACAAATGCGCAGGTCATTCCCGTTTTCAAGCGAGTCCTCAAACAGGCGCACAGAACTATCCTACCCCTACATCGGTAACGTCAGTCTGTTGTAGAATATGGAACACGATTTATGCGTACGTAGTGTGACCTGAAAATCTCTTGTGTAGGAATCAACATGGCTTCGGTAAACACCGATCATGTGAAACCCAGCTCGTTCTGTTCGTCCACGAAAATCAGAAGGCAGTAGATATCGGTGTCCAGGCTGATGCCGTCTACCTCGACTTCCAGAACGCGTTTGATACAGTTCCCCACAGTGACCCATTGAAGAAAACACAAGGTAATGAAATGTCAGACCAGCTGTTCTGTGATTGGATCGAAGAGTTTTTAGCAAATGGAACACAGAATATCATTGTTAAAGGAAAGATCGTCAAAAAGTGACTTCGGATGTACCACAAGGGAGTATTACAGGTCCATTACTATTAGCAGTATATACAAATGACCTAGTGCATAACGGTGGAAGCTCTGTTCGGCTGTTTTTGGATGTATCTGTTTTATACAAGGTGAAGAAAAATTCGAGCACTCTGACTTCGCAGCGCGATTCCTCACATACTGCCAATACAAAAAGTCTCTCAAAAAATTTCGTCCTGCGCATATTTCGGGCAGTAAATGGTTCGGATCCCGGTCAAGTACACATTTTCGTTCGTCGCCGCTGATTCCGCTTAATGTCCCGCTGGCCGGCCTGGGTAGCCGAGCGGTTCCAGGCGCTACAGTCTGGAACCGCGCGACCGCTACAGTCGCAGGTTCGAATCCTGCCTCGGGCATGGATGTGTGTGATGTCCTTAGGTTCGTTAGGTTTAAGTAGTTCTAAGTTCTAGGGGACTGATGACCTTAGAAGTTAAGTCCCATAGTGCTCAGAGCCATAATGTCCTGCTGCAGCTGACAGCAGTCATCTCTCTTCAGTTCACAAAAAAAAGGAGACTCCACAAGATGGTGTGTGGCGGCTGTTACCTCTAGCAGTAATACAAGTAATTTTATTCATCCGTAGATCACTTTTACAAAGATAAGAGCAGCATCTTTGTAAAAGTGATCTACGGATGAATAAAACTACTAGTACCATCCCCAGAGGTAGCCTCCGCCACACTCTTGTGGAGTCTTCTTCTTTTCTCTGTGCCTTTGTCCAGAATCTGCACAGGATTTGGCATAGTTTAATTCAGGGCTAGCCGAATGCCCTTCCTGTCGCCAGCCCGTTGCCCCACGGAACAGAATGTGTGTACCCCAACTGTCGGTGTGTAATGTGATTCATGTGATGGTGTGTGGAAGTGTTCTAAATGTTTTCCGGCCAGAGTGGCCGAGCAGTTCTAGGCGCTTCAGTCTGGAACCGCGCGACCGCTACGGTCGCAGGTTCGAATCCTGCCTGGGGCATGGATGTGTGTGATGTCCTTAGGTTGGTTAGGTTTAAGTAGTTCTAAGTTCTAGGGGACTGATGACCTCAGCTGTTAAGTCCCATAGTGCTCAGAGCCATTTGAACCATTTTTTGTTCTAAATGTTTACGAATCATGTAACTGAGGCGGAGTTTGGTACCATCTCGCTGTTGGACGTGGTAAAGCACCTATAACCTACATCCAGGATGGCTGGCAAAGTGACACTTCTCGTTAACCCGGCGGGCGGATTCGATCCGAGGTCGGCGCACGTGCCCGCTCGTGCTTGAACATACACGGCTATCTGGACGAGTAAGGTGGCTTGTGGAGAACAGATGTAGATGTAGATCACAGGCGACTCGTGGCTACCACACTAGAGGTCGGTTACGAATTTCTTACCAATGTGGTCTAATTCTCGAGTGACGGAGAGGCCCACTTATGTTGCTGTTCACCTCTGTTGCCTCAAAATACTTATATTTGGCAGTTAAATCTAAAGCAGTCCCCCCCCCCCCTTCCCCAATAGACCATGGACCTAGCCATTGGTAGGGAGACTTGCGTGCCTCAGCGATACAGATAGCCGTACCGTAGGTGCAACCACAACGGAGGGGTATCTGTTGAGAGGCCAGACAAACGTGTGGTTCCTGAAGAGGAGCAGCAGCCTTTTCAGTAATTACAGGGGCAACAGTCTGGATGATTGACTGATGTAGCCCTGTAACATTACCCAAAACGACCTTGCTGGGCTGGTACTATGAACGGCTGAAAGCAAGGGGAAACTACAGCCATAATTTTTCGCGAGGGCATGCAGCTATACCGTGTGGTTAAATGATGATGGCGTCCTCTTGAGTAAAATATTACGGAGGTACAATAGTCCCCCAATCGGATTTCCGAGCGGGAACAACTCAGGAAGACGTCGTTATCAGTAAAAAAGAAAATTGTGTTCTACGGATCGGAGCGTGGAATGTGAGATCCCTTAATCGTGTAGGCTAAAGTTAGATATAGTGGGAATTAGTGAAGTTCGGCGGCAGGAGGAACAGGACTTCTGGTCAGGTGAATATAGAGTTATAAATACAAAATCAAATATGGATAATGCAAGAGTAGGTTTAATAATGAATAAAAAATAGGAACGTGGATAAGCTACTACTAACAGCATAGTGAACGCATTATTGTAGCCCCAAGATGGACACGAAGCAGACGCCTACCACAGTAGTACAAGTTAATATGCCAACTAGCTCCGCACATGATGAAGAGATTGAAGAATTGTACGATGTGATAAAAGAAATTACTCGGATAGTTGACAGACGAAAATTTAATAGTCTTGGGGGCTGGAATTCGGTAGTAGGAAAAGGAAGAGAAGGAAAATCAGTAGGTGAATATGAACTGGGGGTAAGGAACGAAAGAGGAAGCCACCTGATAGAATTTTGCACAGAGCATAACTTAATCATAGCTAACACTTGGTTTAAGAATCATGAAAGAAGATTGTATACGTGGAAGAGACCTGGAGACACTGGAAGGTTTCAGGTAGATTATATAATGATAAGACAGTGATTTAGGAATCAGGTTTTAAATTGTAAGACATTTCCAGGGGCAGATGAGAACTCTGACTACAATTTATTGGTTATGAACTGTAAATTAAAACTGAAGAAACTGCAAAAAAGGTACGTATTTAAGGAGATGGGACCTGGAAGTTGTAGAGAGTTTCAGAGAGAGCATTAGGGAAATATTGACAAGAACAGGAGAAAGAAATACAGTAGCAGGAGAAAGGGTAGCTTTGAGAGATGAAATAGTGAAGGCAGCAGAGGATCAAGTAGGTAAAAAGACGATGGCTAGTAGAAATCCTTGGGTAACAGAAGAGATATCGAATTTAACTGATGAAAGGAGAAAACATAAAAATGCAGTAAATGAAGCAGGCGAAAAGGAATTAAAACGCGGGCAAATTATTGGTGCTCAAATGGTGGGAGCTTCCTAGAGTCCGCCATCGGCCATGGAGGAATCTTTGAGAATACCTGTCACTTGCGGTGGCGATCGTCCGAAAAATCATTAAACAAACGTCGACCGAATATCAGACGGGAAGAGTGCATTAAATTAGTTGTTAGATTTCAGTAGTTAACAAGAGATTGAAGTAGAAACTAGTTACAAGATGAATATCTTCTGATATTTCGGAAGTCGTTATAGACTGACAGAGAGAGAGAGAGAGATATGCGAATAATAAGAAGCGACGGTGAAACATGAGGCCATTTTACCTTGCAATTGGCTCTGCACAAGCTCTTGCAATAAAAACTATGAACATAGAGTAATCCTGCACTGACAAACACGAAAACGTCAGGTCTGCAAGATCATTATTAAGAAAACTGAGTACTTGCGTTTTGTGAATAAAATCGTCTAGATCGCATAGTACATCACTTTGTTTCTTACTTCGTTACGGCTACTCCCGTCATCAGGTCAAAACTTAGAACTTGTAAAACAATGTTCAATGTCGGTCAATAAAACCTGTCACTAAGCAGGGCATCAACCCTCAACTTGTACTTACGATTTCAATTTTTCGAAAAAACAGTCTGACTTACCCGTCACTCATTAGATACAGTATCATCCTGACGATTCTTTGCAATAACGTAGACGTTCGTTGTTGATTCGTTTGAAGTGCATGAAACATCCTGTGGCTGACATTTTTTGAATCTCCTACCACGCCGTAAATTAGCGCCGGCACGGAGATATGTCTCTGAATGAACAGAGCGCTACGTTAATTCAGTGTGAAACACGCCACAGTGCTTTAGGACAAGTGCAAGATCCAGCGCGGCAGGCGATGAGTCGTACGAAAGTGAGGATGCGGATGCTTTACCATTCAGGCATGCCGCTATTGACGGAACAGCTGCTGTCATCCTGCAGATTAGGGTCCCTCGTCCTACGGGATATTTTCAGTTCGTCTTTGGTGCTGGGACATTGGTCTAGCTTCGTATATATGTCGCAATACTACGTTTGAGAACATTTCTAATTTTTTTCTTTATTCATTATAAACAAAGAAAGTAACAGTACTTGCAAAAGTAATTTTCACACTAACTTGCAAAAGGTATTGAGTGATTTTACATATTTTAATAAACTTATGTCTACGCTGTTTCGGCCTCAGGTAGCCTGAGTTTAGGAGACTTTTCGCAATAAGCAGATCTGTAATCTCCTTCCCTCTGTTTTGCTGGTTCATAACTGAAACAGTTTTCTTTGCGGCGATCGGGGGTGGGTAAGGTGTGATTAACAGAGTAAACATGTTTTGTACTAAATACGATAGTATTTCCTAAAAGTAAAATGTATCATCTTACGAATATTACTGTTCTTCAATTTAATGTGAAAGGATAACAGTTCATACTATATACTTGGTTTATCGAGTTTGCAAGTAACATAGTTCCTGTCAATGGCAAGACTCAACCTTGCTCATATTCATACTGAAGTTTATCTTTACAGTATTGCTTTCCCAAATTAAACTATTACGTTGTAGCAGTTCACAGTAGACTTAATAATTATTTATATATTAATAGAGCCCGCCAACGGATGTTACTGACTAAGAATGAGATGCTGATCTGATAATTGATTACGTGTATAATTAACACGTACCTTCCGAGAATAGGCCGGTGTGGCCGAGCGGTTCTAGGCGCTTCAGTCTGGAACCGCGCGACCACTACAGTCGCAGGTTCGAATCCTGCCTCGGGCATGGATGTGTGTGATGTCCTTAGGTTAGTTAGGTTTAAGTAGTTCTAAGTGTAGGGGACTGATGACATCCGATGTTAAGTCCCATAGTGCTCAGAGCCATTCCGAGAATAAACCGATTAATCGGTCACTGCTGCCCTACCATTATACAGAAAAGTTTCTAACTCATGTTTTATCCACATCTACAAACTGTCATTGTGTGTGTGTGTGTGTGTGGTGTGATTAAATTGCGTTCGATCGTTTCACGCGAAATCTGAATAACGACTGTCTTCGCGTGGCATAAAGGTGCGTGAACTGTCGCGTTTGGGGATTGTTAAAGGAAACAGTAAGACAATGTCTCCGACTGGAAAAAGCGCTATGTTCCATTGGACCACCTATGGGTATAGGGTGCGAATGGCTGTGTCGTAGCACTAAGGGTAGTAGTAGACCTCACAGATCCGGGTTCGAATTCCAATTGACGCAAGTTTATGTCACTCCCTAAGTTGATAATAATTGTTGATTCTAATCATTTCACATCAATACTTTAATTACCGAATCGCCATTAGTACGCAGTGCAATACAAAAATAAAACGGGCGAACCGGTTAGCAACCAGGAACGCCACGTGGTCTGCTCTTCTTTTCCTCAATTCGCTGTACTTTTCATCTTAACATCTATCAACCGTCCAGATAGCTGGTTGCCAGGCGCAACGGAACAACACAACCAAGTGTTTCAATGTCCGATCCCGGTGGCTGAGTGGTCAGCGTGACAGAATGTCAACCCTAAGGGCCCGGGTTCGATTCCCGGCTGGGTCGGAGATGTTCCCCGCTTAGGGAGTAGGTGTTGTGTTGTCCTAATCATCATCATTTCATCCCCATCGATGCGCAAGTCGCCGAAGTGGTGTCAAATCGAAAGACTTGCACGCGGCGAACGGTGTACCCGACGGGAGGCCCTAGTCACACGACATTTATTTACTGTGCCAACGGCCTCACGTGCGGCTTGCTGACTGCGCACCACTCCCACAAACAAGCATGCGACGGACCGGCAAAACATCGGTGCCGCGTTACAAAGGCAATCTGAAAGAATTATACTTAATTCAGCCTCGGTATGTGTTGCATCAGTTATTAATAACTGATGTCGTATCTTGGCTCAGAATGCTGCTTCCCGATACATACTAACGTTTCTCAGAATTGCTGAACGAAAGAGGCATGGGACCGAAGTGAGTTTTATACAACTGACTAGGATTACAGAATTTCTCACGGTCTCTGATGTTTCTAATTTAGTAAATCTATGTTCGACGCCATGGAGCTACGTAGTTTTGTGCAAAGTCATTCAGCAAACTCCCATATCACACAAAACAAGATGTTGGGAATTCCTTACAATCGAAAAGAAAATTAAAAACATACCTCATTATTCACTCCTTCTACAAGTTATCTGGTTATCTACATTCAATGACTGGAAATTTCTATTCGCTACATGGCAAGCAGCTGTGGTTACTGCAAACTTGCCGCCGGCCGAAGTGGCCGTGCGGTTAAAGGCGCTGCAGTCTGGAACCGCAAGACCGCTACGGTCGCAGGTTCGAATCCTGCCTCGGGCATGGATGTTTGTGATGTCCTTAGGTTAGTTAGGTTTAACTAGTTCTAAGTTCTAGGGGACTAATGACCTCAGCAGTTGAGTCCCATAGTGCTCAGAGCCATTTTTTGCAAACTTGCCCCACAAGTAGTGTAAACAGGACTGTTGTTATAGATGTAGGTAATTAGTTGCGTTGAAGTAATCGAGTAAATTTTAAGCTATGAGTAATAGAGAAACAGCAGGTATTTAATATAACAGAGGGAGCAGAAGCTTGTTTTGCAAAGTAACTGCTTTCCTTCTAATTTACTACGTCAAATTTAGCTGGTGTGAGAACAAATAGTGTTAGTCATTACAGAGACAGCTTTATGTTAAGACATTGTACGTATTAAGCTTGTAAGAGTAGCTTCTCTGTTGTTACTGTACGCCTTGACTTGTTCCACGTTCCTGAAAGTTCTCCTTCTTATTGAGATCTACAGAACATGATGAATAAGACATTATTTCGTTGCTCTGGTATTTATTAGATCATCATCATCATCATCAGTGATTTGACATTCACTGATAGACAAAGCTCTCCTCTTAACTTTTGGGTACATTACGGTCTTTTATAACGCTGTCTTCGCGATCTTTTCTTTCCTATTGGAATCCAGCACAGATCTTTCTCTGTCCATCTACCATCCATTCACATGGTCAAATGTCCCGGCAACATCTATCATGCCGTCATTAGTTGTATATATAACTGTTCCTTGATCAATTGGTCTGTTATCCCGTACTCCTAATAACTCTTCATCATACATCTCTTCAAAAATGGCTCTAAGCACTATGGGACTTAAGATCGGAGGTCATCAGTCCCATAGACTTAGAACTACCTAAACCTAACTAACCTAAAGACATCACACACATCCATGCCCAAAGCAGAATTCAACCTGCGACCGTAGCACCTGCGTGGTTCCGGACCGAAGCGCCTAGAACCGCTCCGCCACTGCGGCCGGCTACATCTCTTCATTTCTCGGTGAGTGAGCAGCCCTCGGTATTCCACGTTAAAATTCATTGTCTCATTCCTGTAAATCAAAACTGATAATTCGCATTGAATGTAAGCTTTCCTCTATATACATACCGGAACCTTATGTTTGAAAACCATGTATATTTTACTAAACACACTCAAAAGCTTTATAGTCTTTTTTGGCTTTTTTTGCTGTGCGTGCAATAGATAACATCAAAAAAGTAGTTCGACATAGGCGGTACCAATCATCTTACTGATCCATTATTTCGTGGTTTTAATTTTAAAAAACTTCCAAAAAGACGCTTCCAAAAAGACGCTTACTGTATCTTTCGATACACTGAAAAACAGAAAGAGACTTTCCATTATTTATGAAAATTTTAATAAGAAGCTGAGCTTTTTTTTTTCGATGTTGGGTGATATTCGATCTCGCTGAGTGGTAATGGTCTGAGAAAGTTTGAGAACCGTTGCGATAGATGATAGTACCTCAGTGTGTAGCCATATGCTACAGTCGACTGATCATCTCTCGATCGCGTAATTCTAGAAGATAATTTACATCTAACAAACGGTTAAGTTTTAATCTATATTATGCTCGTTACACTTCCCGGATTCGCAGCCTTCGCGAATTTGGAACACAAGGGCCGCGACTGCTTCTACCAGTTCATCATTGCTCCACTCCATGATAAAATAGTAAATAAATGTTTCACTTTCAGTTTGCACAATGATTCATCTTCGGTCATGTATGGTAGAAAAAAAATCCCATTATTCACCCACTATATCTTCTTTCAAAATGAGACGGAAGCACGCAAACAAGCCGGCAGGAAATTGCACTTTGGCAGCTGCGCAGCTGCACTGCTGCGCTGCACGCCAACTGAACTGCTGGCCGTCAAATACACAACGTCTCATATTGAACGCAGCGTTAACTTTTTTTTTGCTGCATATTTACAAATAGAGCTACACCCAAGACTAAGTTCAAATGGTTCAAATGGCTCGGAGCACTATGGGACTTGACTTCTGAGGTCATCAGTCCCCTAGAACTTAGAACTACTTAAATCTAACTAACCTAAGGACATCACACACATCCATGCACGAGGCAGGATTCGAACCTACGTCCGTAGCGGTCGCGCGGTTCCAGACTGTAGCTCCTAGAACCGCTCGGCCACTCCGGCCGGCCAAGACTAAGTTACGTTATTGAAGAAATACACGCAAAACAAACATAATACTATGAAAAGACATGGCTTCTTATCCACTACAACTGTTACTTAGAATATCTTTATTTTATTTTGTGGCCGGTTATCATCTTCAGGCCAACGGCCCTGCCGCTGTGGTAGCACCGGTTCCCCTCAGATCATCGAAGTTAAGCGCTGTCGGGCTGGGCTAGCACTTGGATTGTGATCATCCGGTCTGCCGAGCGCTGTTCGCAAGCGGGGTGCACTCAGCCCTTGTGAGGCAAACTGAGGAGCTACTTGATCGAGAAGTAGCGGCTCCGCTCTCGCAAACTGACATACGGCCGGGAGAGCGGTGTGCTGACCACGTGCCCGTCCACATCCGCATCCAGTGACGTCTGTTGGTGAGGATGACACGGCGGTCGGTCGGTACCGCTGGGCCTTCATGGCCTGTTCGGGCGGAGTTTTTTTTAGTTTTTTTTTATCATCCTCAGGCGGCTCCCGCATTACAGCAGATGACATGTTCTAAGGTGTGGTGCAATCATATGCGCCATTTCAGTTACATTCAGATCAGATGACAAACATAGTTAGATACAAGTAGATATCATTATTCTACATGGTAGTTGTGAGCTGGAACTGTAATATGTCATCTGCATAGCTTCAGCTCGAAAGATTAGTTCCGGTTTTACACCATTGCCTCTACCTGGTTTTACCTGAGATGTGCTTTTTCTGTAAAATGCCTTCTGCATAAGAAACAAAGTGAGCAATCATTTAACATAGCACTTATTCATTAGGCCTGTAAAATGCATTATTCGCTACACTTACCATTTTCAAGTTGCAATATGACAAGTATTGAACACAATAAAACACAAAATAATATACGAAACTGCAAAAATCTAACATATTATGGTATTGTCAACGAAGACCATAAGACTGTGTTCGACGATGTCATATATTCTTGTAGTCGGAACTATTTTTCTTCGTGTCAGTAAGGAAATGCACATCAGTCACATTATGCCAAACCGTCCAGTTTGTAATGCATGTAAGATATGCATGTGTTCTATAATATATATATATATATATATATTTACGTCAAGGCTGGAAACACTGGGAGTTAAAACCGCCAGAGGACTGTTAGGCATACCAACATTATCTGTTTCATATGTGCTGTATATATGACCAACGATGAAGTATTACATCCGAGTATGTTGATAACAATTATCTGGCTATTTTCTTATGAATATAGCATCGAAACATTCTGTACAGAGTGTTTCGCACTTCCTATTACAAACTTCTGGAGGCAGTAGAGGGGAGTTAGCAACTATACTTTAGGTAAGGAACCCATGTCCGCAATGTTCCGGTTGGCCATTAAAATTACTACACCACGAAGATGACGCGAAATTTAACCGACAGGAACAAGATGCTATGATATGCAAATGATTAGCTTTCCAGAGCATTCACACGAGGTTGGCGCCGGTGGCGACACCTACAACGTGCTGACATGAGGAAAGTTTCCAACCGATTTCTCACACACAAACAGCAGTTGACCGGCGTTGCCTGGTGAAACGTTGTTGTGATTCCTCGTGTAAGGAGGAGAAATGCGTACCATCACGTTTACGACTTTGATAAAGGTCGGATTGTAGCCTATCGCCATTGCGGTTTATCGTAACGCGACACTGCTGCTCGCGTTGGTCGAGATCCAATGACTGTTAGCATAATATGGAATCGGTGGGTTCAGGAGGGTAATACGGAGCGCCGTGCTGGATCCCAACGGCCTCGTATCACTTGCAGTCGAGATGTCAGGCATCTTATCCGCATGGCTGTAACGGATCGTGCAGACACGTCTCGATCCCTGAGTCAACAGATGGGGACGTTTGCAAGACAACAACCATCTGCACGATCAGTTCAGACGTTTGCAGCAAAAATGGTTCAAATGGCTCTGAGCACTATGGGACTCAACTGCTGAGGTCATTAGTCCCCTAGAACTTAGAACTAGTTAAACCTAACTAACCTAAGGACATCACAAACATCCATGCCCGAGGCAGGATTCGAACCTGCGACCGTAGCGCGTTTGCAGCAGCATGGACTATCAGCACGGAGACCATGGCTGCGGTTACCCTTGACGCTGCATCACAGACACGAGCGCCTGCAATGGTGTACTCAACGACGAACCTGGGTGCACGAATGGCAAAACGTCATTTTTTCGGATGAATCCAGGTTCTGTTTACAGCATGATGATGGTCGCATCCGTGTTTGGCGACATCGCGGTGAACGCACATTGGAAGCTTGTATTCGTCATCGCCATAGTGGCGTAACACCCTTTGCAATGGTATGGGGTGCCATTGGTTACACGTCTCGGTCACCTCTTGTTCGCATTGACGGCACTCTGAACAGTGGAAGTTACATTTCAGATGTATTACGAGCCGTGGCTCTACCCTTCATTCGATCCCTGCGAAACCCTACATTTCAGCAGGGTAGTGCTCTACCGCATGTTGCAGGTCCTGTATGGGCCTTTCTGGATACAGATCTTTCACCAAGGAAAACGTCTGGTCAATGGTGGCAGAGCAACAGGCTCGTCACAAAACGCCAGTCACTACTCTTGATGAACTGTGGTATCGTGTTGAAGCTGCATGGGCAGCTGTACCTGTACACGCCATCCAAGCTCTGTTTGACTCAACGCCCAGGCGTATCAAGGCCGTTATTACGGCCAGAGGTGGTTGTTCTGGGTACTGATTTCTCAGAATCTATGCACCCAAATTGCGTGAAAATGTAATCACATGTTAGTTCTAGTATAATATATTTGTCCAATTAATACCCGTTTATCATCTGCATTTCTTCTTGGTGTAGCAATTTTAATGGCCAGTAGTGTAAGTTTGAAAATCGGATGACTTTCAAGTATCCCGCTGCGCGGTACGCACAATGAGCTGTGACCTGTGCGCTCTACAGGTGCTGATCCATGTGGCGAACTTACTGTTCGTTGTATAAGGTGTATTTGCGACACAAACTTTCATTACACATGATCCAAAAACCATGGTGCGCCTCCGTGGTGCACCTGTCAGTCGCCCTAGTTGCGAACGAACAGTCCTCGCAGCAATTGTGGTCTGACGAAAATGATACGTGGTGGACTCAGGCGATACGGAAAACGTTCTCGATACATGCATTGTGCAGCTCTACCATTATGTACCGTACCGTCAAACTCGAGATTTGAAAGTGATCCTATCTTCAAACTTTTTTTCTTTTTTATATCCAAATGGTACATTTAGAAACCTAGTTTTCGTGTCAAAAGTTTACTTACTACGTCCCCTTTACAACCCGTAGAAGCCTCTCCTATTAATTGTGGAACATCCTATACATCTTTTGTGATGGATTACAATCTGCTTCTTCAATATTCTGCCTGAAAATTTGACCTTGTGGATACATATTTCTAATTCATTTAGTATATTCATACATTTAAGTATATTCACATATTTCTCTATTGAACTGTGTAATTATGTTTAATGACCAAATCGGGTGTCTCTTTCGCTTGGATGCGTACTGAATATGTTCACGTATCCATGCGTATTGGCCGGCCGCGGTGGTCTCGCGGTTCTAGGCGCGCAGTCCGGAACCGTGCGACTGCTACGGCCGCAGGTTCGAATCCTGCCTCGGGCATGGATGAGTGTGATGTCCTTAGGTTAGTTAGGTTTAAGTAGTTCTAAGTTCTAGGGGACTAATGACCACAGCAGTTGAGTCCCATAGTGCTCAGAGCCATTTGAACCATTTGAACCATGCGTATTGTATACTTCCACACATTTCTTATACTTAGATTTTACCCTCTATTTCGTTTGCCCTGTATAATTACAGTCGCAATTGTAATATATAATTTTAAGTATTCCGTATCAGTTAAATTTTAACATATTATGAATTTCATCTCCCTCTGTTTATTCCGAACAGCCAAAACATTATAACCCCAGCCCAGTGCAACGATGGATACCGCCTGGTGGTGTTGTGGGCACGTGACACAGTAACAAAAGTATGTAAGCGGAGCAGACACGGGCGGGGTACCATCCTAGCGAAGATATGGGCTGCAAATGGGGAAATCCATTGAGATAAGCGACTTTCACAAAGGGCAGATTATTATTGCACAGAGCCTGTGAACAAGTATCTCGAAAACAGCGGCCGGCCGCGGTGGTCTAGCGGTTCTAGGCGCTCAGTCCGGAGCCGCGCGACTGCTACGGTCGCAGGTTCGAATCCTGCCTCGGGCATGGATGTGTGTGATGTCCTTAGGTTAGTTAGGCTTAAGTAGTTCTAAGTTCTAGGGGACTGATGACCATAGATGTTAAGTCCCATAGTGCTCAGAGCCATTTGAGCCATTCGAAAACAGCGAAGCTGATCGAACGTTCACGTACTGCTGTCGTGAGCATTTACGGAAAGAGGTAGAAGGACACTGAAACTACCATTAGGTGCTAAATGGTTGGACGTCCACGAATCTTCACAGAACGTGGGATTCGCAGACGTATCTGCTCTGCAAAGTAGGATAGATGGTGATCTGTGGCATCTCTGCCGAAAGAGCACAACGCTGGTGCACCCACAAGTGTTTCGGAGCACGCCGTCACAGGTAATTGTTGAACATGGAGCTCCGCAGCAGACCGCCCTTACGTGTTCACATGTTGACCCAACGACATCGTCAGTTACGATTGCAGTGGGCATGAGATCATCGGGATTCGACTGTCAAGCGATAGAACCGTGTCGGCTCTTCGGGTGATTACCTTTTTGCTACACTAAGTCGATGGTCGTCTCCACAAACGCCGTCATCGAGGTGAACGGCGGCTCGAAACTTGCAGCGCGCCACGGACGCAGGCTGGTGGGAGCAGTGTTATGCTATTCTCCTGCGCTTGCATGGGACCTTTGGTGGTAATCGAAGACACACTGACAGCTGTGAACCACCTGCATCCCTTCATGCTTCATGCCTTCCTCGACGGCGATGTCATCTCTCAGCCGTATAATTTCCCATGTATCAGAGCCAGAACCGTGCTACACTGGTTTGAGGAGAATTATAGTGAACTCATGTTGATGTCTCGGCGACAAAATTCACCTGATCTAAATCCTATGGAACGCATCTGGGTCGCTATCGGGTGCCATCACCGCGTACGCAAATCATCGGCCTGTTATTTACGCGAATTACGTGACCTGTGCGTAGACATCTAATGCCACGTGCCTCCAAAAACTTGCCAACAAGTCGTCGGACCCCTGAAACGGAGAATCAGTGATGAATTTCGTTCCAAAGACGGACAAGCAAGTTATTAAGCAGGTGGTCATAATGTTTTGGCTCATCGGTGTGTATGCATAATGACACTCTGGTCAATTTAACAGCCAGAATTTGCAACAGTTAACATCGAACGCAGGTATGTCATGTGTTCGCTAGACTTTAAAAATAAAAAGAAAATACGATTCTGCGTACTCTTTGTACGCGTTTGCTTTATCTGGCGTGACTGAGGTATCCAAACTATTCTTATATCTTAAAAGACGTGCCTAGAGTTCACGTTTACAGTTACCACGATAATATACATATTAAATGTAAAAAAGTAAATATCTTATGATATTGTTGGCTGGGATATTCCATGGGTCCATCAAACGTCTCATAGGTATGTGATCAATAGATTGGAAGTGCCTTGGCTTCCAGAGTGTGTTACCAAGTTTTTTGGATATAGCGCCCAGTCACATTATATGTAAATTATCTTTGGCTCACGAATGGGTAGGTGCCCACTTAATTCATAAGGTTTTTACAGAAAGGATTATGAACATTGTACTCCTTCCGTAGTAGGCTACGGGCCATTTCGCGCTCTCCTTCAGATTGCAAGGAGTTGTCATTGACATGCAGATTACTAAGCACTCGTTCAAAACGATTCACTGACATTCAGAAATCTACGTATCTGTCAGGAAGTTCAGGTGCACCAGACCAATAGTCTTTAGGAACGCTGTAGTTTTATTCCTATTAACCTACATATTGCCAGGAAAGTTCGTATCCGGTCACTATGACCGAGCGGTTCTAGGCGCTTCAGTCCGGAACCGCGCTGCTGCTACGGCCGCAGGTTCGAATCCTGCCTCGGGCATGGATGTGTGTGATATCCTTAGGTTCTTTAGGCTCAAGTAGCTCTAAGTCTAGGGGATTGATCACCTCAGACGTTAAGTCCCATAGTGCTTAGAGCCATTTAAACTATTTTTGAAAGTTCGTATTTCTTCATTAGCTATTGAGCTATTGTACCATTAGGCTTTTCCGTTTGATTATCACAAGTTGGTTTGATAGACAATCAGATCTATTAATTTATTATAATGCATCGTATGGAATACGTCAGTCTGGCTTGCGTTATCCAATTTTTTTATGAGAACGCTAGCCGAAACTGCGTTGCACTACTGTTCCCGTGTAGGATTATGTTTTTACAGACTCTTTACACTGATTCTGGACAATAAATCCTAATGTTCCTTCCTTCTTTTGACGCTTATAGTTTCATTTCCTGTTCCTTACAACTACTTTCATCTAGAGAACCACAAGAAGCTTGACAAGTTTTGACTCCGTAATTAGAATCACTCTCTGTGTCATCTATACACCCGAGATCAGATGGTAGCTCGATCAGTCATTTTTCAATGTCACCGTCTTTTGATATCGAAATACTTCGAAGAAAAGATTAGAGCACAAAACATGGTACCAACTTCAAACAATGTGTGGTCGTTGGCTTTTAGGTTACGAAACATTAGGCAAATTTGTGTAACTTCATGATGTGAAACAAATTATGCCACCTGAAATAACACGAGCCAGAACACTGTGTAGTAGTAACAAGTACACAACAGTTGGTCTATTCCTTAGCCATGCTTCCCAGAAGCCGTGCGAAACAAAACGTCCAGCATAATGTACCACAGCAATATACAGATCGAGAACAAAACCGTGTGAAATGCGAGCACTTGGCGGCTGTTGGAGATATACCTCCTCTTCGTGTCTTAGTGCGAATATAACGTGCCATCACGCAACAGAAGGAAGTAGTAAAACCATGCTGTACAATCGTGACCGTGAAAAAAGAAACGAAGAGTTGTGTGTCATTGTTGGTTGGGAGACGCGAGGATTAGCATCAATCGACCAGTCACAAGGCCACTTTCCTCGCGGTGTGTGTGAGGTATATATCCATTGACTGTAGGTAAATAGCTGAGTATAAAGGATGTGTATCTAAATGGCTGAGCATCTAAACATTCCGCGTGGTGTCTATTTGTTCTATGTCGTGTCTCCCTACCACTTTCGCGCAACGACGCTCTGAGCGTGTTTATTAGGGAATTGACTAGTTTGAACCTGGGACTTGTTGCTGGTAAGGAGACGTCAGACCACACATGACATGTAGAATTCAGAAGAGTTCAGTGAGACTAGCGATGATATAACCAAATACTTAATTATCTCAGCGTCAGCTCCACTGCACTCCCTGTAAAAGAATCTTAATACTAACTAAATTTAGTGGAAGGGGCTCAAGGCTTTCCTATTTTGAGTTAGCTGGTAAAATAACGTCGAAAAAGCAGTTAAGTTTACCATTGGAAATTTTATTCTACTCACAAAACATCGTTTATAAATTGCACTATTGATAAAAGGAAATGTTTTACTACAGGATGGTAAAAACCAACTGCGTTCAACAAAAATGTGAACGAATATTCCCTGAATGGGTTTCCAAGTTCTACAATGGATCGAAGGATGACCTATGCCATATCACATCTATAATCTAGGTTTAAATTAAGTTTCACAAAAGAGAAAACTATCAAAATGGTCTGCAGTGACCCTCAATTATCTTTTTAATTACTTATCTAACTTGTCGTAAATTACAGTGGCTGATGTGGCTTCTCAATAACTATATAACAGAAAAATCATCGCGTTTCAGATTTTTACTTCAAGTGGCAAATGTGAACACCATGAGCTTTAATTGACGATCGACACTAGTATTACGCAAAAGGGGGTGTAACAGATGAGACTTCTGCAGTTCTGAGTGAAGCTTTATGCGCTGTTATGCGGCATCGCCTGCGTTCATTGCCTTGTCGGTGTTCGTCAGGGGGCGACGGGCAGCACAGCTCCGCTCACCTCGCCGTCTCGGAAGGAACTCTCTCTCTCTAACTTCTCCTTACTACAATTTACCGAAGTTGGTTTAAAAAAACTATCTGGCTGTGTTTTCATCTGACCAATCAGGGTCTCAATGTTAACCTTAAGCTCCGCCTACAAAAATTCTGTCTATCCAATGAGAAACGTTATACTTTTCGTGGTGGGGCAATGTTTTTTAAAGTTTGCAACGTAACAGAGACGCGAAAAAGTCTCACGCTTAAACTTGCAGCTGGTGTGGTCCTTTTAGCGTTATCGTAAGATCTATACTGTTCTTTTGGAGGGCTCTATCTTTTAACATGGGCTGGGGGGTGGTCCTAACGTAACAGAGACACGAAAAAGTCTCACGCTAAAACTTGCGGGTGGTGTAGAACTTTTTGTGTTATCGTAAGATCTATACTGTTCTTCTGGAGGGCTCTAGCTTTTAACATTGGCTTGGGGTGGTCTTGACGTAACAGAGACGCGAAAAAGTCTCACGCTAAAACTTGCGGGTGGTGCGGTCCTAGCGGTTAGCTGGCGACGTGGGTGTCCGTCCGTCCCTTATCGTAGGGCCTTCCAGCTTAACACGGTTCTGCTCTCGGCTTCTGTTCTCGTTTCTCCCCTCGGAACTGCGTCTGTCTCACGGTGGGAGGTTATGACATGCATTTAGGCATTCTTATGTTAGTCTGTGGTATTCCATTTGCTCACTCGTTACTCATATTACTTTGGTTAATTTAATGTCACGATCTATTCGGAGTTATGCGACATACTACTGGATTTGCTTATCATGTCAGGGTTTTCATGGAAGGTGTTGGATTTGCCTGACACCTTACAAGTATAAAGGATGTGTATCATTTTTCAGTTGTGTTATGAAAAGATGAGGGAGAGGGTGAAACTCGCTGCCGGCACGAAGTCTACTCCTCTCGAAAAGTTCCAAGGAGGCCGCCGAACTTAACGTCCTCATCCAACTGACGGACCACCATCAATAGTGTGATACGACTTCATTCCATGAGTGGATTGGAACTGAATTGGGCAACGTCAGTAGTGAAGATTTCTTCCACCAGCAGTATTCGAATCATCTACCTACGAATATAGTGTGTGCACTAGCGATCTCGGCTGGAGAGAAGGCTGTTAGTCATCATACTGGTCTCTGAGATAATTTTGGACACCTTACATGATTTTCATGCCATCAGAGAGTTAGTGAATACATTCCCATCAATTCAATCAGTTAATTTCAGTGCATTTAAATCAGTTCAGCAATTTAAGGCTGTGGACTAAATCGGGAAGAATGTGGATCCCTGTCTGGCTGTCAATGTTAGATTGTGCGTGGTGTTCCTGAACTATTTAAGGTGAAAGCAACAATGTGGTTGTGTACATATTACTGTTCTCTTGTGGAGTACACGTATTTAGTTCGAATCGCGCTCGTGCAAAGATCTAAAATGGGAAGACTACCTTTGCACCTCAAAACAGACTGAATAGTGAGCAATTACATTTAATATCACCCCTCGCAATGAAATTGTTCCGCTTCCTTGAAACGTGGCGATGTGAATCTTGTTTCTCATACAGACATCATTGTTCTCGTAATATCCAAATTCAGCTGTTGCACATATAGGCAAAGGCATTTAATTTCCTTGGAGTGTTCATCGAACCCGTATTCATCATTTAGAGAATGTGAGACGGCATTTTTGAAATTTTTGGTTATTGAGTTTTGGTAATAGCTACCATTTCACCAGGAGAAATTTGATTTCGTATCTGCATGCAACATTCGTTTTTATATTGCGTAGTACATAATTGTCGTTTTCTTGTACAAGTTAGAATTTATGTACAAAATTACAATGAAGTACATACAGAAAACGAAATCATTTCTTTTATATCTTTCTGTCTGACAGAGGAAGTACCTTAGTTCGAACGACTAAAAGCGAATAAAAATGATTTTAAAATATGGATATGTAACTGTTCTGAGATCCAACAAGATCGTGTATCTGTATAGCTCTAGATTTGCGTACAGTCGATGTTTGAAGCTTAATGAACGCAAAGCGTTGGAAGAAACAGTAGCGTTTAACAGACCAACAGCTACACAATACTCATAAACGAGGTATTAGTTCGCAAAAATCTAGACATTCGTTTGGAATAGTATATTTTAACAAAACGTATAACGCCCTTACACCCTATTCCCCCCCCCCTTAATTACAGTGTTCTCTTATTCTCGTTTATTACGGTAGTGAGGTCGTCCCTGTTAAGGGGTGCGACCTTACTAGAATCTTGGCCTTCTATAGTAACGTATAACTTAGTACTTGTTTCTAAAACAATAATACTAGCAATTTTAAGACTATTTTAGAATTAACTGAATTTTCATAGTAATGTTAAACGTGTTTGTACCTGCCTGGATGTTAATTAGGCTATCATACTTCTTCGGAGCTTTTAGTGGGCAAACTAGAGGGTCGTTTTATCAAGAAACAAAGTACACATTTCGCTTCACTGTTACCTGGAATTTTCGTTTCTGATGATTCAGGTTCCCCAGTAAAGCACGGTGACGGCAATCAGCACTGAAGCAGCAACCAATATAACTCACCTTGCGAGTTTTCCTCCTTAAAATCAATAATTCTACTTACTGATACCGGTCGGCACATCAAGAAGGGATGAATTTTAAAACTAGCGTTCACTGAAGTTGGAACAGGTAATGGCTTTATAATTCCAGTAATGTAAAATGGCTCTGAGCACTATGGGTCTCAACTGCTGTGGTCATCAGTCCCCTAGAACTTAGAACTAATTAAACCTAACTAACCTAAGGACATCACACACATCCATGCCCGAGGCAGGATTCGAACCTGCGACCGTAGCAGCAGCGCGGCTCCGGACTGGAGCGCCTAGAACCGCACGACCACCGCGGCCGGCTCCAGTAATGTAATTATAGCGTTTTGTACCAGAATAAAACTACACTACTGGCCATTAAAATTGCTACACCATGAAGATGACGTGCTACAGTCACGAAATTTAACCGACAGGAATAAGATGCTGTGATATGCAAATGATTAGCTTTTCAGAGCGTTCACACAAGGTTGGCGCCGGTGGCGACACCTACAACGCGCTGACATGAGGAAAGTTTCCAACCGATTTCTCATACACAAACAGCAGTTGACCGGCGTTGCCTGGTGAAAAGTTGCTGTGATGCCTCGTGTAAGGAGGAGAAATGCGTACCATCGCGCTTCTGACTTTGATAAAGGTCGGATTGTAGCCTATCGCGATTGCGGTTTATCGTATCGCGACATTGCTGCTCGCGTTGGTCGAGATCCAATGACTGTAAGCAGAATATGGAATCGGTGGGTTCACAATCTTTTATATATTACCACTTCTTTCTTTGTTTTGTAAACCCTCGTCGCCAGTTTTGTAAAGGCCTCGTCGCTACTGCTGTGGAGGCCAAGTTGCCACTGTTGTTACGGTAGAGCCGGCGGTGTGGTCGAGCGGTTCTAGACGCTTCAGTCTGGAACCGCGCGACCGCTACGGTCGCAGGTTCGAATCCTGCCTCGGGCATGGATGTGTGTAATGTCCTTAGGTTAGTTAGGTTTAAGTAGTTCTAAGTTCTAGGGGACTGATGACCTCAGAAGTTGAGTCCCATAGCGCTCAAAGCCATTTGAACCATTTTTGTTACGGTAGGCCGAGTTTGTGAGTTCGTGAAACAGCTTCTGGTGCAGTAAACCGCTAAGACAATTTCTCCCTGCGACTATTACACAGCTATGCTCTAGTGTCAGGTAACAGGATAGGAGATCGAAGGTTCGACAACACTCCAACAAATTAGCAAAAGTCACACAAATGAGTTAAAATGATTTACCTGTCTTTGTGACTTGTTGAATGTTTAAGTATGCAATACTGCATGTAATATAACACAAGTAAGGCCCTCAATGCCTAATTACAAATAATCATAGATCAACTTGACAATACATAGCACATGCAATTTACAACTACTTTCTGTTCACTTCTAAGAGTACACTGAACGACGTTCCCAGTCCAAGTCAGCTTTGGACGATGATCTGTAACCAAGTGCGCGAGAGCTGCTCTTCTATCTTCCGAGTAGGCTTCCGTCCGTTGTCGTCCGGTGATTGGCGGATTGTACTCAGCCGCCAATTGGCCGAGGCGAAGTAGATATCTTATTCAAATGTTCAAATGTGTGTGAAATCTTATGGGACTTAACTGCTAAGGTCATCAGTCCCTAAGCTTACACATTACTTAACCTAAATTATCGTAAGGACAAACACACACACCCATGCCCGAGGGAGGACTCGAACCTCCGCCGGGACCAGCCGCACAGTCCATGACTGCAGCGCCACAGACCGCTCGGCTAATCCCGCGCGGCCGATATCTTAATCCTCATCGTCGCCAGTGGTGCTGGTGAAACTTGCGCAAGTGGCGAGTTTCTATGGCACTGGCATCAGCTCGTATCTTTGCTCCTGTGGTGCTTTTGCTCTGGTTGTTTCTTGTTCGGACGACACAGCGCTTTCTTATTTCGATTTTGTGATGTCGACTGCAGATCACTAAAATTAGTTGCTACCTTTTTGTAACCCATTTCCTTTTTTAAAACATCGTGAGTTGCCCTCGCCCTATTTTCCTCTTTGCAATTCTGGCTACTGCTTTCACGTTCTTTGCGTAATGAAAGTAGACTAATTATTCTCAATTTATAGTAATACGAGGGCGATGCAAATGAAAATCTTAAAATATCTTTAAAATTTCAAAAAGTAGTATGATGGAGTTGACAGGTGTTAGTAGTGCTCCTTGAGGTTCGGAAAGTGACCGACAGGTGGCAGAGTGACGCTGTAACGCAGGAGAAGGGAGCAATGTGTATAACAAGATCACCGCCCCACTGTCTATATGCATCGTCATTGAGCACCGATCTGTTATGTATTTTCCGTACCAATACATAATGGGCATGATGGATGCAGCTGATCAGAAAGGATGCTTACGTACTCCAACTACACACGCCCCACACTATTACACAGCCTCCATCAGCTTGAACAGTCCCCTGCTGACATGCAGGTTCCATGGATTCATTAGGTTGTCTCCATACCCGTACATGTCCGTCCGCTCGATAAAAGTTGAAACGAGACTCGTCCGACCAGGTAACATGTTTCCAGTCATCAACAGTCTACTGTCGGAGTTGACAGGCCTAGGCGAGGCGTAGAGCTTTGTGTCATGCAGTCACCAAGGGTACACGAGTGGGCCTTCGGCTCCGAAAGCCCATGTCGATGATGTTTCGTTGAACGGTTCGCATGCTGACACTTGTTGATGGCCCAGTATTCAAATCTGCAGCGATTTGCGGAAGGGTTGCACTTCTGTCACAATGAACCATTCTCTTCACTCAACGTTAGTCTAGTTCTTACAGGATCTTTTTCCGGCCGCAGCGATGTCGGAGAGCCGGCCGCGGTGGCCGTGCGGTTCTAGGCGCTTCAGTCCGGAACTGCGAGACTGCTACAGACGCAGGTTCGAATCCTGCCTCGGGCATGGATGTGTGTGATGTTCTTAGGTTAGTTAGGTTTAAGTAGTTCTAAGTTCTAGGGGACTGATGACCTCAGTTGTTAAGTCCCATAGTGCTCAGAGCCATTTTGATGTGGGAGAACTAATGTTTTACCGGATTCTTGATATTCACGGTACACTCTTGAAATGGTCGTACAGGAAAAATGCCCACTTCATCGCTAGCTCGGAGATGCCGTGTACCTTCGCTCGTGCGCCGACTATACCACCACGTTGAGCCGGCCGAAGTGGCCGTGCGGTTAAAGGCGCTGCAGTCTGGAACCGCAAGACCGCTACGGTCGCAGGTTCGAATCCTGCCTCGGGCATGGATGTTTGTGATGTCCTTAGGTTAGTTAGGTTTAACTAGTTCTAAGTTCTAGGGGACTAATAACCTCAGCAGTTGAGTCCCATAGTGCTCAGAGCCATTTGAACCATTTTGAACCACCACGTTGAAACCCACGTAAATGCTGATAACCGGCCATTGTAGCTGCAGTAATCGATCTAACAACTGCACCAGACACTTGCTGTCTTATATAGACGTTGCCGACCGCAGCGCCCTATTCTGCCTGTTTACATATCTCTGTATCTGAATAGGCATGCCTATACCAGTTTCTTTGCCGCTTCATTGTATAATGAAGTCTTGGGGGTAATAACGGGTAGTTCCGGTTTTACACCATTGCCTCTACCTGGTTTTACCTCAGATGTGCTTTTTCTGTAAAATGCCTTCTGCATAAGAAACAAAGTGAACAATCGTTTAACATAGCACTTATCCATTAGGCCTGTAAAATGCATTATTCGCTATACTTACCATTTTCAAGTTGTAATATGACAATATAAGTTTCTTATTGAACACAATAAATCACAAAATAAGATACGAAACTGCAAAAATCTAGCATATTATTATCCTCCAGACTAGTGGCAGTCACTTTCAGCATTTTCTGTGTGGTGTAAGAAGTAGATATTAAAAAAATACTATATATTTATTTCCGAAAAATATTTCGTTATCTTACAGTAATCAGTTTAGGATATTGTAGGTAATCAGCGACTGGTGCCAACCTTCAATATAAATAGAAGCAACGTAAGGCGTACTGTTAGGCGAAATACCTGATATTGGTTGACTACACAATCGACGCTCGATCATTGGATTCACTCATATTCTGCAAGTGCGTAGCAGTCTCCACCCTTAATGATTAAAGGTAGAATGACCTTAAAAATTTAGTAGTGGGAAAACCAGAAACCAGTTTCAAAAATGGTTCAGATGGCTCTGAGCACTATGGGACTTAACTGCTGAGGTCATCAGTCCTCTAGAACTTAGAACTACTTCAGCCTAACTAACCTAAGGACATCACACACACCCATGCCCGAGGCAGGATTCGAACCTGCGACCGTAGCGGTCACGCGGTTCCAGACTGTAGCGCCGAAACCAGTTTCAGATTCATCAGAAGAATCATAAGGAAGTGTGATTTACTCACGAAATATGTCGGTTACTAAACCCTTGTTCGACCGACCCTTGAGTATTGTCCGTCTGTCTGGGACCCTTATCAGGTTCGATTGACGGAAGAGATAGAGAAAAGACGCAAAGAAGAGCTATACGATTCGTTAAGAGTTTGTCTTAACTCTCAGTGTCACAGAAAAGCTCAATGAGCTGCAGTGGAAGATGCTACAAGAAAGATGTTGTGTTTTGCAGAGAGCTTTCCTCACAAAATTCCAAGAGCCTAGGTTCCAAATAAGTCAAGAAATATAATACTTGCTCCACTATATATCTCATGCAATGATCATGACGCCTTAATTAGAGACATTCAGGCTCATACAGAAACGCATCGACTATCTTTCGCCGGCCAGAGTGGCCGAGCGGTTCTAAGCGCTACAGTCTGGAACCGCGAGACCGCTATGGTCGCAGGTTCGAATCCTGCCTCGGGCATGGATGTGTGTGATGTCCTTAGGTTAGTTAGGTTTAAGTAGTTCTAAGTTCTAGGGAACTGATGACCTCAGAAGTTAAGTCCCATAGTGCTAGAGCCATTTGAACCATTTTTTTTTACTATCTTTCCTCCCATTTATTATCTAGGAGACGAGCAGGATAGGGGACATATGATTCTGGTACACTGTTTAAGTTCCACTACACACGATACGATGGCTTGCGGGGTGCATCTATGCACTGCTGGCCATTGAAATCACGAGGTTATGAAGGCAGCATGCAACAAACGCCAAATTGGCATTAAGTGTACTACATACTCGGATATGCAAACGGCTAACATTCCAGCAAAGCCGCACAAAATAGGAGTGATGCCATCTACATTCTGTAAATAAGGAAAGATTACACAGTGCTGTTGCAGAAATAGCATGTGAATGCTGTCTCTTTGTGAGATGGTTTTATTACACGTCGTGTAAGAAGTTAAAGTTTGTACTGGGAGACCCACTCTCTATACCATGCAGGATCTCAGTAGTTCCACGTGACTGGCGTCTGAGAGGACAGAGACACTATCGCTTGGCCGTGTAGGATTGTAGAGTCATGTGATATACCACGGGTCAGGAAATGGTTTGTTTCCAGGAAGACAAGTATCCTCCACACTCGGCATGAGAGAGAGAGAGAGAGAGAGAGAGAGAGGCACACTGACAGTGGTTCCCCCAGTGACAACGCTGGGCACATGAGTGCCATCACATCACCTCTCTCAGACGAGTCCCGATTTTGCGCATAGTATCACGATGGTCATGTCCGTCTGTGAAGTCTCCGAGGAGAACGAATGTTGCCATATGTCATTCATTAACTTCATACGATTCCAGCATCTGAGAGCCGCTAGCTCAGTCGTGCAGTCTTAAGGCCGATGTCTGTGCCGTATATTCGAGGTCCCGTGCTCTCTCAAACGACCTCGTTGAAGAGGATGCCCAACATTTTTCGTGGCCAGCGTGTTCTTCAGATCTCCCATCCACTGAAAACACCTGGTCATGGGTTACAGAGAGATTAGAACGTCACATCTCATCAGCCACTATGACTGATCAGCTCTGGCATAAGTGGAATCAGCATGGAGTGACTTACTCGTATTTCTCCTTTAAGCTCAGTTTGGCTCGATGCTCAGCCATACTACAGCCATTGCTGCTGCCAGAGGTGGCTGCTCTGTGTACTGAATTTCGTATCCTGTATTCCCCCAAATAACTTACTAATTTAGTCGTGTATTTTTCCTACTATACTTTATACGCACTATAAGTAAAATTTCCTTATCTGTATCCTCCCTGGTGTTGCAATTTCAATCACCTTTATTGTAGATGTGGATGTAGTACCCTACACATTCTACACAGGGGAAATCAGACTGGCTGTGCTGTCAGCGATGAGCCAGCTGTTTGTATTCAGCTATACCGGTGTTTCCTGTGGCGCGTGCTGATACAGGTGTCTGGCCCTGGGAGATGGCCGGAGGTCGCCAGCCGCTGAGTCATTCGACAGCCGCCACAATGGCGATCAGCGGATGTTCGGTCACCAGCCCCGCCGGACCAATGTCATTTGTCACAACCAGACTGTGTTTCCAGCTATCCTCTACGTGTACCATATCACCAGCTCCATAAAGGAAATACGTTCTCTAAAGGTGGCCTTACAAATATAAGGATCTCCAACTTAGTAAAATACTGAAAAGATACACGTGAACATAAGGTTATAGGTGCAGGTTACATACTTCATCTATTTTTATTTATTTATTTATTGTTCCGTGGGACCACATTAAGGAGAAGTCTCCATGGTCATGGAACGAGTCAATACATGAAATTATAACACGATTGTAGAAACAGATAAAATGAAATATAAGAAACATATTCAGGCGACACGTCGTTAGTTTAAATAAAGAAAATCAAGAATGTAACACTGGAATTTGCTTAATTTTTTAGCTCTTCCAGGAGCTCCTCGACAGAATAGGAGTAGTGAGCCATGAGGAAACTCTTCAGTTTAGACTTAAAAGCGTTTGGGCTACTGCTAAGATTTTTGAGTTCTTGTGGTAGCTTATTGAAAATGGATGCAGCAGAATATTGCACTCCTTTCTGCACAAGAGTCAAGGAAGTGCATTCCACATGCAGATTTGATTTCTGCCTAGTATTAACTAAGTGAAAGCTGCTAACTCTTGGGAATAAGCTAATATTGCTAACAGCAAACGACATTAAAGAAAATATATACTGTGAGGGCAATGTCAGAATTCCCAGACTATTGAATAAGGGTCGACAAGAGGTTCTCGAACTTACACCACACATAGCTCGAACAGCCCGTTTTTGAGCCAAAAATACCCTTTTTGAATCAGAAGAATTACCCCAAAAAATAATACCATATGACAGAAGCGTATGAAAATATGCGAAGTAGACTACTTTTCGTGTTGAAATGTCACTTATTTCAGATACTGTTCTAATGGTAAATAAAGCGGCATTTAGTTTCTGAACAAGATCCTGAACATGGGCTTTCCACAACAGCTTACTATCTATCTGTACGCCTAGGAACTTGAACTGCTCCGTCTCGCTTATAACATGCCCATTCTGTCTGATTAAAATATCAGTTCTTGTTGAATTGTGAGTTAGAAACTGTAAAAACTGAGTCTTACTGTGATTTAGCATCAAATTATTTTCCACAAGCCACGAACTTATTTCATGAACTACATTATTTGATAATGTTTCAATATTACACACAAGATCCTTCACTACCAAGCTGGTGTCATCAGCAAACAGAAATATTTTTGAATCACCTGTAATACTAGAAGCAGCAGTGGCCCCAGCACCGATCCTTGGGGAACGCCCCATTTAACAGTGCCCCATTGGGACTGAACATCATTACCACTCTCAATATTGCGGAGAATTACCTTCTGCTTTCTGTTCTTAAAGTAAGAGGCGAACCAATTGTAAGCTACTCCCCTTACTCCATAATGTTCCAACTTCTGCAGTAATATTTTGTGGTCAACACAGTCAAAAGCCTTCGTTAAATCAAAGAAAACACCTAAAGTTCGCAACCTTTTATTTAATCCGTCCAAAACCTCACAGAGAAAAGAGACTATAGCATTTTCAGTTGTTAAGCCATTTCTAAAACCAAACTGTACATTTGACAGCAAATTATGTGAATTTAAATGCTGCAGTAACCTTGTATATACAACCTTCTCGATAACTTTAGCAAACACCGATGGCATAGAAATAGGTCTATAATTATCAACATTATCCCTGTCTCCCTTTTTATAAAGTGGCTTCACTACCGAGTACTTTAATCGGTCAGGAAACCGACCACTCCTAAAGGAAAAGTTACAGATATGGCTAAGTACTGGGCTAACATACATGGAACAATACTTCAGTATTCTGCTAGATACCCCGTCATATCCATGAGAGTTCTTGGTCTTTAGTGATTTAATTATTAACTTAATCTCCCTCTTGTCAGTATCATGGAGGAGCATTTCAGGTAACAGTCTCCGAACACTTTTTTCTACGAGCGCTATATGATTCCCTGTTGGGACTAGGTTTCTATTTATCTAAATATCGGATTTTACGTGAAGAGCACGTAATCATACTCCAGCTCAGATTCACACTCTCAGAGCATGCATCAGCCTCCCTCGAGATATAAATAAGGCACAGTAAAAATGAAAATGAAGCGAAAGAAAAATTAATATGCATTTAAAAGCTTTTACAAACTTTCAGGGGCGGATTCCTCACACTAAAACAAGGAAAAGATGCCGTTTAAACACGTTTAATAAATATTCTCGGCTATCGTGCCATATCAGCTTAGAATAAAAACTCGGCTTTTCGACGGTTACGATTATACGGCACTGGAGATAGCCATCTACGGTTGTAATAGTAGGAAACTAGATTTTTTACATTAATATGACGCAACAAGAAGACAGAACATTTTTTCACAAGGAACTCATACAGAACTTTTCAGTAACCCCAGACGATGTAGAAAGGCTTCACAAGGTTCTATGACACGCTGATGATGCGTCTCTGAATTAGAAATCATCCTTCAATAAACACATTTTCTATGTAACACGACCGATAACAATCCAGATATCCGAGGTCGGGGAATGCGCAACCCACGAAAGTGGCTCTCTCCTACCTATAGATATCGTACCGTGAATCTAGAAGAATGACATCGAAATTTACTGGAGCCCAACAATGCAGAAACTACACTCACGTTCAAAAAAACAGGACATCTCGAACGACTAGAGATCTGCGAAAACGATTAGCATTCCAGTCACGTCGGTTCAGCATGTGTCTTGTTGCCTAGTAGGCACAGGGTCCGCCATGCGCCCTGATAACTTTTCCATGCGTGATGGCATCGACGCGTATAAGACGCGAATGGCGTCCTGTGGTATAGCCATCCATGCTGCATTCACTTGGTTCCAAAGTTCATCTGTGGTGGGTGACAATGGGTCACAGTGCTGCACCCATCATTTCACCGTATCTCACACATTTTCGATTGGCGACAAGTCTGGTGATCTAGCAAAAGGCTGGCATCCTGTGACACCAAGAAGACTCATGTTCGTGAAGCAATATGATGTCTTCCATTGACTTGCTGAAAAATAGCGTCTGGGGTGTTGTGCAGAAAGGGTACGGCTACGGGTCGCAGGATGCATTCACGTAGATAACACAGGTCACAGTGCTCTGGATAAGCACCAACTGTGATTTTCGGTTGTACCCAACAGCACCACACCCCATAAGACCTTGAGTTGGTGCTGTGACTTGTGCGAATGCAGTTACTGTGATGCCGCTCCCTCTGTCTGCTGAAGCCGGCCGCGGTGGTCTAGCGGTTCTAGGCGCGTAGTCCGGAACCGCGCGACTGCTACGGTCGCAGGTTCGAATCCTGCCTCGGGCATGGATGTGTGTGATGTCCTTAGGTTAGTTAGGTTTAAGTAGTTCTAAGTTCTAGGGGACTGATGACCACAGATGTTAAGTCCCATAGTGCTCAGAGCCATTTGAAGCCTTTTTTTGAACCTCTGTCTGCAGCGAACCAAAATGCGGCCATCATTAAAAGAAAAAAGTACAGAAAAAATACAGAACCTGGACTCGTCCGAAAACACTATCTGATGCCATTCCTGTCTCCGGTGATGTTGTTGCACACAGCCGGCCGGATTGGCCGTGCGGTTCTAGGCGCTACAGTCCGTAGCCGAGCGACCGCTCCGGTCGCAGGTTCGAATCCTGCCTCGGGCATGGATGTGTGTGATGTCCTTAGGTTAGTTAGGTTTAATTAGTTCTAAGTTCTAGGCGACTGATGACCTCAGAAGTTAAGTCGTATAGTGCTCAGAGCCATTTGAACCATTTGTTGCACACACCATAGTCGTCTAGCATGTTTCTGCGCATTTGTCAAAGATAGGTGGACAAGTGGGCGACGCGCACATAATCCATGCCGTATTAAACGGCGACGGACTATCATGCCTGACAGTGTACGATGTGTTACAATGTTGGACTGTTACACCACAGCGGAGGAGGAGGCAGGTCTGTACTGCCTAGCCATTCGGATGAGGTGTCGATCTCCTTGGGAGGTGGTCTGGGTAGTACGATCTGACCCATCTCGGCCGGTCGCGGTGGTCTCGCGGTTCTAGGCGCGCAGTCCGGAACCGCGCGACTACGACGGTCGCAGGTTCGAATCCTGCCTCGGGCATGGATGTGTGTGATGTCCTTAGGTTAGTTAGGTTTAAGTAGTTCTAAGTTCTAGGGGACTTATGACCACAGCTGTTGAGTCCCATAGTGCTCAGAGCCATTTGAACCATTTTGACCCATCTCGTCGTATTCTACGGCCTTCCGTGAACCATTCTGCACACGCCTGTTGAACTGCCGAAATACTTCGTCTCATACAAGCTGAAATTTCCCGGATGGATGTGTCACATTCTCTTGTTCCAATAATGCGCCCTGTTTCAAACTCACTGATTTGAAGGTAGGGTTCGCGCATGCGTCTGCGAGGCGTCCTGCACGTCGGCTCAAGTCATACTGATCCGTTACCTTCGATTAATAGCGACAACAAGAGCCGCAAGCACATTTTACCGGTAGGTGGTAAATGGAAATGATCGTATGGCGTCAGTGACCGGGAGTTCCCAGGCGGGAAGTTCGGCCGCCAAGTGCAACTCTTATTGAGTGCGACGTCACATTGGGCGGGGTGACTTGAGCGTCGACAATGGGGATAAAATGATGATGAGGGGAGCACAACACCCGGTCTCTGAGGGGAGAAAATCTCCCACCCCAGCCAGGAATCGAACCTGGGCCCCCGTGTGTGGCATGCCAACGCGCTGACCGTTTTTTTTTATTCTTTGTTGATCTCATTTTTGTTCTATTTTGTTCGTTGTATATGTTCGGAGCGGACGTCTCATGACACCCGTTCAGGTTGTTCGTTGATCCGTTCACTCAGTTTTTTTTTATTACAGAGGGTAGCTAACCCTCTGACCGAACACGGTGAGCTACCGTTCCAGAAGACCGTTCAGTTATTGGGGCGGACACCAGTGGGCGGTGTTGCGCCGCAATATCGATGTTTACACGCTGGCCGACATGGTCAAATGCTACTCATTTCTACAGAACATATTAATGCACATGTCCTGTGAATATGAACGTCCTCTTTCTAGTCGTTCAAGGTGATGTATTTTTTCTGACCATGAGTGTATTTTCGCTTCCTCTTTTTTGCAGGGGTACATCTAGTGGTAAGCTCGGACGTGTGTTTGAACGAAGCCCTTGTAGACAGCACATATACGACGTACTGGCATATCATGACCGTGGACCTCTCAGACAGCCACCTAAAATACCAAGTGACACATTAATGTTAAGCTGCCGCTGCTGGCTATCAGGACACGTACCATCCTACTCGTGTAACATACTTAAATTTAACGACAAAGCAAACATGTCTGAGTTCTATACTACACAGAGTGTTTAAAGAAGTGTCCCATGTTCTTAAAGGACGTAGTGCTGGTCAGAACTAGAAAATAAGTCGATAGCCATCTGTCTTCTGAGGCTTCAGGAGGTGTTCATTTTGATTACGAGTAATTCTTACAGTCCTTCAGCCCCTTCTTCTCGAAGAATCACAACTCGTACGAACGCATCCCTGCTTGCAAGAGTGACTTTCGTAACAGCTTGGAATAATACGATACTATTGGCGCAGAATAACTCATTTTTTTCTGATGATTGGACATAAAAATGATATGTACGGAATGGCTGATGTAGGATACTGCTGGAGGTGCTATGTCTGACAACCGCTTCACAATAGGAAGACTAAGCACAAGAAAAACACAACCAGTAAGAAATGAGCAGTGAACAAGACAGCCTACTCCGTGGGGGTAATCATCGCAGTCAGCATAAGTAAATTGGTCCACATCTGAACCGAACAGAGGTTAATAGGCATTTTGATGACCAGGAGCGTCGCCGTTAGAAATAGGATATTGTTTTAAAACACCTTGTATACGCTACTGTTTTTATTAAAATTTATTGTAGACTACTGTTCAGAAGAAGTTGTAAGGCATCAATGATTTCACGTCAGATTTAAAACTTTGTTTGCTATCTGCCACAATTTTTTACATTGACAAATTAATAAAAGATTTTTGAGGATGCTTATTAAGCAATTTTTGAGCCAATGACAGCTGTATTGATGAATTTTCTTCAAGTGATAACGTGCGCTGTAGATTGTCAGTAAATAATGATGATAATATTAATAAAAGATACAGTAATAAATATACAGGGTTATTACAAATGATTGAAGCGATTTCACAGCTATACAATAACTTTATTATTTGAGATATTTTCACAATGCTTTGCACACACATACAAAAACTCAAAAAGTTTTTTTAGACATTCACAAATGTTCGATATGTGCCCCTTTAGTGATTTGGCAGACATCAAGCCGATAATCAAGTTCCTCCCACACTCACCGCAGCATGTTCCCATCAATGAGATCGAAAGCATCGTTGATGCGAGCTCGCAGTTCTGGCACGTTTCTTGGTAGAGGAGGTTTAAACACTGAATCTTTCACATAACCCCACAGAAAGAAATCGCATGGGGTTAAGTCGGGAGAGCGTGGAGGCCATGACATGAATTGCTGATCATAATCTCCACCACGACCGATCCATCGGTTTTCCTATCTCGTGTTTAAGAAATGCCGAACATCATGATGCAAGGGCGGTGGAGCACCATCCTGTTGAAAGCTGAAATCGGCGCTGTCGGTCTCCAGTTGTGGCATGAGTCAATTTTCCAGCATGTCCAGATACACGTGTCCTGTAACGTTTTTTTCGCAGAAGAAAAAGGGGCCATAAACTTTAAACCGTGAGATTGCACAAAACACGTTAACTTTTGGTGAATTGCGAATTTGCTGCACGAATGCGTGAGGATTCTCTACCGCCCAGATTCGCACATTGTGTCTGTTCACTTCACCATTAAGAAAAAATGTTGCTTCATCACTGAAAACAAGTTCCGCACTGAACGCACCCTCTTCCATGAGCTGTTGCAACCGCGCCGAAAATTCAAAGCGTTTGACTTTGTCATCGGGTGTCAGGGCTTGTAGCAATTGTAAACGGTAAGGCTTCTGCTTTAGCCTTTTCCGTAAGATTTTCCAAACCGTCGGCTGTGGTACGTTTAGCTCCCTGCTTGCTTTATTCGTCGACTTCCGCGGGCTACGCGTGAAACTTGCCCGCACGCGTTCAACCGTTTCTTCGCTCACTGCAGGCCGACCCGTTTATTTCCCCTTACAGAGGCATTCAGAAGCTTTAAACTGCACATACCATCGCCGAATGGAGTTAGCAGTTGGTGGATCTTTGTTGAACTTTGTCCTGAAGTGTCGTTGCACTGTTATGACTGATGTGAGTGCATTTCAAGCACGACATACGCTTTCTCGGCTCCTGTCGCCATTTTGTCTCACTGCGCTCTCGAGCGCTCTGGCGGCAGAAACCTGAAGTGCGGCTTCAGCAGAACAAAACTTTATGAGTTTTTCTATGCATCTGTAGTGTGTCGTGACCATATGTCAATGAATGGAGCTACAGTGAATTTATGAAATCGCTTCAATCATTTGTAATAGCCCTGTATATTTCAGAAATGTCAGTTTCATTAACATTACACTAAGTAATTTAATCATTAATTTCTTGAAGATGCTAACAGGTCAGGGGAAGGAAGAGAAATAATAGATTAAGGTTTACAGACAAGCTGGAAGAACGTAAACAGAAATATAGGGCTGAGGAAAGCATGAATAGGGTTGACAGTGTGATAGAGATACTGGATCACTGCTTGACTGAAGTTAAACAGATAGGATCTGTCGAGAGGGAAATTACACCGATAGTAACATATAAAGTTTTAACCTCCTCTCGACTGCAGAGCGGTTTTGGATACGACGTAGGTGACTGCTTACTTCGTTCCAGTGTTGTATGGCTGAAACAGAGAAAGATTTAGTGTTCCGCAAAGGTACAGCCAAAATGCTGGACGTATTGCAGTTATGAAATGACAGGTATTTGGTATTCTAGGAGAGGTGTTGAAGACACTGATGAAGAAAACAGAATGTGTGAAAATAGTGTCGCCAGTGGTTACATCTTGTAGACCCACGGATTGTTCGTCCGGATATCCGAGCGCTTTAACTCGTCGCTTCTGGGACATGGGAGACTAGCCTGATCCGCCTCGCCGGGAGGGCTAGTGAGCCGGCCTGCCTAGCTGTGGTTTCTACGCGGTTTCCCACATCCAACTACGTAAATACTGGGCTGGCTCCCACGTCCTGCCTCAGGTACGCACTGCGCATACATTTGCAAAACGTTCTCACATTTTAACTTGAGATTTACTCTAGTCGCAGCCAGATGGGTACGTCGATTCCGTCTTAGGGGAGGGAAGGGTATGATTAAGATACTGATGACTTTAGAAGTTTTGCCTATTTAGCCCCATAATTATCATCTTATCGACTGTAGGCCAATAAACCTGCTGACAATGATTCCTGAGTCGTGTATGAAGGCTCAGTTGGACAGCGTCTGTAATTTCTTCCAAAAGGAGCAAGTTACAAGTACTTGTTTCTTTTGGAAGAAAACTAAAGATGCTGTCGAGTTGAGCCTCCTTAAACGACTAACGAATAATTGTCACCACGTGTTTCATATCCTCTCCTCTATTGCCTTCATAAATGCCTGTAACAATACAATAATGATTCACACATAATATCAGTTTATAATATAACCTATGCAGTCAAAGAGCTGACACGTCATTCGGCTATTATACGTCAACAACTTTACGTAAGCCGTTGGGAAAGATATCCATGGGTCAGGACTTCCTCCCCTTCCAATCCAACTATGCGGATGTCTGTTTCTAAAGTGCTCTCAGACTTTAATATTGAAATAGGATGGTGCACCGTCGAGTTGTAACCATATCCTCTCGCGGACAGCAGAAGTTAGTCTCCAACAACTCTGATAGCACATCTCGAAGTTTTAACACCAGGTAGCGTGAATCATTCAGATAGGTAAGCAACAAATAAGGTCCTTTTCGTTGATCTTACACAATGTCAGCCAAAATTTTACGAGATCGTCGCTGGTGATCTGATATGACCATGGCGTATATAGTGTTACATCACCAGATACGTGATTTTATAGCAATTAAAAAGACAATTACGATTGAACGAGGCCTGATCTGTAATATATTTCACGAAAAATAATCCTCCTGTTAAATAACTGTGTGACTCAGTTTTACACTGACTACCTGTCTTTCTTTTTAACAACGCTATTAACTATTAATTTTTTGGTGCATCTGTTAGCCACATACACCATTATTTAACAGGAAAGTTGTGGCAGGTGTTACAAATCTCTGTTCAGTCTGTGTGACGCCCAAAACCAACATGTGCATTATGTTATTTTAGGAAAAGACTCCTTGTCTTTGGGAGTAGAGTGTAAAATTATATAAAGTATTAATTCCAGCGAGTGGGAATGAACGTCGGCATCGAACTAGCTACGGACAAATAAATCATTCATTTGAAGGAATGGTGACTGTATGCAGCATCTCTTCATCATTATTTTGTAAACCCTAGTCGCCAGGCCGGCCGCGGTGGTCTAGCGGTTCTGGCGCTGCAGTCCGGAACCGCGGGACTGCTACGGTCGCAGGTTCGAATCCTGCCTCGGGCATGGATGTGTGTGATGTCCTTAGGTTAGTTAGGTTTAAGTAGTTCTAAGTTCTAGGGGACTTATGACCTAAGATGTTGAGTCCCATAGTGCTCAGAGCCATTTGAACCATTTGAACCTAGTCGCCAGTTTTGTAAAGGCCTCGTCGCTGCTGCTGTGGAGACCGAGTTGCCACTGTTGTTACGGAAGGCCTAGTTTGTGGGTTTGTGAAACGGCTTCTGGTGCAATACACCGATAGGTCAATTTCTCCCTGCCACTATTACACAGCTATGCCCCAGGGTTAGGTAACAGGATAGGAGAGCGAAGGTTCTAAAACAACCCAGAAAATTAATAACAAAGTCACGCAAATGAGTTAAAAAGTTTACTTATCTTCGTGGCTAGTTGTATAATGACGTCTGAGATACTGCGTGTAGTATAACACAAAAAAGGCTCTCAATGGCTAAGTGCAAAGAATCGTAGGTAAACGTCACAGTACATAGAAAATACAATTTACACCAACCGTCTGTTTCCAAAATAAAAGGAATTTACTAACAGACAATCATATAAGCCTAGAAAGTAGGAAAAAGTTTGCCAAAACTATTGTCTGGAGTGTCTTAACATTCGGATGTGAAGCGTGGACTCTGGGAAAGGCAGAGAAAAAGAGACTGGAACAGTGGAAATGAGGATATGGAGAATAATGACGAAAACAAGCTGGATAGACAGAAAAAGTAATGAACAGGTCTTAAGAGAAGTGAATGAGAACAGAACGCTGCTAAATTATATAGGAAGAAGAAAATCAAATATGATAGGGCACATAATGAGACACAACCAGTTCCTAAAGAATGTATTTGAAGGAAAATTTTAGAGAAAAAGCCAAGAGGCAGGCCAAGAGCAACGTATTTTAATAACACCAAAGAAGATATGGGCATAAAATCGTATGAAGAATTGAAGAGGATGACAATGGAGAGAAGGACGTGGCTAAATCGACAAGGCACAGCCTTTAGTTTATGATGGTGATGATGTCTGTTCACTTCGAAGGTTTCACTAAACGACGTTTCCTAGCTAAGTCAGCCCTGGACGATGGTCAATAACCTGCTCTTGTATCTTCCGAGTAGGCTTCTGTCCAATGTCGTCCACTCATTGGCAACTGGCCGAGGCGAAGTCGACATCTTCATCCTCAGCGCCGCCCGTGGCGCTGGTGAAACTCACGAAAGTGGCGAGTCTCTATGGCATTGGCACCAGCTCGCATCTTTGCGCCTGTGGTGCTTTTGCCCTGGCTGTGTCTTGTTCGGACGATACAGCAAATTATATACTGCATTTTGTCTGATTTTCCTTACACGATTTCGTCGTTTAAAACTCACTAGTCTCGACAGCTAAGATCGAAGTGACTACATAAAATAGTGGCGTTGGGCAGAATTGAGTTGCAGTTTGGTGCCAGTTTGACACCATTAACCCATGTTACACTTTAGATGAATTTCTGAGCTGTGCCCTGATTTCGCATATGTCGACACCTTGTTGTTTGAAGCACCTCTGAGCCGTAAGATGACGTCGCAAGGCGCCCCGCTTATTCACCATTACAGAGGAAGTTTGTAGGCACTTTTGAGCAAAATTTCAAACTTATGTATCGCAATGGGAAACAGTTAAGGGGGTTTGAAAAAGTAATCATTTATTTCCGTTGTGTAGTGTACATTGATCTCAAGATGATCCAAGGAGACCGAAACTAATCATTCTACAAAAAATATGCAAATTTTGATCGTTTCATAGCTTTGGTTACTGATAATAGCTTGACACCAGTGCCTATGAGTTTAATTTGTACATCACAGCACTGAAGATGATCACTATGTGATTGGAAATCGGTTTTGCTGTCAATAAACCATCAATATTACGGCCAACGCTGACCTTCCTTCTAATTTCACGTATACGGTCGTTGTGCACACAGCACTCCGTGGAGTTGCCAATCAATAAGTATGTCGGCTATATCTATATACACATGTACACAGATACTCCGCAATCTACCACACGACGCGTGCCACAGGGTGCCCCGTACCACTAATAGTACTTTCCTTTCCTGTTCCACTCTCAAACAGAGCGAGGGAAAAACGACAATCTATATGCCTCCTCTTGAGCCCTAATTACCCGTATCTTATCTTCATGCTCCTTACGCACAGTGCATGTTGGAGACAGAACAATGGTTCTGCAGCCAGCTTCAAATGCTGGTCCTCGAAATGTTCACAATAGTGTTCCTCGAATAGAGTGTCGCCTCTCATCCAGAGATTCCCATTTGAGTTCGTGAACAATGTCTGTAACACTTGCGTGTTGTTCGAACTTACAAGTAACGAACCTAGCAGTCATCCTCTGAACTGCTTCGATATCTTCCTTTGATCCGACCTTGTACGGATCTCGAACACTCCAGCAGTATCAAGAATAGGTCGCAATAGTGTCCAATATGTGGTCTTTTTTACAGATGAACCATACTTTCCTAGAATTCTTCCAATACCAAAGTCGAGCAATCGCCTTCCGTAGCACAAACCTCACATGCTCGTTCCTTTTCATATGCTTTGCAACGTTACGCCCAGATATTTAAACGACGTGAATATGTCAAACAGGGCACAAAAATGCTGTATCCGAACAGTACGGGTTTGTTTTTTCCTACTCATCCGTATTAACTCACATTTTTCTACATTTAGAGCTAGCTACCATTCATCACACCAACTATGTATAAGATTTGTCTAAGTCATCTTGTATCCTCCGACAGTCACTCAACTTCGACAGCTTATCGTACACCATAGCATTATCAGCAAACAACCTCAGACTGCTGCCCACCGCGTCTGCCAAATCATTTATGTATACAGAGAATAAGAATGGTAGTATCACACTTCCCTGAGGCACTCCTATAACTTAACAAGTCTTTGAGCCACTCATATGTGTGAACCTATTCCATATGCTCGTACCTTCTTTAACAGTCTGCAAGAGGGCACCATGTCAAAAGCTTTCCGGAAATCTAGAAGTATGGAATCTGCCTGTTCCCCTTCATTCATAGTTCGCAGTGTATAATGTGGGAAAAGGGCAAGCAGAGTTTCGCACTAGCGATGCTTTCTAAAAGCATACTGATTCTTGGACATAAGATTCTCGGTCTCAAGAAAATTTATCATATTCGAACTGAGAATGTGTTCAACGATTCTGCAGCAAACCGATGTTAGGGATATTGGTCTAATTTTGCGGCTCCGTTCTTTTGCCCTTGTCGCTTGGGACTTTGCGCTGGGCGAGAGATTCGCAATAAATTCAAGTAAAGTAACGGGCCAATGCTGTAGAGAACTCTTTGAAAAAACAAATTGGGATTCCATCCGAACCTAGTGACTTATTCAACTCTTTAAGGGGCTCCGGAACGCCCTATACTTGCAATGTTAAAATAACGCTTATAAATTACATCTTTCCTCACAAAGTATTTGAGGTAGGAAGTTGAACTTTTTACAGATTATTTATTGGAATATGGGCTACAACTTAACACAGGGATTTTACAAAATTTTAGTTCAGTTATTAAAGATGACTTTTTTTCAATTGTAATGAAAATTCACATTTTTTTGCAATTTTTTATTTATATATTCAAAAATATACAGTTTTTTGGTAAAAGGCTGTGTTAAATTATGCAGAAGGTACTGTGTAACATTTACTGAAAGTTTGAAACAAATATGTTTGGAAGATCCTTAGAAAACATGTAATTAGTATGAGAAAATAAAAGTTTTGGGAATCGAGCGACAAAGATTGGATTAACTTTTTAGTGCATTCCAGGTCCATAGGATGGATTATCTTCATCCTCTGCAAACTCCTCCTCCAGCTTCCTCTTGTTCCTCCTCCTGTTTACTCTTGCTTGTATTTCTAGACTCTTTACAGCCCTTTCTGCAGCCCGAAGGCGTTCCTTGTCTAAAGCAAGCATCGCTCGTACCATGTTAGAACCTATCTTCATTCGCATATTTCTAAATACCTTGCACCTTACAATGTTGCCATCATTGCAAGTCGCAACAGCATCATACACACCAAAGTGAAGTGTTTCTATTCCAACAAATACAGTCTTGGGAATTCTCGACCATATAACACTATTTACACTTTCATTGGGGTTTTGAGTTTTTCCGTGAATACACTTTTTCAACAGTTCAGGTGCTGCTAAGTCTCTGAAAATAGGTTTTATCACCTCCATTATTGCATGAGGCAGACTATGCTTATGAGTGTACACTTCACCTGTTAGCAATCCTTTGTTATATTTACACCAACTGTCTTCTTCTTTGGGACACAAGCTATGTTGGGGATTTTCATCGTCTTTATTGTTTACAGTAATAACACATACCTTTGGGTTTCCAACATTTCTCCTTTTCTTAAAAGCCTTCAGAGGATTTCTAATAACTTTACTTTTACTCATTATTATACTTCAACAAAACAGAGACTCAAGAAACAGAATTAATTACGAATATTTTCGAGATAACGACAGAGTAAATAAACATGAAACAATCGACAATCACACCAGCGATATATATTGAACCATCACAGGTTAGCCACAACACATACTTTATCTCACATCACTAAAATATACCTGATGAACACGGACGTTAATAATAACACCATTTGACAGCAGTTTAACAGCGCCACAGTGGGTCACGCCCATGTAGAACACATTTCAAAAAATTTTTAAAAATAGTTGTAGTCTTCGGAATTGAATAAATTATATATCTATTAAAAGGTAATAGTCTGCAGATTCAGAAAACGCAAAAAAGTAAAAATTGAACTTTTCATGATTTTGAGCCTTTCCGGAGCCCCTTAAGTTGTTTCTCTACGCCAAGGATGATGATTACTAGGTCGTCGATACGGAAGTTTGTTCGATAGTCAAACGAGGGTGTGTTTGTACGATTCTCTTGCGTGACCGATTCCTTAAACATGAAATTTAAAACTTCGGCTTTCGTTTTGCTGTCTTCAGTTGTCATACCAGACTGGTCAACAAGTGAGTGAATGGAAGACTTAGACCCACTTAGAGATTCTATATAGGATAAGAATAGTGGTGATCGGGTTTTTTTTCAATTTTGTACAGGCACCATTTTATCGATCTGTGTAGACAGCTGTCCAGCTGTCATACCACAGCAAAGTGTCTGAATTTTGTAAGTTTTACCGCCCTTTTCCAATATTTGGCAAACAATCAAGACTTGCAGTTAGGATTTCAAGGTCTTCCAGTAATTGCTTCTTGCCCCGAAAAGGTACTATGACTGCCAGTCTGTCAACGTTTTCAACACATGTGAATTCTGGAAGCAGCTTTCGAGAACAGTGCAGCACTAATTTTTGACAGGCGTTAATTTTATCATTTTTTCTGAGGCTTTCGATAAGTGTTCCGTGTATCATCAGGTTTTCAGTGCCATATCGTATCCGAAAGGTTCTGCAGCATCCGTCAATATGTAAAACCCATTTACATCACTGACCTTGCACTTAGCAACAACTTTAGAGATAGGGGGTAAAATAGCGTAGTGTACATCGGCTTTGTGTTTTCTCATGGCAAATGAAATGCTACTGTGAATAATGGTCACATGTTAACAAACTTAAAGAAAACTCGCATTAATTTAAATTACCAACGTCTGCAAGCGATTGCAAGTGAAATAACTAGCAAAAAGTGTTTGATGAATGAAAATTGCAGAACTTCATGGTCGCTGGATGTCACTTTGCTATTTATTTATTGAGCTAAAAGTTTTCGCACATTGCTATTTTGCTGATTGGAACAAGATTAGGGGATGTGAGCTGAACTTTTACAAAGTTAAAGAATGTAGGTCATCTTACTAAAGAATTGGAAACGCTTTGTGTTTTACAATGATATTTTAATCTTTGGAAAACAATGTAAAAAGTTAAATCTCTCTTTATGTTTGCTGTGTAGCTAAACAAATATTTTCTATGTGCAAAGTTGGAAAAAGAATAGGTGATGAGCACGACTAGAAAGAAATTATACCAAGGATACTAATGAAAATTGACACCGAGACATAAAAAAGACCTGTATACGAAACAAACTGTACCAATCTGTACTTATTACAACATTCTACAATTGTTGTTTAACTGCACGAAGTAACAGCAGATACAAGTACAGCATTTTAACACTCGTTTCAAACTCTGATATGTAAAAAGGGATTTCAGACAACTACGCACTACTTTGTAATACAAATCTTGGTAAAAATAATTAAGTACGCTAATATGGATGACATTCACAAAGTAACATCCACTATCACAGAAAAAAAATCAGGGCATCAAGAGTGTTAATAACCTCAGTCATGTGGATCATTTTTGACAGATAGTCTACTGCACAGCTCACTTACGTCCAGACACCCACTTATTGTGCAGCACCAGGATAATTTTATTTCTGTTCAGTATTGTCACTTTATATCACCGAAAAGTACCTACATAATTGGTCATTAAATTTCCTAGGGTATTTTTCCCCGTCGTTACAAGTACAAGAAAATACATGTTTTTCTCACCAGACGCATTTCGCTTTATTGAGGTAAAGCAGCATCAGTGGTCTGTAATCAAATATGTTTACAAATTAAATTGTTTTTAAGACCGAAAAACAGTTCGTTAACAGTTTGTTGGCTTTCACTTACGGTAATTTCTGCTTGGTTTCTCGCCTATATGAGGAAATGCCGTCTGCTAGCACATCCTCGGTTCCTTTCTTCATTAGACACTGATACCTGTAGTCCAATTTTTCGCTGCTTTGTGGAACCATGTATTTGTTAAGTTTTGCACAGCACACTTTTTGGAACACCACTGTTTACTGTTTATTTGTATACCCTTAAGTGTGTATTGTGTTTTTTAATGTTGCCAGCATTGCCAACACTACAAAACACAATACATACCTACGGAAGATGTATCGGCAGAAACGGTCACTTTTCTTGGTCACCAAGGTCTCAAGACCGTATCTCTTTAGATATTTACCTATGGGGACGGTTGAAAGGCGAAATCAACAAAGAAAAGGTAAACAGAAGACACGATCTGATAGTTCAGATTATGAATAGTGGTTCCCTCATAAAAGAACGCGAAGACGACCTCTCGCCAGCCGGTGTGGCCGTGGGGTTCTAGGCGCTTCAGTCTGGAACCGCGTGACCACTACGGTCGCAGGTTCGAATCCTGCCTCGGGCATGGATGTGTGTGATGTCCTTAGGTTAGTTAGGTTTAAGTAGTTCTAAGTTCTAGGGGACTGATGACCACTGATGTTAAGTCCCATTGTGCTCAGAGCCATTTGAACCATTTTTTAGACGACCTCTGAATAGCAACACGTGGTGCTGTCAAGAGAATTTAAAACCTGCTGAAGTCAGAGGTGGGGTTTATGAAAATTATTTGTGAACTTAAACATTTGCCTCGGCTAAACACCTTCTGTGAGTATCTGTTTGGATTACTTTCTAAAAGCAGTGTCTTTAAAAAGAGTAGAAACTGGACACATGTTTCATGGAAAATTCTAAGGTATTTTCTGTGCTTCCTGAACCTCCCCGCAAATATGTATTAACAGTCTGTTGACAACCTCAGATACTGTATCCACTTGCTTTGTAACGTAAATCTTAGGCTATGTAGCCGAATACTTACCCACTTTGTCATTGAATCACAATCAGTGTAGTTAGCGTGGTAGGACTCCCTGCGGACACTGTTTGTAGTATACTAAATTGATACACCAGCTAATACAATTAGAACTTTTCTGACGGCGGAAAAAGTTTCTTTGCCGTGAATTGTGTCATCGTGTTTTCTCCTATCGTGCCGTGCGTTCTATTCATTAGCTTCGTATTATCACATTTGACCAGCAACCGTTTTGTGATTTCCCTTTTCTATGAAAATCATTGTAGTTCCCTCGGATTGTGAATTTTCTCGTTTTTCTATTTTTTACTTTTGCCCGTAACTAACCGAGAACGATTAGCTTACTACTTGTCTAAGGTAAAATAAGCTTTTGTTGGAATTCATAGTCTTGTCACCATATTTGTTGTCAGTTCTTTTTCATGGCGGACAGATACGTACCTGTTTCGAGTTATTATTGGCGTTCCCTGTGTCAAAAATGGCTCTGAGCACTATGCGACTTAACTTGTGAGGTCATCAGTCGCCCAGAACATAGAACTAATTAAACCTAACCAACCTAAGAACATCACACACATCCATGCCCGAGGCAGGATTCGAACCTGCGACCGTAGAGGTCGCCCGGCTCCAGACTGTAGCGCCTGGAACCGCACGGCCACTCCGGCCGGCTCCCTGTGTCATCTCGCACTTAAATGCATGCAGTTAAGAAGATTCGTGCATATTGCATTGTGCAGAGAGAGAGAGAGAGAGAGAGAGAGAGCGCTGGAAACGCTGGGACATGCACAGTATGAGCAGGGAAATTCCAATATCGGATCGGATAAGTTAGTTGGTAAAGATACTAATAAGAGAGAGAGAGCACTGGAAACGCTGGGACATGCTCAGTATGAGCAGGGAAATTCCAATATCGGATCCGACAAGTTAGTTGGTAAAGATACTAATATTTAAAATTGTATAACTCGATAAAATCGGCACAAAACTATCGATTCCAAGATATTGATTGCAGTATGGCTGGCTGGCCCCCGGTTTGTTTATTAGGCGTGATCAAGTAGTTTTGTTTTGTTTTGCTACGGCCCCTGCAGTGAGGAATTTATATTATAATTTATAAAACTGTTCGGGAACCGCTCTAAAAAGTGAAATTCAAGTAGGAATGGTCATATTAGGTACCTGTACAAATATGAAAGCACTGATGCTGTCAAATTTTGAAGCTTGTGCCGTAAAAGAAGAAATTTATCGAAAGTTAAAAGTAAGAATCACAACATACAGGGCTCCAGCTGGTACGTTTTAGATATTCATGAAACACTGTGAAGCTTTATTAAACTTTTTAACTTCTAAAACGAATGATATAATTACCTGGCGATTTTAATTTTAATATTTTTAGGCAAACACATTCCAGAGCTACACTTAATTAAACCCGTTGCTATTTTATATTTTCTGTCTCTCCCTCATAAAATATGCAGGAATTGTGGAAACCAGCAGCACTGCTACTGATAATATTTTTATTGACAAGTAGAGATTACGAAGCCTTAGTCTAAATACTTGTAGTTAAACTACCAGACCAATCAGCAAAAATAGGAACTGTGGTAAATAATTTGCATTTAGAAATACCGGCTGGAAAGATGTACAAAAAATACTTGGCGTTACTAAAAAGGGTAATGTATTTTGTAACACAGCGTGCAGTCCCAGAGAAAAACTTCCAAAACAAATTTAATTCGTTTCTCTCCTTTTTTTTAAGGTATATTCACCGACATACATTGTAGTAATTCATTTCGCATGGCAGAACTTCATAACCCAGTGACGTTGGAAATACTGGTAGAAATGGCTTCAATCGCTAGTGAATGGTGAGATCAATGAGAGCGACCGATTACAGGCGATATCGCCAGCGATGTATCGCCCGTTTGTGGAGACAACTACGGGCACACAGATTCTGGATTTGTTTTTTGACGAGATAAACAAAATAAGAAAGGAGAAGCGTGAGGAGGGGGGAGGGGAGGGGGGCATAGGAGGGCACAAAAGTGAGATGAGGGCGAAGATATAGGGAAGGATATCACGAGCAGATACGAACTAGAATGTGTTGAGCAAGAGTCCCATGCGATCCATATTTCGAAGGTACGAAGACCGATTGTTTCTAATTTTTCGCTTCTACGTGTAGCCTATCGTACCAAGTGAGGCAACGCAACGAAAGTTAGGTTTGTTGTTTTCGTTGTTGCAGCTCAGCATTGCTCAGCGATGAACCAATGGAAAAGTAATCATGCTGTTGTTGCAAGCACTGCGATTTTGGACTGTGCGTTGTTCCATGTTTTGAACTGTATGGTACAAAAAAGAGCTTTTGAAGAAGAGCGAGAATAAACAAGCACACGAATACATACCAACATACACTCCTGGAAATTGAAATAAGAACACCGTGAATTCATTGTCCCAGGAAGGGGAAACTTTATTGACACATTCCTGGGGTCAGATACATCACATGATCACACTGACAGAACCACAGGCACATAGACACAGGCAACAGAGCATGCACAATGTCGGCACTAGTACAGTGTATATCCACCTTTCGCAGCAATGCAGGCTGCTATTCTCCCATGGAGACGACCGCAGAGATGCTGGATGTAGTCCTGTGGAACGGCTTGCCATGCCATTTCCACCTGGCGCCTCAGTTGGACCAGCGTTCGTGCTGGACGTGCAGACCGCGTGAGACGACGCTTCATCCAGTCCCAAACATGCTCAATGGGGGACAGATCCGGAGATCTTGCTGGCCAGGGTAGTTGACTTACACCTTCTAGAGCACGTTGGGTGGCACGGGATACATGCGGACGTGCATTGTCCTGTTGGAACAGCAAGTTCCCTTGCCGGTCTAGGAATGGTAGAACGATGGGTTCGATGACGGTTTGGATGTACCGTGCACTATTCAGTGTCCCCTCGACGATTACCAGTTGTGTACGGCCAGTGTAGGAGATCGCTCCCCACACCATGATGCCGGGTGTTGGCCCTGTGTGCCTCGGTCGTATGCAGTCCTGATTGTGGCGCTCACCTGCACGGCGCCAAACACGCATACGACCATCATTGGCACCAAGGCAGAAGCGACTCTCATCGCTGAAGACGACACGTCTCCATTCGTCCCTCCATTCACGCCTGTCGCGACACCACTGGAGGCGGGCTGCACGATGTTGGGGCGTGAGCGGAAGACGGCCTAACGGTGTGCGGGACCGTAGCCCAGCTTCATGGAGACGGTTGCGAATGGTCCTCGCCGATACCCCAGGAGCAACAGTGTCCCTAATTTGCTGGGAAGTGGCGGTGCGGTCCCCTACGGCACTGCGTAGGATCCTACGGTCTTGGCGTGCATCCGTGCGTCGCTGCGGTCCGGTCCCAGGTCGACGGGCACGTGCACCTTCCGCCGACCACTGGCGACAACATCGATGTACTGTGGAGACCTGACGCCCCACGTGTTGAGCAATTCGGCGGTACGTCCACCCGGCCTCCCGCATGCCCACTATACGCCCTCGCTCAAAGTCCGTCAACTGCACATACGGTTCACGTCCACGCTGTCGCGGCATGCTACCAGTGTTAAAGACTGCGATGGAGCTCCGTATGCCACGGCAAACTGGCTGACACTGACGGCGGCGGTGCACAAATGCTACGCAGCTAGCGCCATTCGACGGCCAACACCGCGGTTCCTGGTGTGTCCGCTGTGCCGTGCGTGTGATCATTGCTTGTACAGCCCTCTCGCAGTGTCCGGAGCAAGTATGGTGGGTCTGACACACCGGTGTCAATGTGTTCTTTTTTCCATTTCCAGGAGTGTATATGTACCACACCAAGGAGAACAAATGGTTCAAATGGCTCTGAGCACTATCGGACTTAACATCTGAGGTCATCAGTCCCCTAGAACTTAGAACTACTTAAACCTTACTAACCTAAGGACATCACACACATCCATGCCCGAGGCAGGATTCGAACCTGCGACCGTAGCGGCCGCGCGGTTCCAGACTGAAGCACCTAGAACCACTCGGCCACATCGGCCGGCGCAAGAAGAGCATTGGAAGGTAAAACGAGAAGAGAAACTCACATTAGATTTTATATAGTCATGGCACTACCAACAGTACTATACGGAGCATTGCTGGAAATTAAGGTTAAAAGACCTAAGACAAAGTGAAAAACCATAAATGAAGTTCCTTAGATGAGTGAAAGGCTGAACAACAGAGTACAAAATAAGAAACGCAGAAACGAGGAAAGAATTGGGTTACAGCCCTAAAGTGAAAAAGAAATCCAAGAAAAGAGCTTCAGCGAATTCATCGACAAGCGATGTAATACAACTCTATTGGAAGAAGGCGTGTAGGAACTCCGAGAAAGAGTTAGTAAGGCCAGAACAGACCATTAGGCCTAATTCTGTACTAATAGAAGAAAAATAATAAGAAGAAAAGAGTTATTGGAATGTATATCTTTTGCTTCATTATAAAGTAATGGTGATCTCAGTACACGAATAAACAGGCTAAGCAGCGATGAGGATTAAAAAAAAAAGGGTTGCTCCTGGTAAGAGGAAGGGGGGAGGGTGCCAAGTGGAATTTGCCGTGGGCGCCAGTTACCCAGTCGGGGCGATGAGAGATGAGCGTTGGTGGTCCCTGTAATGGGCGACGGGCGTGCGTGTGACGCGGCCAGTGGGCGGACCGTTATGCCGGACAAAGCAGAGGCCACAGGAAGGCGCACAATGGACCCTGATATCGCCACCGCCACACTCATGTCGCCGGCCGAATTTTTTTACTGTTTATTGTGCGCCAGCGGCCATAGCCCCGAGCCCCGTAGGTGTGGCGTCACGTGCAGTCCGTTGTTACAACTTTCAGCCACAATCGGAAATAACGCTGAAGTATAAGGCACGATCAGGAAGTTTCCGTTCGAAGGCCGTACAGTCCAGAGCCGGTATGCCTAACAGGTAAAATCGCCACGGACATTGAGACAATTATCCCACAGACGCACCAGGTTGAAGATATCCTCTCGGTAAAAGACCGTATCCTGCTGCGTGAAGATGTTCGTTACTGCCCGCTGCAAGTCCTCCTCCGACAGGAATCGTCGACCCTTCGAGGGCTTTTTAAGGGGACCGAAGGCGTGATAATCACATGGAGAGAGATGAGGGCGTGTGTTCGAGTGTCTCCCACTTAAGTTGGTGTAACTTCTGCGATATGGGGAAGTGCGTTATCATGAAGCAGGAGCACCCTTTGTCGCGCACCATTCCACAACGGTGGTTTTGGACATACATACATATTCCCTATTCTCCGATGGATGTCTACTGGAGTTTGTCCTTAGGGAGCCAAGAAAAGAATAACAGCAAGTTGGTTCAGTTTGGACGCATTTGGTAATAACGTCGCCTTAGTTCACGTTTGAGCATTAACCGTATGTACGTCGGGAAGACACGAATGCCACCATGATCCTTTGCGTATATGTCGGTGCTTGTATACCAGCATTGAAGTCGCGCTACGTTACATATACGCTGCTGCAGCACCATCAAATGATTCAAATGGCTCTGAGCACTATGGGACTTAACTTCTGAGGTCATCAGTCCCCTAGAACTTAGAACTGCTTAAACCTAACTAACCTAACGACATCACACACATCCATGCCCGAGGCAGGATTCGAACCTGCGACAGTAGCGGTCGCGTGGTTCCAGACTGTAGCGCCTAGAACCGCTCGGCCACCTCGGCCGGCTGCAGCACCATCAAACGAAAACTGTTTGATCGAGCCTTATAACACTACTTCGTTCTTCGCGGACGCGATGTTGACTTTGCATTTCTTGCTACATTTGTTTTATAAATTAAATCTCTTTTTGTGCACAAAAAATATTGTGAATATGAAAGTAATACTACCTGTAGTCTGTTTACTTGTTGACGACACTGCAGAATTTTAAAACGTTTGATTTAAGGTTTGATCACCCATGTATTAAGTAACATCGGCACTAATAGCGTATATACTATAATAAAGTCTAAAACTGAGTTACTGTAACTTCTCATGATGTAGCGCCTAATGATATGGCACTGTTATCGAGGTACTTGCTACCGAAATGAGGCATCTGTTTACAGCAATTATTAAACTATCCAATTGCTAGTAGGATTCGCGCTCTGAGTGAATAGAGAATGTCGACGATTTTTGCCTTTTGTCGATATCGATACTGGAGAAATATCTGTCCCTGGAGTTTCAAGACTATCGAGAATGTCTAAATATTAAGTTTAATTTTTTTTGTATAATTTTGAATTTGCTATTGTAACTCCTTAGAAATAGGGGTCACAACAGATGAACAGACAGTAGGATAACAAATGACAAATACATGTTTCGTGTGATATAATCATAAATTAACACTTTCCGGATTTTTTCCTTTCCTAGTACAATGAACTCTTGCTCCTTGCCAAATTTCACGACCCTAGGTCATCGGGAATTGCCTTCTAGGTTACGATGAGTGACTTTGAGAGTATCAAAATATGTGACACGAATAGCCGTATGTTTTGATTGCGTTGACTTAAAAGTTTAAATTTTTTTACATCGCCAGGGAACCTTGTCCTTAGCATGTAGCATAAATTTGAATTTAATACGTCTAACCGTTCCTGAGAAAACGGGTTTTTAAGCATACAGAGAGATAGGCAGACGGCTAGCAAATGACAAAAAAAAATTTTTTTTTTCGTGTGACATAATTAGAAATTAACAGTCTTCGCATTTTTCCCCTTTACTTGTGCTATGAAACCGTACTTCCAGCCAAATTTCATAATTCTAGGTCAACTGGAAATACCCCATAGGTTTTGATGAGTGAGATTGCGAGAATCAAAATATCTGACATAAATGATTTTTTTTTTTTGGTGATTTCTTGAAGCCTTCAGCTGCCATTTTCTATATTTCCTGTACGATTGTACAATTTCGGCCTTGGACCATTTTCAAGTATTTTATGGTTGATTTTTTGGTAACAGATTATGTCATATACGTCGTTGCTCCTATGACATCGTGTTATGCTCATAAATTAGTTCGAGGTGTTCACGATGTTTTAGAGCACGTTACTTTCACCATGGAAAGAGAAAAAAAAATAAGGCTCGAAAGTAACTTGCTCCTAAAATAGCGTGAACAGAAAATAAAGAAAATGGCAGCTGAAGGCTTCAAGAAATCATTCAAAGAATTCATCGCAGCTGCGGACCCTATCGCATTGAAAATAAATGATCGTATTATTCGATTGTAATGGCTTCAGAAGCTTACCGCCAACGGACCATAGACGTTCCTATGTGACATAAATTTCAACTTGATACATCCACTTATCCCTGAGAAAAAGGGTTCTGAATAGTTGCATAGACTGACAGTCGAACAACAAAGAAACCGTATCCGTTTTGTACGTAACGTACCGTCAACAGAAAAGTAAAGCTTAAAAAACTGAAAAAACCTTACTGCTTATAGTCTACAGTTTAGAATATAACTGTGCGAGTAGCTTAATAACGGAAAGGAAACAGCCTCAGCTGAGAAAATATGACTATCACATCTAGAAAGTTCGACAACTAGAAATATATACGCTAGGAAATAGATTGTATTACAAAAATACTTCTTCTGATGACATCTGCCTGTTTTAAATATTCATGTAAAATGGTGTATTAGAATTTTAAGGCCCCACAATTTTATTCGAGTTCCAACATATTGTTGTCTTCAGTCGAAAGACTGGTTTGATGCAACTCTCCACGATAATCTAATCTGCCCAAGTCTCTCCGCCTCAGCTTAACTACTGAAACCTACATATACTTGAACCTGCTAGTTAAAGTCAAACCCAGTTAGCCATTTTTTTTCAATGTCTCTAACCCACAAGGTGCGTCTGAAAAGTGTGGTGAATGGTCCCAGAAAATAATCGCAACGACACTCTTCTGACATCTGTTGTAAAGCTGTTGTAAGCTGTCAGCATACGCTTCCTGTGGAATCACTCGAAGCATCGTGGTCACGCGTTGTTGGATATCTGCATCATCACTGGAGTTAAGACCTGATGCTACCAAAACGGTCCGGAGATCAAGTGACAGTCAGTGTGATGGTGTCCATCATCTGCCCCGCTTCCCTTGGGTAAAAATTCATGATGGACCAACTCCTTGCTGTCGAAAAAGGCGATCAGCATCGTCTTAATCTTCAATTTTCTCAGCCGAGTTTTTGTACGAGGCCGGGAAGACGGTGAATACCATGCCACTGACAGTTGCTTGTCTCCAGATCGTATTGGTAGCACCAGATCTCGCCTGCTGTAATGATGCGAATATCCAACAACGGGTAAAAGTGGTGCTTCAATTAACTTCAGAAGAAGCGTCTGCTGACAGTTTCAAACAGCTCGTAGCTGTTGGTCATTCCTTTGAACGCCAGTAAAGGTATTTTGTTTATAAATATTGTATCCTTTATTTTCCGAGCCCAGTCACCAAACTTTTCAGACGCACCTTGCACCTACCCCATTATCAGATCCGACATTCCACGTTCCCACATGTAGAACTCCAAACCTGATGACAACACCCTCTTGAGTAGTCTCTGCACTACTCGAAGATCTGATTAAGGGACGGTTTTTGCCTCGCAATATTTTTACTAAGAAGATGACGTCATCATTAAGCCATACAGTAGAGCTGCGAGTCCTCGAGGAACATAATGACCCTCGCTTTCAGCCATTCCACACTATCAGCTCAGCTCGGTCATATTCGCAAATTTTATAGTACCAGGTTAGAGAATTATCCAGACTGTTGCCCTTGTACCTACTGACCTCTTCAAATATACACTCCAATGTTGATGCACCTTCGGTACAGTTGGTTGGTTGGGTTAAAGAGGGGGGGGGGGGGAAGGGACCTAACTGCTAGGTCCTCGTTCCCTCGGTACAGCTATCTGTATTGTTGAATTGTTGAGGCATGCAGATCACCCGACTGCGGTAATGTCCATGGATGATTGAAATGGCCACAGACATTTCGCTGATGCTAGGACCCTTCATGATGATGGTTTTCCTAGTACTCATAAAACAGAAAATCCCATCTAATTTGCTACTTCACTGTCCAGCTTTTACAATACATGAATTCGACTTTTTTGTTTTTGTTTAAGACTTTTGGATAGTCATTCTGCTTCTGAACAACATATTTGACTGTTATGGTTTCCGTGCAAAAAAGTGCGTGGGGAGGAGTCTCAGGGATTTGGGGGGGGGGGGATTATCAATGCAAGAAATAATGGCTAGTGCACAGAAACGAATGAAAAATAAAAATTTTGTTGATAATGATGTGGAAAAACTTTGCAAATAGTAAATTTTCAAACTGTGCCAATATTACTGTTTTATACAACTACTGCAAGCGCTTACCACACTGAGCAATGAAGCTACCTGAAAAGCATTAACTCTGGTTCAGTAGCAGCTTGCCCAGAAGTTTTATATCTTCACTTTCTTGTACACGTCTTGGAGAGAACAAGAAAGTTTCCAAATGTTAAGTACGTCTAAAAAGCGAAATAATAACAAGGCATCAGTTTCTCTTCATTGTAGTCTACGTTCAGTAAAGAAAATAAAAATTAAAAAAAAACAAAGAAAATTTAGTTTGTACATAAAAAAGTCAAAACAGACTGTTGGTGTCCCGACGAAAGTGACAGTATTTTCGCTGAAGGGGCGATAAAATTTCGTTGTAGACTCAGGAATACGACTAGCACGTGGTAAGAGCTACTGAAAGAAACTAGCAGTACTAGCCTTACACTGTCTGATCCAAAGTACCCAGACACCTATCAACTGACATTAATATTGGGCGTGCCCGCCTTTCATCTTTATAAAGGCTTGTACTCTGCTGGTTGCACTTTCAGTGACGTGCGGAGAGATAGCAGCCATTCTTCCTGAAGACCCGAAACCAAGAAGATCTAGCGATGTTGGACGTTGGGGTCTGAAGCGAAGCCGAGCGGTTCTAGGCGCTACAGTCTGGAACCGCGCGACCGCTACGGTCGCAAGTTCGAATCCTGCCTCGGGCATGATTGTGTGTGGTGTCCTTAGGTTAGTTAGGTTTAAGTAGTTCTAAGTTCTAGGGGACTGTTGACCTTAGTAGTTAAGTCCCATAGTGCTCAGAGCCATTTTTTTCTGAAGCGAAGTCGACGATCCAAGTCCTCCAAAAGGGGTTCCACTGCGCTGAGGTCGGGACTCTCGGCAGGCCAGTCCATTTGAGGAATATTATTTTTCACAAACCATTGCCTCACGAATGCTGCTTTATGATAGGGCGCATTGTCCTGCTGGTACAATCAACCATCAACTCGGAACTGTTCCTCTACTGTACGCAGTACACAGTGATGTTAAATGTGTTCATATCATTACGCATTTTGAGTTTTCTTAAACGCTGTAAGGGGTCTACACTCTAAACACGAACAAAATCCCCACACTGTAATACCACCTGCTCCGTGATGGCAGGTAACGTTCTTCAGGCATTCGCCAAACCCGGATCCTTCCATCGGTTTGCCTCGGGGTATAGCGTGATTCATTATCCTAAAGCACTCGTTTCCAGTCATCCGTTATCTAACGGCGTCGATCTTTAGGCTACCTCGAGCGTCACTGAACACTGACTACAGAAATGTGGGCTTATGAGGAGTTGCTCGACCATTGAATCCTTTGTTTTTAACTCCCTACGTGTAGTCACGGTGCTAATTGGGCTAGTGATAACACTTTGGAAGTCGCGAGGAATTCCTTCAGCTGATTTCGTGCGATTCTTTACAGCCAACTTCCGCAACGCTCGATGGTCACTGCCCATCAAAACATGAGGCATGTCTGGTCTTGGTTTAAGTGTGGTTCTTCCTTGGCCTTTCCACTTTGCAGTCACATCACCGACAGTGGACTTGGGCAACTTTCGAAAGGGCCGAAATGTACCACATGGAATTTTTACTCAGGTGATATCTAACGACTATAGACGTTCGAAGCCTCTGAGCTCTTCTGACCGAACCATTCCACGGTTGCTGATTCTATACTGACAACGCAAGACTTTCCGCCTACTTTTCTACTGGTGTGCCCGCCCATTACGACATCTAGAGGTCAGTTGCGCATTACATGCATGTGTCCTCATGCTTTTGATCAAATAGTCTATGCGAGCGGAATCTGATACCGAAACAAAAATTAGGAGTATTAGTTACAGTTATGCTTGTAACATATTTCTGCAATTTGGTTTCATGTTGTTATTGCGTAATAAAAGAAAGCTGCAAACCTCAATGTTAACTAGATTCACGTATATAGTGGCCAGAAGAGTCTTCAAGTCTACTTCATCTGGAAAACGTGTACCACACAAGAGGCGTGAAAGTCAAAGTTCAAGTTAATGATCATTCACAAGGAACAGATTTTGTACTCTATATTATTTCATCAAGGTAATTAGCTGGTAAGGAATATCAGCAGTTTTTTATCACTCTCGATTTTTCTAAAGAAATTAAGAATCCGTGACTCAGGTCAATAGTATCTTCTATTTCCAGAATGTCTTCCTGACCGATCCACACAGTGGATACAATAAAAAAGTCCAATGTTTGAAATCACGACACAATGATCAGATATGCCTGCATCTTTAGGCGTACTTTAAAGAAGACTGGTAAAATATTTATTGCTTTCATTCTTGCCCAAAAATGTAGTAGACAGCTGTACATGTATTTCAAAATAATGATTTTATAACACAGGAACTATTTGTAGAAGCATGTATACGTGCAAGGTAATTATTTCTTCCGTAGTGACAGACCGAAACAATACAAAAATACGTGAGTGACCAGTGTAAATTGATTAAAATTTTGTTATTAAATGTAAAACTGATCAAATATCAGTGAAATTATACACATCAAAAAAAGTTTTGTGTCACCCCGGTTCCCAGAACTCCTGAAGATAGACGTTGACTGTGGATATTGTATCATAGACACTGTCCCTTCGACTGTTTAGAGATGTCACTAAACCCGCACAAAGATATAAACAACCATGCATGAGCAGCGCCTATTAGACTGACGGGGTCCGACAGCCGATCAGTTCCAGTCGCCGGCCGTGGTGGCCGAGCGGTTCTAGGCGCTTCAGTCTGGAACCGCGCGACCGCTACGATCGCAGGTTCGAATCCTGCCTCGGGCATGGATGTGTGTGATGTTCTTAGGTTAGTTAGGTTTAAGTAGTTCTCAGTTCTAGGGGACTGATGACCTCAGATGTTAAGTCCCATAGTGCTCAGAGCCATTTGAACCATTAGTTCCAGTCATTCATCAGGAATGAGGTACTCAGCTCGTGTTGTTTGTAGTTCAACAATGCCTAGACGGTCAATACCACGGTTCGATCACGTTCGCATTGTTACTTTGTGCGAGGAAGGGTTCTCAACAAGGGAAGTGTCCAGGCGTCTCGGAGTGAACCTAAGCGACGTTGTTCGGACATGGAGGAGATACAGAGAGACGGAAACTGTCGATGACATGCCACGCTCAGGCCGCCCAAGGGGAACTACGCAGTGGATGGCCGCTACCTACGGATTATGACTCGGAGGAACCCTGACAGCAACGCCACCGTGTTAAATAATGTCTTTCGTGTAGCCACAGGACGTCGTGTTACGACTCAGACTGTGCGCGATACGCTGCATGATGCGCAGCTTCACTCCAGACGTCCATGGCGAGGCCCATATTTGCAACCACGACACCATGCAGCACGGTACAGATGAGCCCAGCAACATGCCGAATGGACCGCTCAGGATTGGCATCACGTTCTCTTCACCGATGAGTGTCGCATACGCCTTCAACCAGACAATCGTTGGAGACATGTTTGGAGGCAACCAGGCCAGGCTGAACGCCTCAGGAACACTGTCTAGCGAGTGCTGCAAGGCGGAGGTTCCCTGCTGTTTTGGGATGGCACTATGTGGGGCCGACGTACGCCCCTTGTGGTCGTGGAAGGCGCCGTAACAGCTCTACGATACGTGAATGCCATCCTCCTACCGATAGTACAACCACATCGACAGCATATTGGCGAGGCGTTCGACTTCATGGACGACAATTCGCTCCCCCATCGTGCACATCTTGTGAATGACTTCCTTCTGGACAACGACATCGCTCGACTAGACTCCAGACATGAACCCTATCGAAGATGCCTGGGATAGATTGAAAAGGGCTGTTTATGGACAACGTGACCCACCAACCACTCTGAGGGATCTATTCCGAATCGCCGTTGAAGAGTGGGACAATATGGAGCAACACTGCCTTGATTTACTTGTGGATAGTATGCTACGACGAATACAGGCATGCATGAATGCAAGAGCACGTGCTACTGGGTATTAGAGGTACCGGTGTTTGCAGCAATCTGGACCACCACCTCTGAACGTCTCGTTATATGGTGGTACAACATGCAATGTGTGTTTTCGTGAGCAATAAAAAGGGCGGAAATGATGTTTATGTTGTTTTCTATTCCAATTTTCCGTACAGGTTCCAGAACTCTCATCTAAATCTACATCTACATGATTACTCTGCAATTCACATTTAAGTGCTTGGCAGAGGGTTCATCGAACCACAATCGTACTATATCCCTACCATTCCACTCCCGAACAGCGCGCGGGAAAAACGAACACCTAAACCTCTCTGTTCGAGCTCTTATTTCTCTTATTTTATTTTATGATCATTCCTACCTATGTAGGTTGGGCTCAACAAAATATTTTCGTATTCGGAAGAGAAAGTTGGTGACTGAAATTTCGTAAATAGATCTCGCCGCGACGAAAAACGTCTTTGCTTTAATGACTTCCATCCCAACTCGCGTATCATATCTGCCACACTCTCTGCCCTATTACGTGATAATAAAAAACGAGCTGCCCTCTTTTGCACGCTTTCGATGTCCTCCGTCAATCCCACCTGGTAAGGATCCCACAGCGCGCAGCAATATTCTAACAGAGGACGAACGAGTGTAGTGTAAGCTGTCTCTTTAGTGGACTTGTTGCATCTTCTAAGTGTCCTGCCAATGAAACGCAACCTTTGGCTCGCCTTCCCCACAATATTATCTATGTGGTCTTTCCAACTGAAGTTGTTCGTAATTTTTACACCCAGGTACTTAGTTGAATTGACAGCCTTGAGAATTGTACTATTTATCGAGTAATCGAATTTCAACGGATTTCTTTTGGAACTCATGTGGATCACCTCACACTTTTCGTTATTTAGCGTCAACTGCCACCTGCCACACCATACAGCAATCTTTTCTAAATCGCTTTGCAACTGATACTGGTCTTCGGATGACCTTACTAGACGGTAAATTACTGCATCATCTGCGAACAACCTAAGCGAACTGCTCAGGTTGTCACCCAGGTCATTTATATAGATCAGGAACAGCAGAGGTCCCAGAACGCTTCCCTGGGGAACACCTGTTCAGTTTTACTCGATGATTTGCCGTCTATTACTACGAACTGCGACCTTCCTGACAGGAAATCACGAATCCAGTCGCACAACTGAGACGATACCCCGTAGGCCCGCAGCTTGATTAGAAGTCGCTTGTGAGGAACGGTGTCAAAAGCTTTCCGGAAATCTAGAAATACGGAATCAACTTGAGGTCCCCTGTCGATAGCGGCCATTACTTCGTGCGAATAAAGAGCTAGCTGCGTTGCACAAGAACGATGTTTTCTGAAACCATGCTGATTACGTATCAATAGATCGTTCCCTTCGAGGTGATTCATAATGTTTGAATACAGTATATGCTCCAAAACCCTACTGCAAACCGACGTCAATGATATAGGTCTGTAGTTCGATGGATTACTCCTACTACCCTTCTTAAACACTGGTGCGACCTGCGCAATTTTCCAATCTGTAGGTACAGATCTATCGGTGAGCGAGCGGTTGTATAACATTGCTAAGTAGGGAGCTATTGTATCAGCGTAATCTGAAAGGAACCTAATCGGTATACAATCTGGACCTGAAGACTTGCCCGTATCAAGCGATTTGAGTTGCTTCGCAACCCCTAAGGTATCTTCTTCTAAGAAACTAATGTTAGCAGCTGTTCGTGTTTCAAATTCTGGAATATTCCATTCGTCTTCCCTGGTGAAGGAATTTCGGAAAACTGCGTTCAATAACTCCGCTTTAGCGGCACAGTCGTCGGTAACAGTACCATCGGCACTGCGCAGCGAAGGTATTGACTGCGTCTTGCCGCTTGTGTACTTAACATACGACCGGAATTTCTTCGGATTTTCTACCAAATTTCGAGACAATGTTTCGTTGTGGAACCTATTAAAGGCACCTCGCATTGAAGTCCGTGCCAAATTTCGCGCGTCTGTAAATTTTAGCCAATCTTTGAGATTTCGCGTTCTTCTGAACTTCGCATGCTTTTTCCGTTGCCTCTGCAACAGCGTTCGGACGTGTTTTGTGTACCATGGGGGATCAGTTCCATCTCTCACCAATTTATGAGGTATGAATCTCTCAATTGCTGTTGCTACTATATCTTCGAATTTGAGCCACATCTCGTCTACATTTGCATAGTCAGTTCGGAAGGAATGGAGATTGTCTCTTAGGAAGGCTTCTAGTGACACTTTATCCGCTTTTTTAAATAAAATTATTTTGCGTTTGTTTCTGGTGGATTTGGAAGAAACGGTATTGAGCCTAGCTACAACGTCCTTGTGATCACTAACCCCTGTATTAGTCATGATGCTCTCTATTAGCTCTGGATTGTTTGTGGCTAAGAGGTCAAGTGCGTTTTCGCAACCATTAACAATTCGCGTGGGTTCGTTGTCTAACTGCTCGAAATAATTTTCGGAGAAAGCATTTAGGACAATCTCGGAAGATGTTTTCTGCCTACCACCGGTTTTGAACAAGTACTTTTGCCAACATATCGAGGGAAGGTTGAAGTCCCCACCAACTATAACCGTATGAGTGGGATATTTATTTGTTACGAGACTCAAATTTTCTCTGAACTGTTCAGCAACTATATCATCGGAGTCTGGGGATCGGTAGAAGGAGCCAATTATTAACTTAGTTCGGCTGTTAAGTATAACCTCCACCCATACCAATTCGCACGGAGTATCTACTTCGACTTCACTACAAGATAAACCACTACTGACAGACACAAACACTCCACCACCAATTCTGCCTAATCTATCTTCCCTGAACACCGTCTGAGACTTCGTAAAAATTTCTGCAGAAATTATTTCAGGCTTTAGCCAGCTTTCTGTACCTATAACGATTTCAGCATCTGTGCTTTCTATTAGCGCTTGAAGCTGTAAGGGGTCCGCAGGCCCTTACTGCTAAGTTTGCGCTCACACAGGTCGACAGGGCAACTATCGGGTAGTGTGTGCAGGGCGCGAGAGCTAGAGGGGATTCACCGGAGTGCCGAGTGCTGCTTGGGTAGATTCCCGCGAGGCGGGAAGAACTGGGCGGCAGTTAGAGTGTGGAGAGTGCCGAGTCAGGGTGTGGTAGGTTCCCGCGAGGCGGGAAGAGCTGTGCAGAAGCCAGCAGTTGAATTGGTGCAAATTATCGACAAAGGGAGTGGCCATCGCCGCGGTTTAACCCCTTTGTGTTAGTATTATACGGGAAAGTGAGAAAGTTTTATTACAGAGGGTTTTCAGTGATATTAAGTGCCGTTATTGAACTTCCGCGTCTACCGCGCCGGCATTACTTGGATTACAGTGATTGGATGTTGCGTGTGACGATTAAGAATAACTAAGGAAACCTGTGCTGAGATTAGCCATCATTAACAGTGTATTGACGAAGGCAGTGGCTGTCTCCTTATTTTGTGCTTTTGCTAAGAATATAGATCTTGTTTGTGAAACTGTGTTGTGTCCTTCTTACCACCAAACAGTACTTATTACAGTATTTGCGAAGGACAATACGGAATGTAACATCCCTTGAGCAGTCCAATCCGATTGCCAGCTCATTAGGTACACGGTCACATTAATCAATTATCTAAATTTGGGCTGCTATTCAGATCCGCGAACGAGCGGATATAATAATAAACAAAAAGGGCATGTTACAAAGCTCAGGGACTTTCCCAGCACAACTACAACAATTTACAACTCCGACTGTTCCTTGATCCAAGTACTTCCTATATTTGCCACGGACCGTTTGAGATTGCAGCCCACCCCGTACTTTCCCGAGGCCTTCTAACCTAAAAAAAACGCCCAGTCCACGCCACACAGCCTCCGCTGTCCGTGTAGCCGCCAGCTGAGTGTGATGCAAAACTTCTTTTGATGTGTGTAGTTATTGTAAAGTACCTCACAGCACTTACCAGAAGTGACGTGATAGTACAGAAAGCGAGTGGAAGACGCCGATTAACAGCGAAGGAATGGTGCGTTCCCGTTTTCTTAAGCTGTATACGTGTTAATTTTATAAGGGACCAAGTGCGAGATGAACAAACAAGATCGAAAAAAAGGAAAATTACATTGAGGTGAAAAAAGTCATGGGATACCTCGCAATATCGTGTAGGGCCTCCTTTTGCCCGGTGTAGTGCAGCAACTAGACGTGGTATGGTCTCAACAAGTCGTTGGAAGTCCCCTGCAGAAATGCTGAACCATACTGCCCCTACAGCCGTTTCTTAATTACGAAAGTGTTGCCGGTGCAGGATTTTGTGTCTGAACTGACCTCTCGGTTATGTCGCATACATGTTCTATAGGATTAATGTCGGGTGATCTGGGTGGCCAAGTCATGTGCTAGAATTGTCCAGAATGTTCTTCAAACCAATCGGAAACAATTGTTGCCTGGCGACACTGCGCATTGTCATCCATAAAATTTCCATTGTTTTGTAGGAACTTGAAGTCCATGAATAGCTGCATACAGTATCCAAGTAGGAAAATAGCCAGTTCCAGTCGACGATCGGTTCAGGACCGAGCCCATTCCATGTAAACACATCCCATACAATTATGGGGTCATCACCAGCTTCCACAGTGCCTTGCTGACAATTTGGGTCCACAGCTTCGTGGGGTCGGCACCACGCTCGAACTCTACCATCAGCTCTTACAAACTGAAATGAGGACTCAACTGACCAGACTACGGTTTTCCAATCGTCTAGGGTCCAACTGGTATGGTCTCGAGCCCAGGAGAGGCGCTGCAGATGATGTCGTACTGTTAGCTGAGGAAGTCGCGTCGGTCGTCTGCTGCCATAGCCCATTAACGCCAAACTTTGCCACACTGTCCTAACGAGTACGTTCGTTGTACGTCCCACATTGATTTCTGCGTTTATCTGAGGCAGTGTTGATTTTCTGTTAGCACTGACAACTCTATGCAAACGTAGCTGCTTTCGGTCGTTAAGTGAAGGCAGTCGGTCATTGCACTGTCCATGGTGAGAGGTAAAGCCATAAATATGATACTCTCGACACACTCTCGACAGTATGGATCTCGGAATATGGTATTCCCTACCGATTACCGAAATGGAATGTCCAGTGCGTCTAGCTCCAACTACCATTCCGCGTTCAAAGTCTGTTAATTCTCGTCGTGTGGCCATAACCACGTTGGAAACCTTATAATGTGGCTCACCTGAGTACAAATAACAGCGCCACCAATGTACTACCCTTTGATACCTTGTGTAGCAATACTACGGCCATCTGTATACGTGCATATTGGTATCCCATAAGTCTTGTCACCTCGGTATAAACATTAACGCTTCGTCGAATAGGAGATCATTAGACACAGAGCACTAGTCTAGTTGAGTAAGTGGGAAATAATTATAGGTTATCCTTCTTAGTAACTATTCTGGGGCCCGTCTGAAGTGATTTCAGGATTTCATTAAAAACTAAAATCAGTGTTCAGGATCGGCTCTGTTAGGAGTGGCTAAGGCAGTGGGCGGAAATAAATTATTTGGACAATTCTTGTGACGAGGCCATTTATTGGCTGAAAATGCATGCAAATTGGCAACATGAGTCAGGCCTATGGAGACGAGGGTGAGCCAGAGCATAGTGGTAGGCGATGCATAGTTCGCATCCAACTTGGACGAAGTTAATGAAAAGTGGTGTCTGCCATTCGGACTTGTCCAAATGGCGTGGCAGCTACAGAAACAACAGCACCGGGAGGGGCAGGTGGTGTTCACAGCAAGGGGGCACGCGCAGAGAGAGCGCTTCGCACCGAGCGGTTCTAGGCGCTACCGTCTGGAACCGCGCGACCGCTACGGTCGCAGGTTCGAATCCTGCCTCGGGCATGGATGTGTGTGATGTCCTTCGGTTAGTTAGGTTTAAGTAGTTCTAAGTTCTAGGGGACTGATGACCTTAGAAGTTAAGTCCCATAGTGCTCAGAGCCATTTGAACCATTTTTGAGCGTCTCGCCGACGGGCGGCAGCCGAGAAACCCGCGGGGGCGGCATGGAAAGTTCTGAAGTGTGGTCTGGTCAGTATCGCCTAGGTGGTGTTACCTCGTCAGCACACGAGGGAGGTGCATGTTCAAGGTTGCCCACCCCGGTGCTGACTTGCTGCTGCCAGACGGTGGGACGAGAAAATTACAGGCAGCCGAAGCTGCCTGCTAATGCTTGATAATAACGAGAAAATGAAATAAACCTTTTGAAATAAATTGACTATAGAATCCCCAACATCAGTGTAGTGGGTGGAGAATTTGAATCTCGTTCTTTCTGAATATCGATCCAATTTCTTAACTATTGGTTAATATGGATGGGTTCTACAGATATGTGTGTGCTCCACAATCCATTCTGAAGTCCATGGATATTACTTGGTACCTATATTATAGATTTTCCTGTCCTATTCCAGTCACGTATTGGACGAGGGAAAAATGGCTTTATATGCCTCAGTAAGCGTCGTCACAGCTCTCATATTATTCTCATGATCCTTACTTGATGTAAAGCGTCTGGTTATAACTAAGTTGACGGTGTTCTTAGTGCTGCAGTGGGGGCTGTATACACCGCAGGACGCTGGAACCTCGTAGGTATGTTCATTAGTCGTCGAGTATGCTGAAAATAGTAATAGTTCCACTTTATTCCACCAGGTGGAAATCTGGCTCTGTAAACCGACAGAATGTTGTGTGGGTGCGGCAAAAGGAGAGGAACGGTCAAACACATGATAATGGTTGTTCTGGCACGTTTCTTAGGATACGGTCACAAGTTACAATATGTGTTCAGTATGGTCTCCAGACTCAGCAACATCCTGCATTCGTAGCACCGCATGATCGACAGTTGCTCGCAGCATACGCTATTAGCAGCCGAAAGGAAGTGGGTTTCGAATGGGAACCGCAAACGTTTGATGACAAGGCGACAAGTGAAAGGAATCCGCTATCGGAAAACTCGTCAGGTGTGTCATACACGGCATTAGTGACAGTACGTGTGTCATGATAGGAATCTCTTATCGACACACCTCGTTTGTACGACTGGTAAGTGATTGAGGTATGCCTCCTTACCCGATATAGGTGTTCTTATGAATGTGACCACTCCCAAGGAAATGATGGAAACATAACAGTTTGTCACATAAGCCGCAACAAATGAACGCAACAGTTTCACAATCACACAGTTTCTCTGTTCTCTGTCAAGACTTATGATTTTAACGTTTTTGAAGTTGCGTTCCGTTTTGGTAGTCTTGACTCTTGAATTCCTTTCTTGTAACATAGCTCACATCCGCTTATTTGTACTTTTCATGTCTGTGAGCTGTCTATGTGGTATCTCGCCCGCTCTCACTGTTCATCACATTTACTTGCGACGGTAACGTGGTCTTACCACACGACGCATATTCTATAACCAATGTATAGTATGACAACTGCCAAGACTACAGAAAGAGAACAAACATTTCAATGACCAGACGGACAGCTGATAATGTTGTGGGAAAAAGATGAAGGGTACGAGTGAGTTCTGAACACGGCTCGCCCGCTTGGCAGTCTTAACACCAGGACCACTGACACGCGACGCCGTTACTGTTTCACGCTGCTCTTTATTACACTTCAATTTTTCTGTTTTGCTTTCTTTCAGAGTTCAATACAACTTCTTCCTGTTTTCATGCTTGATCTGTGTTCAGTTTTTGATGGGCTATCCACTGGGCCATCTCACCACTAAATATGAGGGTGGTGCGATGGAGAGTTTCCCCTGTGAGTGTGAGCGAGTTACACTTAGGGGATCTTGTGGGAGTGAGAGGTCAGTTGCTTGTTAAAAAGGCTTCAAGTATGCTTACAGGCCATAATTTTTGGGAAAAATTTTAAAGGCCCTGAGGGAGGTAGAATAAGGCAGCTGGTACCCCACTTTTCAGTCAGAGTCTTTTAATAAACAGGAGCATATTCGCCTTTTTGTGCCTCGATAGTATCATTTTTCCGCTGGTTTCAAGTTACAGATTTGAAATAATAAAACAATGTCGGGAGGAAGAGAAGTTGAAACAGGCTTCTTCTGCCTGCGTGTTCAATCTATTAACGACTGAGTCATCTCACTGAGTATATACAGATTCTACAGTGAAAAATTTACTTTATATCGAGGTTTATACTGAACACAAACTTCCTGGCAGAGCTCTGCCAGACAGGAAATTTGCAGTTCCAAATTTTCGTTCTCCCACTTGTTTGCTCAATTACACAGTGGAAATGATCGACTGTCCAGCTCGAGGGACCTTTTGGGGTAGAATTTCTGACCAACCCATCAGAAATTAAGAACTGTCACATAGTTATTTTTTAGAACATTTCTCGTGGAGAAACAGCGGTCTGGCTAAAAGTGCTTTAAATTGAATTAAAAAGAGTCTCGGCCGAAATAAAACACTTATTTACGATCGTCAACGGTTTCAGTCAGAATGTGACCATCTTCAGACCATTTTTACGTATCATGATGGTAGGCTGTGGCGGTGAACGGAGCAGGTGTTATGACTTCACGAACGTCAACTGCTGACTTTCGCCGGCCGCGGTGGCCGAGCGGTTCTAGGCGCTTCAGTCCGGAACCACGCGACTGCTACGGTCGCAGGTTCGAATCCTGCCTCGGGCATGGATGTGTGTGATGTCCTTAGGTTAGTTAGGTTTAAGTAGTTCTAAGTCTAGTGGACTGATGACCTCAGATGTTAAGTCCCATAGTGGTCAGAGCCATTTGAACTATTTTTTTTTTTTCTGACTTCCTTGGAGTCATAGCACCTGTTCCGTTCACAGCCACCATCTACCACCATGGTATAGATGGTCCGACCGAAACTGGTAACGATCGTAACTGAATGTTTTATTGCGGTCGACATTGTTTTTCATCCATTTTTGAAATGTCACGTAGATGTACGTACAGAGACTAGAGTGGTAATGATTTAAATCCACGCACACGACAGCCAACCAAACCCGAAATGCGCACGAACGCGTCATTTTTGCAGTGTTCACACAAAAGCTATTCGCATACTTGCAGCGGGCTACCTACGAGACTGTAGCTGAGGGGTATAGCTCGTAAACACGGCAGGATGACATCCCAACCTCGGACACTAACCGGCTCTCAATTGTACAAGACAGATACGTAAATAGAAGTAATGCATCAACCCATCCTACATCATCTATATATCCAACTACACTCCTGGAAATGGAAAAAAGAACACATTGACACCGGTGTGTCAGACCCACCATACTTGCTCCGGACACTGCGAGAGGGCTGTACAAGCAATGATCACACGCACGGCACAGCGGACACACCAGGAACCGCGGTGTTGGCCGTCGAATGGCGCTAGCTGCGCAGCATTTGTGCACCGCCGCCGTCAGTGTCAGCCAGTTTGCCGTGGCATACGGAGCTCCATCGCAGTCTTTAACACTGGTAGCATGCCGCGACAGCGTGGACGTGAACCGTATGTGCAGTTGACGGACTTTGAGCGAGGGCGTATAGTGGGCATGCGGGAGGCCGGGTGGACGTACCGCCGAATTGCTCAACACGTGGGGCGTGAGGTCTCCACAGTACATCGATGTTGTCGCCAGTGGTCGGCGGAAGGTGCACGTGCCCGTCGACCTGGGACCGGACCGCAGCGACGCACAGATGCACGCCAAGACCGTAGGATCCTACGCAGTGCCGTAGGAGACCGCACCGCCACTTCCCAGAAAATTAGGGACACTGTTGCTCCTGGGGTATCGGCGAGGACCATTCGCAACCGTCTCCATGAAGCTGGGCTACGGTCCCGCACACCGTTAGGCCGTCTTCCGCTCACGCCCCAACATCGTGCAGCCCGCCTCCAGTGGTGTCGCGACAGGCGTGAATGGAGGGACGAATGGAGACGTGTCGTCTTCAGCGATGAGAGTCGCTTCTGACTTGGTGCCAATGATGGTCGTATGCGTGTTTGGCGCCGTGCAGGTGAGCGCCACAATCAGGACTGCATACGACCGAGGCACACAGGGCCAACACCCGGCATCATGGTGTGGGGAGCGATCTCCTACACTGGCCGTACACCACTGGTGATCGTCGAGGGGACACAATAGTGCACGGTACATCCAAACCGTCATCGAACCCATCGTTCTACCATTCCTAGACCGGCAAGGGAACTTGCTGTTCCAACAGGACAATGCACGTCCGCATGTATCCCGTGCCACCCAACGTGCTCTAGAAGGTGTAAGTCAACTGCCCTGGCCAGCAAGATCTCCGGATCTGTCCCCCATTGAGCATGTTTGGGACTGGATGAAGCGTCGTCTCACGCGGTCTGCACGTCCAGCACGAACGCTGGTCCAACTGAGGCGCCAGGTGGAAATGGCATGGCAAGCCGTTCCACAGGACTACATCCAGCATCTCTACGATCGTCTCCATGGGAGAATAGCAGCCTGCATTGCTGCGAAAGGTGGATATACACTGTACTAGTGCCGCCATTGTGCATGCTCTGTTGCCTGTGTCTATGTGCCTGTGGTTCTGTCAGTGTGATCATGTGATGTATCTGACCCCAGGAATGTGTCAATAAAGTTTCCCCTTCCTGGGACAATGAATTCACGGTGTTCTTATTTCAATTTCCAGGAGTGTATATTTTTCCAGAAGCAGCCATTCGGTTTTTTTTTAAACTTCCTGGTAGGTTAAAACTGTGAGATAGAGACAGCCAACCTCGCCTTCAGTGGGCAATGCTCTTACCTGTTGACCTACGCAGGCTCGACTCGCGATCCGTTCTCATAGGTTCAGTTCTTCCAGCACTTTTCTCCAGTTTTACAAACACAACAAAGCTCTCCAGTATGTCACGCTAAACTACCACTCCAGTAACTAGAAGGGTGATGTCAGGTTCAATCAAACTCTGCGCCAGAGTGAAAGATAAACCGCTACACTACGTTGTTTACAAAAAATATAAAAGTCCTTTACTTCTTTTGTATTTCGAATCACTGTTCTTACCGAGCGAAGTGGCGCAGTGGTTAGACACTGGACTCGCATTCGGGAGGACGACGGTTCAATCCCGCGTCCGGCCATCCTGATTTAGGTTTTCCGTGATTTCCCTAAATCACTCCAGGCAAATGCCGGGATGGTTCCTCTGAAAGGGCACGGCCGACTTCCTTCCTCATCCTTCCCTAATCCGATGAGACCGATGACCACGCTGTCTGGTCTCCTTCCCCAAACAACCAACCAACCATCACTGTTCTTAGCATTAGAGATTTGAAGCACGGTGGCCGTAACGCAGCAGCGAAATGCACCTACATGGAACATTTGAAAAGGGTCCCATATTCTTACTGGAGACACTAATGGCGAAAAGTGGGAAAAAGTCTCTTATACAGGGTGTTACAAAAAGGTACGGCCAAACTTTCAAGAAACAATCCTCACACACAAATAAAGAAAAGATGTTATGTGGACATGTGTCCGGAAACGCTTAATTTCCATGTCAGAGCTCATTTTAGTTTTGTCCACCTACGCTCAATGGAGCACGTTATCATGATTTCATACGGGATACTCTACCTGTGCTGCTAGAACATGTGCCTTTACAAGTACGACACAACATGTGGTTCATGCACGATGGAGCTCCTGCACATTTCAGTCGAAGTGTTCGTACGCTTCTCAACAACAGATTCGGTGACCGATGGATTGGTAGAGGCGGACCAATTCCATGGACACGCTCTCCTGACCTCAACCTTCTTGACTTTCATTTATGTGGGCATTTGAAAGCTCTTGTCTACGCAACCCCGGTACCAAATGTAGATACTCTTCGTGTTCGTAATGTGGACGGCTGTGATACAATACGCCATTCTCCAGGGCTGCATCAGCGCATCAGGGATTCCATGCGACGGAGGGTGGATGCATGTATCCTCGGTAACGGAGGACATTTTGAACATTTCCTGCAACAAAGTATTTGAAGTCACGCTGGTACGTTCTGTTGCTGTGTGTTTCCATTCCATGATTAATGTGATTTGAAGAGAAGTAATAAAATGAGCTCTAACATGAAAAGTAAGCGTTTCCGGACACATGTCCACATAACATATTTTCTTTCTTTGTGTGTGAGGAATGTTTCCTGAAAGTTTAGCCGTACCTTTTTGTAACACCCTGTATATGCGTCCGAAAACAAATACAGGCCATCTTACTTTTGTTGAGAATGATTAGTACTCAGCGGTGTAGGCGGCTCATTTCTTAGTGGTCGTGTTTCTCTCTTTACTTAATCCTCTAACTCTGAAGCTGTTTACAGACATGTCACTTACATCGGTCTCCCGTCTCTGCCATTCTATACTTAGAGCTGGCATCAGCCTAAGATAAGTGATTTCTTGGAATGTGAATAACGTCAGCAGTGAGATGGAATGCTATTATCCCACGCGCGGAATGGCAGACACGATATTCCGCAATGGGATAGCCTGCAGAGTGTGTCTTCCACTCGGATGATTTTATCAGCGCTGCATTCCAACTGAAAAAAAAAAAAAGTTGAGCAGATTGCTCCATCCACTTCCAGACACGGCACTTGCGTGGTAAGTTCTGCACACTCAGTTGCTTTATCCGAATCATATAAAGTGTGCACACGCTCTAAGACTAGATAACAGTTGTGGCAGTGAAGGCTAAAACGGAGCGCTGAATGTCTACAGTTCACGCGTGAGACATTATTCATGCCGAAAAAAACAATAAATTTCCATATTAACCACTTGTGGGCAGATCCCAATCCTCGAGCGATGGTGGAAGCGAGACATCAGGTACGCTTTAGTATCAACGTTTGAGTAGCAACTTTCGATGACAGACTCGGGCAGCCGTTCTCTTTACCGGACACAGTAGTAGGTTTTATTTAGCATCAATTTCTGGGCGACAAAACAACGCGCTAATGGACAACATTGCCCTTGCAAAAGAACAACGGATGTGTTTTATGTGCGACAGCACACCACCCCATTTTCTACAGCTCGTGCGACAATATCAGACACAAAAGTACAATGATCAATGGTGTGGTCGGAGGGTGACAGTAGCATGGGCTCCTCATTAACCTAAATTTAACACCTTACATTTCTAGTCAGTTCCCTGCTGCCGTTTGTGACGCACCAGCGGAGCAGCAAGTTACGTATTTAACTTTTACTGTGTTTATTCATAATTTAGTTCTTAAATGTCCCGTATTACAGTTTAAATGTGTTGTAGTGCTTTTTAGTTAACTGTATGAGCAACGTCATATGTGACGAATATGGATGTTGTCGCAGATTAATTAGAATGAGAGAAACATATCATGATCATGGCTTGGTATTTCACTGTGGTGAATGCAACGGGGACACAAAGAAAGTGTTAGATGAGGCTCTTCCATGGAGTTGTAGATCTTGGAGTCGAGACACGAAAATCGTGGAACAGGAAAGAAAGATTTATGCCATTCAAGCAGAATTAGAAAAGACATATTCTGAATTAGCTAGGTTGAAGGGAAAAAGAGACAGTGGGAGCTGGAAGAAGGTGATAAGTAATAGGCAAAAGGAGAAAATCTTTGAAATAAAATTCCTAATTCCTGTTAGCAATCAGTCTGACTGGTTACCTGAGGTAGGAGAAGAGCCTGAACCAGTTTGTGAGCAAAGTACAGTGCAGCAGACTTGTCGTAACTACTTTAGGTTGGTAGGAAAATCACGTAGCAAGAAAAGAGTCTTGCTGATAGCTAGGAACCGTGGGAGGGGTGTAGGCCTCGTGCTAAAGGAAAAGCTAGGTGTAGAATACCAGGTCAAAAATGTTCAAATGTGTGTGAAATCTTATGGGACTTAACTGCTAAGGTCATCAGTCCCTAAGCTTACACACTACGTAACCTAAATTATCCTAAGGACAAACACACACACCCATGCCCGGGGGGGGGGGGGGGGACTCGAACTTCCGCCGGGACCAGCCGCTCGGCTAAAATACCAGGTCAAAAGCAGATTAAAACCTAGTACCAAGCTTACCCAGGTGACCTAGAACGTAGGGCCCCTGTGCAGAGATTCTGATGAAGAGGATCAGGAACTTGCAGTAGTAGGAGCAGGAAATAAGGTTTTAAAGTGACGTGACCAGCCTTGGGTTAAAAGAGCTGAGCAGATTACTTTTGACTGAAACAAAGTCTCATATCTGTGTCATGCCTGTTGCTTCAACTGGGAGATGAGAGTACACAAATCAGGGCTTGCACCTGCGTAGGAGGGGGAAAAGAAAGATTAGCTGAGCATCTTGTAGAAACTATAAGGGGGGCACAAGTACACAGGACAAAATCACTGTGATTATCTGAGTGAAAGGCTGACATTTTTTTACGTTAGAGTCAGGTTACAAGTATTGAAAGAAATTAGAATAGAAAAGGACCATCATGCATGTAACAATTTCCAGAGCAGTAAAATTAATTTGCTTCATGAGAACATTGGGGGGTTGAAAAACATGATATATGAGCTTCTTGTATGCCTAGAATATGTGGAAAATTTTGAAGTGATAGATGTTCCGTGCCACTCTGTAAACCACCAAACCACAGGGATGAAGAAGTTGAATATCTGGAGTTAGAGACTAGCATCATTTGCATGCAGAATTAACAAGGAAAAAGAAGGAATTGGAACAATTTTTTTTTTGTTGATCAGCATTCAGCAACGTGTACTTGTGAGCTGTTACTGCAGGACACTTCTCTGATAATTGTAACAGTCTGCAGAGGGCCGCCGCGCGGAGTGGCCGCGCGGTTTAGGGCGCCATGTCACGGATTGCGCGGCCCCTCTCGCCGGAGGTTCGAGTCCTCCGTCGGGCATGGGTGTGTGTGTTGTTCTTAGCATAAGTTAGTTTAAGTTAGTTTAACTACTGTGTAAGTCAAGGGATCGATGACCTCAGCAGTTTGGTCCCTTAGAAATTCACACACATTTGAACATTGCAGATGGCCTCTTGGAAACTTTCAGCTATTTATGAGAAATATAGATCCATTATCGAGCTCCCTCTCAGACAAGACCCAACTGTTAGTAGTTTGTGGAGATTTCGGTGTAGATTTCTTAAAAGATACTGTAACGATGTGACCTATTCCGGATCACTACACGTCACTATGGGCGAGAGAAATAGCGAGGGAGAGGGCAGATTCAGATCGGGAAGTACTGTGAGACAGAGGTTGCTGTTGTGTGCTCATCGACACTGTAGTATTCTTGTACCATAGGAATCAAAGGAGAGGGTATTTGGTGGCTGGTATCCTCTTTCGACAACACAACTGCACACATATATTAACAGGGTTCTTTATACTTAACTTAGAGTCCATGTGTAATAGTCCACGTTATCCTCACTGCTGGTGAAGTACAAGTCCCACTACACGATGAATGACAGACGCCAAACTAGGATGCGAGTTGGTGCACCAGTGACTGAGCTAGTGGCTGACACTGCGCTGGTGACTGAGACTGAGACAGAGACTGAGACTGACGGATCTAAATAACTGTGGTCGAGAGGGCGTTGGCGGGACGTTGCTTGCGAGTCTGTCTTTGGCCTCTCTCCTGATAGGCGCGCTTGACCCAGCGCCTATTATCGATCTCCTTGCTACATCTTTGCCGACCGGTGTGCTGGTGACAGCTTACGCTAGCACGGTAGCATTGGCAGATGTTTATTCCAGCAGCCTTATGCAGCATTCTGGCCCTCCTGAGGGCCGCACTGTGGGTGTGCAGAGGCAGACTGCGGACTGCGCTGACGCCCCCATCGCGCCCGTGGGCCGCCACCAGGCAAAGACGAGCGCGGCCGCCCAGGCCCTTCGGAATCGTGTCGTGCTCTCGGATGCGATGGCCGACGCTAAATGTCGTGATGCCGAGTAGCAGTGCCCATGTCACCCCGCCCCCATCCCCTGGTCGATGACATCTAGGTGGTTAGGAGGCCGTGAGGGCGCCCTCCTCCAGCTAGATGGCAGAGAGCTTGCAGTCCATCAGCCGAAGCTAATGAGAGGGTGGAGGTTGGCTGGACCACAGCTCCAGACATCCGTGAAATTCCCCAAATTCCGCAACCGCCCTGCCACAGGTATGGCGCACCTGGTGCCGGAACTCGATGAGTTAATCAGTGGACGGGTTCCCACCGACTTTCATCACCAAGGCTTGCTCGTGGGTTCTCTGAAACTAAACAGCCCTCATTATCTACAGTTCAAGACGCAGACAGAATGGCGGCATGAACGAATGGTTCAAATGGTTCAAATGGCTCTGAGCACTATGAGACTTAACATCTGAGGTCATCAGTCCCCTAGAACTTAGAACTACTTAAACCTAACTAACCTAAGGACGTTACACACATTCATGCCCGAGGCAGGATTCGAACCTGCGACCAGATAAGTATCTAGACTCACGCTATTGGTCGTTAACATAGGGAGTGTATTCCGTTAGAAATGCATATGTCTATGGAATTAACAATTAGATCCGTTCCTTATTGCAGTTCTTGACGTCTTCGAGACACCAATGCATAATAAGCATACGTAACATTGTGCCTACAGTTAAGGCATTTTTTATTTTATTTTATTTTATTTTAGTTTTATTTTTATTTTTATTTTTTATTTTATTTTTTTATTTTTTTATTTTTATTTTTATTTTATTTTTTTTTGCGTGGGGACAATAGTATGCGCACGCTGGATACGCACACAGAGCCACACATCTGTATCACGCATCTGACGTGCTATATATCCACATCGAGAAGCACTTCTTAAAAGGTGGTACAAACTAGAAGTTTACTCTATGGAGAATAGTATTACGTCTTTTTAAGCCTGCGAAATAACTTGATTCCAAAGTAACTGTATACACTTAGTAGGTGTAATGTATGAATAAAAATGAGAGTAAAACGTTAAATAAAGTTTTGTCTGAAATTGCTTTATTTCCGAATTATGATGCATAATACCATATGTAGTAAACATTAAATTACGACCCAGTACAGGATTTTGGCGTGTCGTGTTCGCCTGCATATCGATTAGCGTTGCTTTGTCGATGATGGCCCTGCAGATTTCAGTCGGGAGACAAGAGTAGCTCAAAGTTGCGTATTCTGGTAAGTCGACAAGTCATGCAGGAGCAGCTGCTTGGCCCGCCGGATCTCCGGATCTTAACCCCTGCACTCCTATCTTTGGGGCCGTCTCAAAGAACACTTGTATGATGTTTCAATGGAGAATGTAGCACAACTACAGCAGCAAACTGAAAATAGCTTTGTAGCTGTGCAAAATGAGATGAACGTCACCTGCCAACATTCGGAGAGAGGAAAGAAGTCGAGCGCGTCACTCTCTTCGTCTATATCGACATAATTTTCCACATGTCCTGGGTTAACCGTACAGTGCTTAGTTGTGTTGAATTTCGGGTCATTTCAGGTCATTTAGTGTCGTTGATTTCTGAGAAGATTTAATTTTCTGTCACACATACCAAGGTTGGAACTTTAATAGTGGCAACTATTTATTTACAGGTCGTATGAAATAGATACGTGTCTCAAAGTTTTACTGACCTTCAAGGTAGTCACCAGAATTGTGTATAACCGGTTGCCAGCGATGTGGAAGCCGTAGGATACTCTTAGCAGAGCCAGTTGTGTTAACAGTTCGAGCGGCGCGGTCTATTGCCCGACGAATTTGTAGCAGTTCTGAAGCGAATGATGTGAAGTGTTTCCTTCAGTTTAGAAATGGAGTTGAACTCACGAGGGCTTAAGTCAGGGGAGTGTAGTAGATGGTATAGCACTTAGCAGCCCCATCATTCAAACAAATCAGTAACAGGCTGCACTGTACGTGCTTAAGGATTGTCCTCCAAAATGATGGCCAGGTCCAGCAGAAAGTGTCATCACTTCTGTCTCTAAGCTGGTCGTAGGTTGTGTTCCAAAAATTAACAGCATAGAGACAGATTGCGACACAAGCAGTCTTGAAGCAGACTGCTTGTGTCGCAGTCATATGTTATCTGACACTTTCTTTGAGTTGTCAAAGTTGTACGCCTGGTTGGTTAGGAAGGAGTTGAAGTTGGTGATGTCTGAAGATGGGTGTAACCCCGAAACGCGTAACATGTTCTAATAAAACAGTCAATTGAACATCTCATGACTTTATTGCGTTTGTACAGCATTGGTTGACAATTATTAAGAATATAGATGTTTGGTCTCGACGGAATGTCTCTCTAGAACGTTCCGTCTCTCCACTATTAAAACACATATATTTGGTGTCATCGCTAACCTATATCTATCTAGTGGTTACATTAAAAACCGAAATTTTCGATTTTTCCTCTATATAAACATAGAATACTCTTTATTCCCATTTTGTATTCATATTTTTACGATTTCTCCACATTCTCCATATTTATGACATAAATGTGGACAACACATCGATGAATAGGGAGAGACGCACATATTTATCACAAGTATGACATGGTATATACACGCACAGCGAAGCACTTGTTAACATATGACACAAACCTGAATGTGTTACCAAATTTTCCATTAAATCAGGGGTGGCTAAGAATATGGTTTATGAGCCATTCTCTGTCATGTGTGCCATCGCTCTATCACTTATCTGCACACTGCCCCCCATCGCCATGCCACGCTGTGCAAGTGGTGGAGGGGGAGGAGGGGGAAACTGCGAATTCACTGCATTTATATGGCGATACAGTCGCACTGAATACGGCTTGGCTGCGTATTTCATATTTCTTAGCAACATAGATGACAAACAAAACAAGTCTTCCCTATTATTTAATTATTTTCGGCGCACTGAATGCATAATATAATTGCATCTGGTATAAATTGTTGACATATGGACAGACACAAAAGAATTCCACAGATTGTCGCACTTAGGTTGCCACGTAATAGTAACTTATTTAATTTCATAATCGAAAAAAGGTCTTCCATACAAATATTTTGACCGAAATATTCTATAAGATAGAAAGAGGAAGAGCTTCACAAACTGAGCAAGTCAATAACGTGCTGGCCCTTATGCAAGCAGTTATTCGGCTTGGCGCTGACTCGCGGTGGTCTCGCGGTTCTAGGCGCGCAGTCCGGAACCGTGCGACTGCTACGGTCGCAGGTTCGAATCCTGCCTCGGGCATGGATGTGTGTGATGTCCTTAGGTTAGTTAGGTTTAAGTAGTTCAAAGTTCTAGGGGTCTGATAACCACAGCAGTTGAGTCCCATAGTGCTCAGAGCCATTTTTTGGCGCTGACTAATAGAATTGTTGAATTGTTGGATGTCCTCCTGAGGCATAACGTCCCAAATTCTGCTCAATTGGCGTATTAGATGTTCAAAATCCCTAGCTGGCTGGAGGACCCAGTCCATAATGCTCTAAACGTTCTCAGTAGGGAAGAGATCCGGTGACCTTGCTGGCCAAGGTAGGGTTTGGCAAGCACGAAGACAAGCGGTGGAGACTGTCGCCATATGCAGGTGGGCATTATCCTGCTATAATGTGAGCCCAGGATGGCTTGCTACGAAACAGGGCGTATAGTATCGTCGACGTGCCACTGCCCTGTAAGGGTGCTGCGTATGACAATCAAAAGAATCCTAATATCAAATGAAATGGCATCCCACACCAGCACTTCACATTAATTGACACTTTCAAAGTGTCTTACCTCGTAAATTATGATAATACCTGCAGCCATTTTTTAACCCTGCTATTAATGGTTTTCTCGCGCAGCGTACAGATCTCGAATGGCGGAATTCGCGTAATTGGAATAATAATAAAAAATTAATTTGTTATAACAGATACGCACACTCTGATCCTCTCACTACACGGCACAAACCTAGAATGGAGAGCAAATTGCTCGAGAGCTGTGGCTATTGGCTGAAAGCATGATAACATTGTCGTTTCGTAATTGGTGGAGAGCAAAGCGGAGGTGGAAAAGGTGAGGGGAGGTCAGTGTCCGTGAATAAATAAAGCACAGTTGCCTCAGCAACCGGAAGTGCAATTCTCGCAACAGTGTCAGTGGAATGTGCTGACATCAGGGCAGTTCTTGGAATTTTGACGCCAAAAAAAGCTGACATCACGATTTTCCTACCAGAACCCGTAGTGCTACACCACTAACAGGGGAACATTTCCGGTCATCTTCTGAGGTGCTCCATGGTCAGCAAAGTGCGCTGAGTAGAGTGCTCCGAAACGCTTGTGCCTCCGATGAGGCAAGGGCATCAGTTACCTTGTCACCTACTCCTGGTTTCTCCGTTCTTCTACGTCTTTCCATAGGTGCTCACAACAGTTGCACGTGGAGAACTGACCAACTTCGCCGTTTCGAGATGCTCATTCCAAGATGCCAGGTCTGTCCTATATCAAAATCGCTTAAGTTAGTGGATTCCCTCATTTGTGACCTGTATTGTCGCCAGAATGAGTCCTCATTCTCTTCTGATCCACTTACGTACTTTCCTCACCGTGCTACATGTCCTCAAGTCATCAGGAAGCATTCAGTTTCGCGATGGCCAGTGGTCACAACATTTTGGCTTATCAGAGTTGTCCTCTCGAGCGGTAGTCGTGTGTAGCCATTGAAAACCAGGAGGATGTTGAGTGTGGCCCTCCTGAACCGGTGGATACCATATTGTCATGACAGTCGTGGAATCCGGAACAACCGACAAACGCGAGCAACGATACTGGGGAATGATAAACCGCTGTCTCGATAGCCCACTATCTTGCCGCTGTCGGATTCCGACAACGTGCTGGCACGCATTTTTCCCTCTTACTTGAGGCATAGCACGATCCTCTCACAAACAATCAACATTCACATTCGATTTCTGAAAAACAAACTTGATGCATAAACTTTCATTGTGTACAAAATGGAGATAAGGAGGTTAAGTCAATAGCGCTGTAGATAACGGCGCTAAAGTAGATTCCGTGTTCCATGACGTCAGGAAGGGATTCAAGACTTCATTATTGTTAAAAATATTGTCCTCTGTAGAGTTTTAATTTCGTTGAGTGTCTTCCGTGGTCTAAAATCTATGTAAAGTGAAAATCGATGATGTGTTTATAAGCTAATGTTAACTTCTGCTCGTCACATAATCGCTACATGTTGTATTGGATTCATTACAGTGCTTTAAATAATTTCCTGATATCATCGGTTTAAGAGTGCCCTTATAGTTTTCATTCACTTCGTGTCTGGTACGGCCTACGTTCAACGAACTTCGACCGTGTTATTCTAAGTCTGCCTGATGCCTGGAAATTAGCTGCAAAACTCACCGACAGATATGTTTTACTGATTATTGCTGTATTATGGGTCTAATTGTGTTGCAGTGCTTTTTAATTTACTGTAAGAGAGCGCCATGTGTGTTAAATATGGATGTTGCCGTAGGTTAGTTGGTATGGAAGGAACATTGCAGGACTGTGCGCTGGTGTTTCATTGGGGAGAATGCAGCCTAAAAGCTGAAAATGAGTTAGATGGTGCTCTTGCATGGGGTTGCACATTATGTAGTCGAGACAAGAAAATCGCGGAACAAGGAAAAAAGATTTGTGCCCTCCAGGCAAAATTATAAATGGAATATTTTGAGTTTAATAGGCTGAAGAGGGAAAGATACAGCGGGAGTTGGGAAAAGGTGACAACTAATTGGCAAAAGGAGAAAATCTCAGAAATCACATGTTAGTTTCCGGTTATCAATCAGTTTGACTTGTTACCTGAAATAGGAGAAGAGCCTAACCAGTGTTTGAGCTTAACAGGGTGGAGCAGACTTGCAGAAAATATATTAAGTCCAGGTAGGTAGAAAAGTCACCTAAAAAGAAAAGTCTTGCTATTAGGGAGCAGTCACGGGAGAGGTGTAGGCCAGTTGCTACAGGAAATCTAAGCGTAGACTACCAGGTGACAAGCATGAAGAAATTAGAGCAGTACAAGACCACAATACGCGTAACAGTTTCCAGAAAAACACAGTTAATTTGCTTCATCCTGTTAGGAAACTTTCAGCTATCAGGACCTCGATGCTTTATTGAGCTACCTGTCAGACAAGAAACGGTAGTTTGTGGATACTTCAATGCAAATTTCTTAAAATATGGAGAGAGGAAGAATTAACTAGAATTATCATTTGGGTGTTTCAATCTAATTTCACTGGTCAGTTTTCCAACTCATGTGCAGCAAAATAATAGGACATTGATTGATAACATTTTTATACACAGTGCTCAGGCTGAAACAATTGATGTGCACCCAGTTGCTAGTGGACTATCTGATCATGATGTCACTATGCACAGTTATGGAAATAAACAGTATGGCACCTTACAACCCAGAGTCAGGTTCATCACAGCAATGAGGCTTATTACTGAGAATTGAAGACAAGTGTTTTAAGAGTAAACTAAAAGGGGTGGTATGGGACAAGGTATATAGAGAAAGAGATGCTAATGTCAAATTCAATTTATTCCCTAGGATTGTGTCTATATTTGAAAGTTTATTTCCCAAAAATTATCCAAAGGATCCATTTAAAAAAACAAGTAAGCTGTAGTTAACTAAGAGAATTAAAATCTTATGATGGAGGAAGAAGGAAATTGATGTAAATGCCAGAGTACGTCAAGATCTGACATTACTTGCGTGCTACAAAAGATACTCTAGTATTTTAAGGAGAGTCATTAAAATTTCCAGAAGTATGCATGTCCTGACAGAAATAAATAATACAGATAATACGACTAAAACTTAATGCGATACACTCAAATGGGAGTCACAACTGCCATCCAGCGTACAAGATTCTGTAACAATTAAACTAAGTGATAATGTTGTGACTGATAATTCACAAGCTGCAAGTACTTTTAACACTCACTTTCTAAATGTAGCGGCAAACGCAAGATTAAATGGTTCAATCGAAGAAGCAAGCAAAAGAATATATTAAAAATGTAATTCCACAAAACATTAATAAACTTGAAGTAGCAACAACATACTTCACTGAAATTAGTGCAATTATACAAATTCTAAGAAACGAAAGCTCTTGTGAGGCTGATGGAATTTCAAACAGAATTCTCATAAGTTTCCAGCTTAATAAGTAATGTCCCTACTGATATGTGCAAGGCACCACTGGCGCAGGGTATTTTTCCAGACAGGTTCAAATATGTAATTATTAAACCACTTCATAAGAAAGGTGACAGGTCAGACTTAAACAATTATCATCTAGTTTCCTTACTGACATATTTTTCCAAAATATTCAGAAAAGTAATGTACTCGAGAGTACTCGCACACTTGGGTGGAAAGAATTTACTCAGCGTATCATAGTTTGGATTCCAGAAAGTTTGCTTAACTGAGAATGCTATTTATACATTCACTCATCCAATAGTACAAGCCTTAAATGATAATATACCGCCTATCTCTATTTTCTATGATCTCTCCAAGGCCTCCGATTGTGTAGATCATGACACTCTCTTGGAAAAACTCAGATTTCATAAAATTCATGGCTTTATACAATTGGTTTGAATCATACTTGATAAACAGAATGCAAAAGGTTGTGCTGAACAATTCAGACAATACCTGAAAGGTCCAAAGTTTAGTTACTGGGGTAAAAATCACAAATGGAGTACCACAGGGTTCAATTTTGTGTCCAATGTGAATGACCTTCCACTTAACGTTCAAGAAGCAAAATTCGTTCTTTCTGCAGATGGTACTAGTGTTTAATTAATCCCATTAGAGAGGAAGCAGCAGAAGAGTTAGTAAATGTTATTTTCCAAAGAATTATTAAGTGGTTCTCTGAAAATGAAGTCTCCCTAAATTTTGAAACAAAAAACACACTGTATAACAAATAGAATCATACCAACAATCGATGTAGCACATGAGTAGGAGTCAGTAATTAGAGCAGAAAGCTCCAAATTTTTGGATTTACATATTGATGAAAACTTCAGCTGGAAGAAGCATATCATTGAGCCTTCTCAAACAATTAAGTTCAGCTGCTTCTTCTGTTTGTATTATTGCTCATAAAAAAACGTATCAGCCTCTTGACATATTTTGCATATTTTCACTCAGTAAAGTCGTGCAGAATAACTTTCTGGGTTAATCCATCAATTACGAAGAAATTATTGATTGCACAAAAGCGTGCACTAAGAATAATATGTGGTGCTTCGCTAATGAAATTCGTCATAAATAATCCACCACAATTTGGGAAGAACAATGATGTACATACCTTCATCACTATAGGGGATCAAGACCTTTATTACCCGTTGTTAAAGCTGTCAGTGCCTCAGAGAGGAGTTTATTATCCAGAAATAAAATTTTTGGTGATTTACCCAGTAACATAAAATGTCTGACAGGTAGCGAAGTAAGTTTTAAATCTAATTTAAAATCATTTCTCCTTGACAACTCCTTCTATTCCATTGAAGAATTTCTACTTAAAATCTGGCAGACAGTAAAAAAAACTTGTTTTTAAGTGTAGTTGCATGAGTAGGAATAAAATGATAATGTGTTCATTTATGTTAACACTAATCATGCATACATACCTTATAAAGTGACTCGTTGCACATAATTTCGATAAAAGAACCGTTCAAATGATCTGTAGAACATGTAACTAACAGAACAAAATCTACAGATGTAAAGGTAATTTTCGGAGTACCCCAAGGAAGTGTGATAAGACCGTTACTGTTTACAATGTATATAAATGATCTTGTAGAAAGCGTCGGAACCCCTTTAAGACTGTCCGCAGGTGATGAGATGGTCTATAAGAAAGTAGCAACGACAGAAGACAGTATCGATTTCCAGAATGACCAATAGAGGATTGATGAATGGTGCACGCTCTGGGAATCGACTCTGAACGTAAGTATGTGTAACACATTGCACTTACATATGAAAAGAAATCCGCTACTGTACAACTATACTATTAATAAAAAATCGCTGGTAGCAGTATCTACCATAAGATATCTAGGGGTAACCATCCAGAGCGACTTTAAGTGGAATGCTCATATAAAACAAATAGAAGGAAAAGCACATGCACACTAAGATCCATAGGAAAAAATATAAAGGAAATGTAACTCATCTACGAAGGAGGTGGCTTACAAGACGCTTGTTCGACTGATTCTTTAGTAGTGATCATCAGTTTGGGATCCTTGCCAGGTAGGACTGACTGAAGAAACAGAAAAGATCCAACGAAGAGTGGCATGTTTCGTGAAGGGTTAGTTTAGTTCGTGCGAGAGCGTTACCGAGTTGCTCAACAAACGCCAGTGACAGATGTTACAAGAGAGGCGTTACGCATCACGGAGAGGTTTGTTAATGTAATTTCCAGTGAGCGCATTTCACGAAGTGACCACGACTGCGACGAGAACATTCGAGAAATTAGAGGTAACACAGAGGCTTATCGACACTCGCTCTTTCCACGCGCCATAGCGAGTGGAACAGGGAAGAGGGGATGATTTAGTAGTACCAGAAGTACAATCCGCCACACACTGTTACGAGCCTTGCGGAATGTGAAGTAAACTCATGCTCATAAATTAAGGATAATTGCAGAATGTGGTACCACACAACGTGGCACTGGTGCTAATAGCATAGGCACATAGGGAACACACACGACACATATCTGTAAGTCCACAGTATTGGTGATAAGTTGAGAAAACCGTCCCGAAATACATGTGCTACAAAACGCCACTGTTTCCTGCGTATGTACCCTGACATCAATATGGGATACAATCACCGTGCACACATATACAAGCCACACAACGGGTTGGCATGCTCTGGATCAGGTGGTCGAGCAGCTGCTGGGGTACAGCCTACCATTCTTTCACCAGTGTCTGTCGGAGCTCCTGAAGTGTCCTAGGGGTGTGAAGATGTGCAGCGATACGTCGACCGAGAGCATCCCAGACATGCTCGATGGGGTTTAGGTCAGGAGAACTGGCAGGCCACTCCATTCGCCTGATATCTTCTGTTTCAAGGTACTCCTGCACGATGGCAGCTCAGTGGGGCCGTCCGTTATCATCCATCAGGAGGAAGGTGGGACCCACTGCACCCCTGAAAAGGCGGACATACTGGTGCAGAATGACGTCCCGATACACCTGACCTGTTACAACTCCTCTGTCAGAGACGTGCAGGGGTGTACGTGCACCAATCATTATCCCACCCCACACCATGAAACCACGACCTCCATACAGGTCCCTTTCAAGGACATTAAGGTGTTGGTATCTGGTTCCTGGTTCACGCCAGATGAAAAACTGGCGAGAATCACTGTTCAGACTATACCTGGACTAGTCCGTGAACATAACTTGGGACCATTTTTCCAATGACCATGTATTGTGTTCTTGACACCAGGCTTTACGGGATCTCCTGTGACCAGGGGTCAATGGAATGCACCTTGCAGGTCTCCGGGCGAATAAACCACGTCTGTTCAGTCGTCAGTAGACTGTGTGTCTGGAGACAACTGTTCCAGTGGCTGCGGTAAGGTCCCAAACAAAACTACCTGCAGTACTCCGTGGCCGTCTGCGGACACTGATGGTGAGATATCGGTCTTCTTGTGGTGTTGTACACTGTGAACGCCTCGTACTGTAGCGCCTGGACACGTTTCCTGTCTGCTGGAATCGTTGCCATAATCGTGAGATTACACTTTGTGGCACACGGAGGGCCCGTGCTACGACCTGCTGTGTTTGACCAGCCTCCAATCGCCCTAGTATTCCACCCCTCATAACGTCATCAATATGTGTTCTTTGAGCCATTTTCAACACACAGTCACCATTAGCACGTCTGAAAACGGCTGCACAATTACTCGCTGAACCGTACTCTGACATGCACCAATACACCTCTGTGTATGTAGACTGCTGCCAGCGCAATCGTGCGATGACTGCAGGTCAGATGTACCGCATAGTCATAACCCGAGGTGATTTAAATCCGCAAACCGCCCACCAGAGTATTGTTTCACCATGTATCAGCATTATCCTTAATTTATGAGCATGAGTGTAGATGTGGGTATAAACGCATTTATAAATAAAGTGCAATACATTTCATTTTTAGTTTCATTTTGTCGTTGCCAGATACATTTTCTATTTGTTTTCCTTTGGAAAAAAGTGTAAACGACGAATATTTTGTTCTTCTTGGCAGATTATGCCAACATATGAAATCTCTTATTTCTGACATCATATCCTAAGTTTCCAACATTTGCATTAAAATCCCCGATTACTTCTTGAAGCGGGATTTACTGTTATTCATCATCTTCTATATCTCTTCTTTGATGTATTGTATCTCCTCATCAGAATACGAGCATTTTGTGCATACACTTGAATGGTGTCTATGGAATGTATGCATCTACATCTACATGACTACTCTGCAGTTGACAGTTAAGTGCCTGACAGAAGGTTCCACGTTCAAGATATTTCTCTACCGTTCCACTCTCGAACAGCGGGAAAAGCAAGCACTTAATTTTCTCTGTGCGAGTTCTGATTTCTCTAATTTTATTATGATGATCATTTCTCTCTATGTAGGTGGACGCCAACAATATTTTCGCAATCGGGGGAGAAAGTTGGAAACTGAAATTTCACGAAAAGACCTTGCGCAATGAAAAATGCCTTTGTTTTAATGACTGCTAACCCAACTCACGTATCATGTCCGTGGCACTCTTTCCCCTATTTCACGATAATACAAAACGAGCTGCATTCTTTGAAACTTTTCAATATCCTCCGTCAGTCCCATCTGGAGCGGATCCCGCACCACACAGGAATACTCCAGGAGGGGGCAGACAAGTGGTGTAAGCAGTCTCTTTAGTAGACCTGTTGGACCTGCCAACAAATCGCAGTCTTTCGCTGGTTTTCCCCACAACACTATCTAAGTGATAATTCCAGTTTTAGTTGTTCATAACTGTAATCCCTTAGTATTTTGTTGAATTTACAGCCTTTAGTTTTGCGTGATTTACAGTGTAACAGAAACCTACTGGCTTCCTTTTAGTACTCATGTCGATGACTTTACACTTTTCATTATTTACAGTCAATTGCCAATTTTCGCACCATTCAGATATCTTGTCTAAATTGTTTTGCTATGGGTTTTCCTCATCTGACGACTTTACGAGATGCTAAATGACAGCATCGTGTGCAAACAATGCAACATGGATACTCAGATTGTCTCCTAAAAAATGGTTCAAATGGCTCTGAGCACTATGGGACTCAACATCTGTGGTCATCAGTCCCCTAGAACTTAGAACTACTTAAACCTAACTAACCTAAGGACATCACATACATCCATGCCCGAGGCAGGATTCGAACCTGCGACCGTAGCAGTCGCACGGTTCCGGACTGAGCGCCTAGAACCGCTAGACCACCGCGGACGGCAGATTGTCTCCTAAATCGTTTTCGTAGATCAGGAACGGCAGAAGGCCTATAGGCTTGTTATGGAGCCCTTTAGGAAGATAGCGTTCAGGGCTGGAAAGAAAACCAATGTGCACTCTGTATGTCTGCTGTGGGCCTCATCCGATATGTGGAGGCGGCCTTGCCTGCAGCTGTCGAGCTTATACAGGGTGCAGTCGTCTGCATGTTGTGGCTTACGTCGGCACCAACGACGCCTGTCGCATGGGTTCTGAGGCCGTCCTCAGTTCTTACAGGTGGCTGGCTGAGGTATTGAAGACTGCTGGCCTCGACGCGGGGTGCAAGCAGAGCTCGCAATTTGCAGCATCGTTCCCACAGCTGATCGGTGTCTTTTGGTTTGTAGTCGAGTGGAGGATCTCAAACAAAGGCTTAGTCGTCTCTGTGACAGTCTTTGCTGCACATTTCAGGACATGCGTTATCGAGAGGGGGCTTATAGGACTCCCTTACATAGCTCAGGGTGCATTATACAAAAGAAGCAGAGTACTTGTGGAGTGCACATGGGTTTTTTTTAGGGTAGGCAGTAGTATGAGGTACTCTCATGAACACTCGCCAGTCGATACGCATATAGAGAAATCAGACCACGTTCAGAGTAAAGACAATTCGACTATAAAAATTTTATCAGTAAACTGTCGAAGTAATCGTAACAAAGCTCCCAAATTTACTGCCCTCCAGGAAAGTTCTCAAGACAACTCTCAAATTATTCTTAGGACTGAGAGCTGGCTACAACTCGAAGTAAAAAATCTTGTACATGGCTGCACGTTCAGAGACCGTGAATAGTTACAATTGAAAGAAAATCAGCCCTCGGTCACTGTTTTTAACAAATTAACCTGGTTTCGACACTGGTAGAGCAGTTGAACGGAATGGACAGTGTCTTGAAAGGAGGATATAAGATGAACATCAACAAAAGCAAAACGAGGATAATGGAATGTAGTCAAATTAAATCGGGTGATGCTGAGGGGATTAGATTAGGAAATGAGACACTTAAAGTAGTAAAGGAGTTTTGCTATTTAGGGAGCAAAATAACTGATGATGGTCGAAGTAGAGAGGATATAAAATGTAGACTGGCAATGGCAAGGAAATCGTTTCTGAAGAAGAGAAATTTGTTAACATCGAGTATAGATTTAAGTGTCAGGAAGTCGTTTCTGAAAGTATTTGTATGGAGTGTAGCCATGTATGGAAGTGAAACATGGACGATAACCAGTTTGGACAAGAAGAGAATAGAAGCTTTCGAAATGTGGTGCTACAGAAGAATGCTGAAGATAAGGTGGGTAGATCACGTAACTAATGAGGAGGTATTGAATAGGATTGGGGAGAAGAGAAGTTTGTGGCAAAACTTGACTAGAAGAAGGGATCGGTTGGTAGGACATGTTTTGAGGCACCAAGGGATCACAAATTTAGCATTGGAGGGCAGCGTGGAGGGTAAAAATCGTAGAGGGAGACCAATAGATCAATACACTAAGCAGATTCAGAAGGATGTAGGTTGCAGTAGGTACTGGGAGATGAAGAAGCTTGCACAGGATAGAGTAGCATGGAGAGCTGCATCAAACCAGTCTCAGGACTGAAGACCACAACAACGACAGGAGTTTCTTCCTCAGAATTTAAATCAAAGAATGAATATAGATCATTCTTTGATTTAAATTCTGAGGAAGACACTCCTACCAGTGTCGAAACCAGGTTAATTTGTTAAAAACAGTGACCGAGGGCTGATTTTGTTTCCATTGTCGAAGTAGTAAGTTCTGAGATATTTAGAGAGTGTGGAAATGTTTATCGGAAAGACAGATTAGATGCCGATAGGTGGGAGAGTGTTCATTGCAGTCGACAAAAATATTGTCTCTACTGAGGTTGAAACTGAGTGTGACAGTCAAGTTACCTGGTCGCGCATAACATGTCTACGTGAAAACAAGTTAATTGTTGGATGTTTTTGCGGAGCACCCGACTCCGCTGTGACAGTTGTAGAGTCATTCAAAGAACGTCTGTGGTCAGTTGTGCATAAATACCAAGATCATATAATACTACACACATCGAAAAAAGTTTTGAATCACCTCGGTTCCGACAGTTCCGGAACCTGTGCAGAAAATTGGAAAAGAGATAAACGTAAATATCATTTCTGTCCTTTTTATTGCTCATGAAAACCACACATTGCATTTTGTACCACCACACAGCGAGACCTTCAGAGGTGGTGGTCCAGATTGCTGTACACACTGGTACCTCTAATACCCAGTAGCATGTGCTCTTGCATTCATGCATGCCTGTATTCGTCGTGGCATACTATTCAAAAGTTCATCAAGGCATTGTTGGTCCAGATTGTCCCACTCCTAAACGGCGATACGGCGGAGATCCCTCAGAGTGGTTGGTGCATTCAAAAATGGTTCAAATGGCTCTGAGCACTATGGGACTTAACGTCTGAGGTCATCAGTCCCCTAGACTTACAACAACTTAAACCTAACTAACCTAAGGACATCACGCACATCCATGCCCGAGGCAGGATTCGAACCTGCGACCGTAGCAGCAGCGCAGTTCCGGACTGAAGCGCCTAGAACCGCTCGGCCACAACTGCCGGCGGTTGGTGGGTCACGTCGTCCATAAACAGCCCTTTTCAATCTGTCCCAAGCATGTTAGATAGGGTTCATGTCTGGGGAACATACTGGCCACTCTAATCGAGCGATGTCGTTATCGCCGCCAGGGTGGCCGTGCGCTTCTAGGCGCTTCAGTCCGGAACCGCGCTGCTGCTACGGTCGCAGGTTCGAATCCTGACTCGGGCATGGATGTGCGTGATGTCCTTAGGTTAGTTAGGTTTAAGTTGTTGTAAGTCTAGGGGACTGATGACCTCAGACGTTAAGTCCCATAGTGCTCGGAGCCATTTGAACCATTTTTTTTATGTCGTTATCCTGGAAGAAGTCATTCATAAGATGTGCGCGATGGGGGCCCGAACTGTCGCCCATGGAGACGAATGCCTCGCCAATATGCTCCCGATATGGTTGAACTATCCGTCGGAGGATGGCATTCACGAATCGTACAGCCGTTACGGCGCCTTCCGTGACCACCAGTGGCGTACGTCGGCCCCACGTAATGCCACCCCAAAACAGCAGGTAACCTCCATCTTGCTGCACTCGCTGGACTGTGTGTCTGAGGCGTTCAACTTGACCGGGTTTTCTCAAAACACGTCTCTGGCGATTGTCTGGTTGAAGGCATATGCGACACTCATCGGTGAAGAGAACGTGATGCCAATCCTGAGCGGTCGATCCGACATGTTGTTGGGCCATCTCTACCGGGGTGCATGGTGTCGTGGTTGCAAAGATGGACCTGGCCATGGACTTCGGCAGTGAAGTCGCGAATCATGCAGCGCGCACAGTTTTAATTGTAACACGACGTCCTGTGGCTGTACTAAAAGCATTATTCAACATGGTGGCGTTGCTGTCAGGGTTCCTCCGAGCCACAGTCCGTAGGCAGCGGTCATTCACTGCAGAAGTAGCCCTTGGGCGACCTGAGCCAGGCATGTCATCAAGAGTTCCTGTCTCTCTGTATCTCCTCCATGTCTGAACAACATCGCTTTGGTTCACTCCGAGACGCCTGGACACTTCCCCTGTTGAGAGCCCTTCCTGGCACAAAGTAACAATGCGGACGCTATCGAACCGCGGTATTGGCCGTCTAGGCATCGTTGAACTACAGACAACACGAGCCGTGTACCTCCTTCGTGGTGGAATGACTGGATCTAATCGGCTGTCGGACCCCCTCTGTCTAATAGGCGCTGCTCATGCATGGTTGTTTACATCTTTGGACGGGTTTAGTGACGTCCTGAACAGTCAAAGGGACTGTGTCTTTGATTCAACATCCATAGTCAACGTCTGTCTTCAGGATTTATGGGAACCGGGATGATGCAAAACTTTTTTGATGTGTGTAGTTGATGGTGACTTTACCCTACCGAGTATAGACGAAGACGTGTACGGATTCATCACAGATAGACGGTCTTGTGAAGTACTTTCGAATACGTTTTCCGAAATCTGTCTTGAGCAGCTAGTTCGACAGCCCACGTGCAATGGAAGTATCATGGACCTTGTAGCTACAAACAGCCGGACCTTATCGATGGTGCCATTATAGAGACAGGGATTAGTGATCATGATGTCACCATAGCGACTATGGTTAGAAAAGTTAATAAAAATGTCAAGAGGGCTAGGAGAGTGTTTCTGCTAGAAAGAGCAGATAAGCAGTTGTTAGCGTCTCACTTAGGCAATGAACTGAAACCATTTAGTTCCAAAATGATGGACATAGAGGAATTATGAGAAAAGTTTAAACAGATTGTAAATCTTGTTCTGGATAAGTATGTGATTAGTAAATGGAGGAAGCACGGAAAAGACACACCGTGGTTTAATAACGAAATTCGGAAAATGCTGAGAAAGCAAAGGTTGTTGCACTCTCGGTTCAAAGAGGACGCGCAAATGACAACAGGCAAAGAATAGTTGAGATCCGTGATCCTGTGAAAAGATATATGGGCAAAGCATACAAGCACCGTCATATCTTGGCTAAAGATCTGGCGGAGAACCCGAAGAAATTATAGTCCTGTGTAAAATCGCTAAGCGGGTCTAAGGCTTCCATTCAATCACTCATTGATCAGTCTGGTTTGGCAAAAGAAGATAACAAAAGGAAGGCCGAAGTTTTAAATGCCACGTTTAAGAAATCGGTCACGCAGGAAAATCGTAGAAACGGACCGTCGTTTGACCTCCGCACTGAGTCCCGTATGGATGACATAGTAATAAGCATCCCTGGCGTAGAGGAAAAACTGAAAGAGTTGAAAACAAGTAATTCACCACGTCTGGATGGAATCCCAATTCGGTTTTACAAAGAGTACACTGCGTCGTTGGCCCCGTACTTAATTTGCATTTACCGCGAATGTCTCGACCAGCGCAAAGTGCCAAGTGAGTGGAAAAAACCGCAGGTGACTTCTGTATATAAGAAGGATAAAAGAACGAACCCGCAGAATTACTGACCAATATCCTTAACATCGGTGTGCTGCAGAATTCTAGAGCATATTCTGAGTTGGAATATAATAAATTTTCTAGAGGCCGGAAAGCTCATGTCCACGGATCAGCACAGCTTTAGAAAGCATCGCTCGTGCGAAACCCAACTTCCTCTTTTCTCATATGATATACTGCGAATCATCGATGAAGGGCAACAGGCTGATTCCATATTCCTAGATTCCCGAAAAACATTCGACATGGTACTCCACTGCAGACTGTTAACGAAGGTACGTGCATACGGAAAAGACACCCAGATATGTGACTGGCTCGAAGACTTCTTAAGTAACAGGACCCAGTATGTCGCCCTCGACGGCGAGTGTTCGTCAGAGACAGGGGTAACATCAGGAGTGATCCAGGGAAGTGTGATAGGACCGTTGCTATTTTCTATATACATAAATGATTTGGAAGACAGGGTGGGCAGCAATCTGCGGTTGTTTGCTGATGGTACTGTGGTAGACAGGAAGGTGCCGAGGATAAGTGACTGTAGGTTGATAAAAGATGACCTAGACAAAATTTCTAGTTGGTGTGATGAATGACAGCTTGCTCTTAATGTAGAAAAATGTAAGTTAATGTGAATGAGTAGGAAAAACAAATCCGTAATTTTCGGATATAACATTAGTAGTGTCCTGCTTAAAACAGTGACATCGTTTAAAAATCTGGGCGTAACATTGCGAAGCGATATGAAATGGTATGAGCATGTGAGGATTGTGGTAGGGAAGGCGTATGGTCCACATCGGTTTATTGGGAGAATTTTAGGGGAGTGTGGTTCACGGGTAAAGGAGACCGCATACAGGACACGAGTGCGACCTATTCTTGATTACTGCTCCAGTGTTTAGGATTCGCACCAGGGCAAATTGAAAGAAGACACCGAAGAAATTCACAGACGAACTACTAGATTTGTTACCGGTAGGTTCGGTCAGCAAGCAAGTGTTACGGATATGCTTCGGGAGCTCATGTGGGAATCCCTAATGGAAGAACACATTCATTTAGAAGAACACTACTGAGAAAATTTAGAGAGCCAGCATTTGAAGCTGACTGAAGAACGATCCTACTGCCACCAACATACATTTCGCATAGGGTCCACGAAGATAAGACACGAGAAATTAGAACTCATACAGAGGCATACAGACAGTCGTTTCTCCCTCGCTCTATCTGCGAGTGGAACAGGAAAGGAAACGACTAATAGTGGTACAGGGTACCCTCCGCCACGCACCGTACGGTGGTTTGCTGAGTATGTATATAGATATAGGTTTAGATAACATTTTCTTGGGGAACGCCAGATATTACTTCAGTTTTATTAGTCTATGCCGTGAGTTTATAAAATAATATGACCGGTTTCGATTGTGCTCACAATCATCTTCAGATCATGAAATTTCGTTACAGAAAATAAGACATCACATATTTCACAATCAAGTACTGCGTTATTAAAATATCATAAGGTTTGTTAGCATGTGAGATGCACCTACCTTCCTTGAATGTAACCTCTCCAATGGCGCCTCTAGTTCGTCGGCTGCTAGGAATGAGAAGATGTGCTTGGCCACGTGTTGGATGTACCCCACACTGGCTCGGATGTCGACATAAAAGGGTCTTTGTGGACTTCGTGGAGGAAGTTATTTTCTGTTAAGGGATTGTACCGTATTCTTTAATGGATTGGCGTAGTGTATTACCTTTCACGTATTGACTGCTTTTCTTAAGTGGTTGATATGACAGGCTTCATGGTAACCACTGGATTATGAGATAGATTTACTTCCTTCTCGTGATTTTACTCCAAATACAGCACTGCCACTGGTCGCTTGTAGCGGCCTGATGCCTCATTCCGATGATCGAGGTGGCCTATTATCTCTCTACTTGTCTGATCTCTATTTCGTCGTCGACGGCTTGATGTATACGTGTAGCAGTCCGGCAAGTTTACTGGCAGGTCGACTACGCATCGCAGTGTCTGGTTCTGAAGCCGTTGCAGTTTCTCAATGTGAGTCTCTATTGTTTGTCTGAACCTTAGCAAGCGATCAAATATCATCGCGTAGTACTTGGCTGTCGTTGTTCATTGGACTAGAGTATTCAATAGTCGCCACATGGTCGGGGGCGCCTTGCCACGGTTCGTACGGTTAGAGTCCTCCCTCGGGCATGGGTGTTTGTGTTGTCCTAAGCGTAAGTTAGTTTAAGTTAGATTAAGTAGTGCGTAAGCCTAGGGACCGATGACCTCAGCAGTTTGGTCTCATAGGAACTTACCACAAATTTCCAAAAATTTCCAAATATTCAGTAATCATATGCTTCTAATTTCTGGAGGTCGTCTCTCTGTGAATAGGAGCGACTGACTTTCGTTTCTTTTCCCTTCGACTTGCCAGTTAGTTACCCACTTTATGAGATCACGGCAAGCATCCAGAATCCGGTGTTAAATTTCACCTGGTGTTCAGCTCTGCACAGTAGTACGGTGTGATTTACAGTTTACAAATATACAGTCTTTGGTACAGATTGATTCTCCAGCATCTTTATGTACGCATCTTTATGTCCTCCATAACTAGAAGAAAAACGTACTGGAAACTAATGCGCGCCCTGAATATCACTGAGTTTCGCTGTCATTCACCCTCCACGAATAGTTTTTTTTTTTAATTTTAAGGCGCACATTCAGTTGTAAAAGCGATTCGTCCAGTTAGTCAACGCATTTACAATCTTCCAGAAGCTATTTTACTTGTACTCTCACTGGAATCGCGCAGGTTTGTGAAGAAAAGAGGGTAAGGTGTCTACCGTATCTTTCTCTTCCCCTATGTCTATGCTGTGCCGTTCGCTGTGGAACTTACGTTCAGAAATGAACTGGAACGAATGGCATTGACGGACGGAAATTACTTCCAACAACAAAACGGTTTCTAGAAGTAAAGCGCGAAACACAATGACGATTCGTTTTCGTCAGTAATCTTTCCTCAACAATTTCGATTAAAAATTTTCTGTAGGTTTTCATTCACTTCAAGTAGGACTGAATGATTTTTAGAAACTCAGTAAAGTATGTCCATCTGCTTCTTTAGGGGCCAGACTACAAAGCCAAACATCTAAGGTTCAATCAACGATCCGTTCTAAAGTTTCTTCTGGCAGGTAGATGGCTTTCACCTCAGGCAGTACGTTGTGTATGTGAAAAATTCATGACTCTGCGTGATTAGAATGCCATGTTCAACACTAGGACCCCTAGAACCGGATGGGTGAGTAGTTTCACAAACTGGTGCAATACAAGGAGACAACACGTCCGATAAGATCATGGGTAGCAAAGATCTGTTGCGTTGAAACTTACACTGATGACCGATTTACTGTTTGTTAACATATGCAGCGAATAAGACACTTGATGCAAGACATAAGCTCAACTTATTCCATGAATATTTTCGCATTCTTCGTAGATTTAGTTTATTGTTCCCGTTCTACCACACGGATGCGCAGACGCACATTATACTGCTGAAACGAACCTACTTGCCAAGAACAGCAATTTAAGGTCCGAATACCGGCAGCCTGAACTGCAAAGGAGCAACACAATCCAGTTAAGTGCTATGAAGGTGGAATGCCGAACAAAACGTAATAAACCTGTGAGCGCAAATAATATTTATACCTTTGTAGGGCAAATCCTGGAACACATTAGGCGTTGTAACAATCTGACCTGAAGCAAGTCAAGAGTGAAATTTAATCACTTGCCTATTACTCGCAGAAAATTATGTGAAATTGAGAAATAGAAATATTATTCATTTTCGTAAACAGTATTAGTAGGAATGTGTTTTGTTATGGTTTCGTTCTTTTCCACGAAACACTACGGATCAAAGTTATGGTTGCTTCATGTAATCCTGGAAACAAATTTATATACCACATCTTTTCACTTCTTAGTATAACATCTGTGCGACTGTACATTACATAACATTTATTATCTGCGTCATCGTTTGATCATTGCTCGAATGCTATGTCGAAAATATGTTACACGAGAATTTTTGGTGGAAAAAAGCGCAGACTGTCAGTATCCGCACACAAAAATCCTTCAGCTGTTTTCCGGATTGAAAATGATATTTCTACAGAGTGCGGCCCTTAAATCCGGACAAATGAATTTTTTAAAGCAAATTTATTAAAACAAAATACAATGAAAGTGAAAATCCTTATACATATAAGTGGTGGTATCTTTCAAGAGCAACATTACTCGATGTAACTCCATTCAGCCGCAATGACCGCCTCCAATATTGTCCTGAAGCGATCGCACGCACTCTTTAAAACAGTGCTGTCCATATTCGCGAATGCTGATTTTATAGCGGTGCGTAGAGATACATTAGGGTGCCTCGTCTTATTGGTAACTCTTTCGACTACGCTCTAAACATAGTTGTCGAGGGGGATCAAATGCGGGCTATTCAGGGATCACAACTCCTTTGACCAGAACATGTTAACGTTATCCGAGAGACAGTTTTGGACTAAACGGCTCGTATAAGGTCTTCCTCTGCCATCTGACGCATTGTTTAATCGCTGACATTCAATACTGGCGCCAATTTCCTCAGCGATTGACCCGGGTCCTCCGAAATCAGCAACTGAGCCTTTTCGATAACTGCCGCAGTTCGTGACACGCGTTTCCTCGAATGAGGTTTCCTCGCCATGTTAGCAGAACCTCCCCCAGATTTCTCCGAAGCATTATACTTGGCCACAGCATCGTAAACGGTTGATCTCGGGTACCCGAAGAATCGAACTATTTCAGTGGGCGAACGCCCAGCGCGAAGGCATTCGATAATTGCGGCTCTTCCGTTGTACTCCGCACTTGTCCGTTAACATCTCGGCCATTTTGAGGTTCTGACTGTTTACGAGATGCCTATGGCTTTCAAGAACGACCTTCGCGACCGCCGGCGGAACTGCGATATGGCGGGAAATTCAAATTGAAATTTGTCCGGATTTAAGCGCCGCGCCGGCCGGGGTGGCCGAGCGGTTCTAGGCGCTACAGTCTGGAGCCACGCGGCCGCTACGTCGCAGGTTCGAAATCTGCCTCGGGCACGGATGTGTGTGATGTCCTTAGGTTAGTTAGGTTTGAGTAGTTCTAATTTCTAGGGGACTGATGAACTCAGCTGTTAAGTCCCATAGTGCTCAGAGCCATTTGAACCATTTAAGCGCCGCACCCTGTATGTCTAACAAGAAAATAAAATCTTTAAACGCATGGGTAAGTTAATATCTATTGTCTTGGTAACTGTATTTGTTGTTTGTTGATTACTTAATGCTAACGCCTGCCAAGATTATTACAATGGACGTCTTTCTTCCATTTCCTTTTCGTTTTATTTTCTCCATGACGGTTAATATGTTGCATTGCTCTTCCAGGTTCCAGACTGTGGCTCCAGATCCCTGCTACCTCACGTACTACTATTCGCAACTGGAGTAAGCATTGCTTATGGTAAGTATATTTTTCAATGAATTACAATCATAACTGATTTATAATACGTGAGGTATTGTGATAGGTCAGAACAGAGATTTTAACAGATACAGCTTTTTCCAGTTACTACATCAGTTTTTCATATAACTAAAAACTTTCGTATAAAGACGATTTGACAAGGTTAGATATTGAAAAGGGTCAGTAGACTCTGTTTCAGAAGCGTTAATTGCGTCTGGTTCTTTAGCACGCTGGTAGTTCTAGTTCACCTGCTACTTCACACAGTCACAGCAACTCTGGAAAAGAGAAGAGCAACGGTGTTTATCTATTTCCCCTCAAACAATTCGTTTTGTTTCCCTCCATACTTCATGTGAGTGGGTGAGTACGAGAACGGGAGTACAGTATGTTGAAGTTGCCTCCAGTGTGTCCAGCGCGGAATCGTAGTGCCAACTTGACTTGTAGATAGGTAGAGGTGAAATCAGAGAGGTTTGGTCAGTGATACGGGGTGGAAGTCTGTTTGTGGATGCTACAGTTGCATGGCTGGTAACAGGAAGGGGGCGGGGTGGACGCTCTCGAAAAAGGGAAGCGAACCTTTACATTCTTCTATTCGGGCTCGCAAATATTGAACGCTTCCTTGTAGCGTCCCTCTGGTATCGAGGACAAAGGTATTCACTTAACTTAGTTTCCACTGAGATTACAATTAATTGTTTTCATTTCTTTGCTGAAGTTAGACAAATTTTCTGCAGTCCCTTATCATTCTTAATTTTCTTGCGTAAATTCGCATTCTGAATGTAACTTTGCGTGATTCACTTTGTGTCATTAGGGAAACCAGCAAAGCTAAGCTCTCTCGGATATAATGTTAAAGTATTATGAGCATCTCTATTTGCTGTGTGTTTCTGACTTTTTGTTATTTGCGTGCTGAGTTCGAAATGTTGCATTTTCACGGACAGTCCAAACTCTGGCTTTCAGCTGGCATTGTTTATGTGACAGAACTCAAAACCCTGAATGTAACGAATACTTAAATGCTTCGCCATGTCCCTGAAAAGGTTAAAGGAATGCACCTCTGGTGCCTGATGATTCGCAAACCCGCCATACAGCAGTGTCATGCGGGTTGCCGGCGCGCCAGGCGCCTGTAGCTGTTAGTGTTCGACGTCACTGCGCCTTCCGCTGCACTATGGAGAGCACTACGATCCACTGGACAGAGACGGCTCTATTTCCCATTCGCGGAGCCACGTGACGCAGGCCATTTCCTGGTATCCCTACGCTGGGTGGCCTGTATAGGACTGCCGCCTGCAACCCTCCAGCAGAGCGTGGCGCCTAGTCTACCGCCGAGTAAACGGCGAGTCACCGATACAGCAGTACCGCACGAAGACAACGCCAGTGCACCACCGATCGTGACCACAACGGACTACTTTCTTGGAGAGTAATCGATCGTGACAGTCTGTGTGCGTCCTCTTGCATCTTCACAGAACTGTATTCACAGAGTGACAGTTATTCTTATCAGATCAGGACGATCTCTTGTGATCTTAGTAGAGATTCAGTTTCTGTTGTTCGTGTTTTCTTGTTGCTCCCCTAGAGAAATAAAGTCTGTAGTTCAAGGCTACCTGGGAACTGTCTTCTTTGTGTCTGCACCATCCCACAATGGGACTCTTCAGTTGACTTCTCTTCCCTTCGGAGGGAGATGACGAAGCCATCTCGAGGCGTAGACGGTGGTCGCAGTGGAGGTGACAGCCAAGGACATAGTACTTACACCAGTATGATAAAATACAACAGTTGTACTGGCAGTAAACAGTTTTTTTTTTTTTTGGCGAACATCCACCTGTTAAGATAACACGGCCTACATAGAAGTTCCAGTGTTAATAAAAGGCCTATTCATCATCGTTGTTCGAGTTACAATTTATGAAGGCTTTAGACCCATTCTCGATTTCTTTTTGATTGATTATATTGTTTCAAACAGTAAATACAAAGGCAGTTTTCATCATCTTCATCAGACTTCTGCAAGTTATAAGAGAAAGGAGGAAGAACTAGTTGAGACGAGAGTGCCTGCTAGCAGACGCTCTGGAAGGACTGGTTTGTGAGAGGAGACTGAGAGGGAGGAGGAGGTATGAGATGATAGACGACATAAAGGGAAGCGGAAATTACGTGCACCTGAAGAGGATGGCAGAAAGCATGGAGAGCTTCCGTGTGAAAAACCACTTTTGGGCAGAATACTCATGTTGGCATCAGAAGTAGGCCTACCCACACTTTTCCTTCTTCTTGTTTTTAGCAATTTCTTGCCCGGATAGCTCGTTGCCCTCATAGAATTAATTCTTTCCCTTGAGAGTCATTAGGCTCAAATAGATTTTCAAAGCAATTTCAGTCTTTTATTCTCCTGTGACTTCATTTTTTTTTTTTTAGATTGAGTTTCTAATTGCTGTTGCTGCCTTGACTGGGGCATCAGTTATGATTGCAATGCAAAATAATGCGTAAACGTGACCCAGCACCATGTCTGAATTAGTTTCGAAACTGCAGTATTAACTTTCAGCCTAACAAATTGTAAAGTAGAATAATCTCCTGTAAACGAACATATATTTATCTGTGATACTGCAGTACCTGTTTTGTTAAGAACGATGTAAGGTTACTTCAGACTTGTATACATGTCCGAAGAAGCAGGCACTCTGGCGACTACAGCCCTTCTGAAATACGTGAAATCTATCCACAGTTGCGAATACGAATAGACATCAGCTGTGTGAGGAAATGATGACAATGAAAATGGCGTCTGTTCTTTCGGACAGCTGTTTAATTCTGCACCCTTATATGAATATGAATCTAAAGAAAGCAACGGCTGCTAGTGGTCACTGAAATAAATCGATCGGGAAAGTAGAAAATATGTGCCGGACTGGGACTCTAACCCAGATTTACCACTTCTGATGAGCCGTTGCGTTAACCACGTCGGCTATCCGGATATTGTCACAGACCGATGCAAATTTCCAACTTATTCTCACACTATTGACGTAGTGTTCCCGCTCATTAAGCCTCTATAGCAATTAGCCGTTTGTATCAGAGCTTCATTCAGCAGATTTAATATTCACAGTCAGCTAGTTCAACCCGTCAAACGTTTTGGCGTAAGTGTTGGTATTCATTCTTGCTTTACCGGGGAGCTTTCTTCAAACCACTTACCATTTTCGCAGTCACTGCTGTATCAGTGATATAGTTCAATACTGTGGTTTCATGTGTCCAACCACCTGTACAAAGGCTGTATACTGAGGTGACAAAGTCATGGGATAGCAATAAGCACAGATAAATATGGCTGTAATATCGCATACACAAGATATAACAGAGCAGTGCATTGGCGAAACTGTCGTCTGTGCTCAGCTGATTCATGTGAAAAGGTCACCAACGTGATTATGGCCGCACGACGGCAATTAACAGACTTTGAACGCGGAATGGTAATTGGAGCTAGACGCATGGGGCACTCCATTTCGGAAATCGTTAAGGAATTCCACATCCAGAGATGCACAGTGTCAAGAGTATGCCGAGAATATCAAATTTTAGGCATCACCTCTCACCACATGCAACGCAGTGGCCAAAGGCAGCGGCTTTTGCGTAGAGTTCTCACTACTAACAGAGAAACAACACTGCGTGAAATAACCGCAGAAATCAAAGTGGGACGTACGACGAACGTATCCGTTAGGACAGTGCGGCGAAATTTGGCGTTAATGGGCTGTGGCAGCAGACGACCGACACGAATACCTTTGCTAACAGCACGATATCGCCTGCAGCGCCTCTCTTGGTCTCGTCACCATATCGGTTGGACCCTAGACGTCTGTAAATCCTTGGCCTAGTCAGATGAGTTCCGACTTCAGTTGGTAAGAACTGATAGAAAGGTTCGAGTGTGACGCAGACCCCACGAAACCACGGACCCAAGTTGTCTACAAGGCACTGTGCAAGCTGATGGTGGCTTCATAATGGTGGGGGCTGTGTTTACATGGAATGGACTGGGTCCTATTATCCAAATGAACAGATCTCTGACTGTAACTGGTTATATTCGGCTACTTGGAGACCATTTGCAGCCATCCATGGACTTCATGTTCCCAAACAACGACGGAAATTTTATGGAAGACAATGCGCCATGTCACCAGGCCACAGTGGTTCGCGAGTGGTTTGAAGAACATCCTAGTGAATTCGAGCGAATGATTTGGCCACCCAGATCGCTCGACGTAAAATCCATGGAACATTTATGGGACATAATCATGTGACCTGCCAGGGTAGCCGAGAGCGCTAACGCGCTGCTTCCTAGACTCGGGTAGCTGCGCCGGCCCCAGATCGCATCCACCCGGCGGATTAACGACAGCCGGCCAGCCTTGATGTGGTTTTTAGGCGGTTTTCCACATCCTGCTATGTGAATACCGGGCTGGTCCCCACGTTCCGCCTCAGTTACACGGCTCGCAGACGTCTGAACACATTTGCAGTATTCCTTGGATTACACTGGACGCAGCTGGGGTACACTAATTCCTTCCTGGGGGGTATGGGGTGACGACAGGAAGGGCATCTGGCCACCTCTTAACATTAACATTCCACGTCCGATTAACCAGCAGACCCCGCAAGTCGGGATAAATACTTGCAAAGAGAGATTTATGGGACATAATCGAGTGGTCAGTTCGTGCACAAAATCCTGTAACGCCAACACTTTCGCAATTACGGACGGCTGTAGAGGCAGTAGGGCTCAGCATTTCTGCAGGGACTTTCCAACGACTTATTTAATCCATGCCACGTCTAGTTGCTGCACTACGCTGGGAAAAAAGTGGTATCCCGTAACTTTTGTCATCTCAGTATGCAACGGCTTTGACTGCTCACCACCACACCCGTCGTCATACCATCCTCACATAACCGAACACGTTAACACGCCGCTTGTGGGATTAGAGAAGGCGAACTTGTCCCTGATCGAATTCGCCTCGCGTTTTAACGACAAGGGCTGGTGAGCCAGCCAGTCTACTTTTTAGGCTCTTTCCAACATCTACACAGATACGTTTTAGACTGATACTTACATCCCGCCTAAGATACACGCTACACGAACATTTAGAATACGCTCTCACACCTGAACACGAGATTTTCTCTAGACGTAGACAGATGGTGTACAAAAATTGCGTCCCAGGGGGAGTGGTGTCGTCAGGAAGGGCATCCGACCACCAACTGTCACTAACGTTGCCAAAACCTATAAAAATGGTTCAAATGGCTCTGAGCACTTTGGGACTTAACGTCTGAGGTCATCAGTCCCCTAGAACTTAGAACTACTTAAACCTAACTAACCTAAGGATATCACACACATCCCTGCCCGAGACAGGATTCGAACTTGCGACCGTAGCGGTCGCGCGGTTCCAGACTGTAGCGCCTAGGACCTATAAAACCCATATAAAAATACTAACCCCGTAGAGAAACTGGAAAAGACAAGGAATAAGGAAAAGAAGAAGAAGTGTATAAAGGCTGTAGTTTCCCCTTACTTTGGGCAGTTCGCAGTACGAACATAGCGAGCCCATATTGGCTAATGTTACAAGGCCTGATGAATCTGTCATCTTGGCTGTTACCCCTGCAGCTACTACACTGAAGCACCAGAGAAAGAGGTATAGGCATGCGTATTCAAGTACAGAGATATGTAAAAAGGCAGAATACAGCGATGCAGTCGGCAACGTCTACATAAGACAACAAGTGTCTGGCGCAGTTGTTAGATCGGTTACTGCTGCTACAATGACAGGTTATCAAGATTTAACTGAGCACAAATGGCTCTGAGCACTATGGGACTTAACATCTGAGGCCATCAGTCCCCTAGAACTTGGAACTACTTAAACCTAAGTAACCGAAGGACATCACACACATCCCTGCCCGAGGCAGAATTCGAACCTACGACCGTAGTGGTCGCGCGGTTCCAGACTGAAGGCCTAGAGCCGCTCGGCCACACCGGCCGGCGAAGCGATGAAGTGGGGATTTTCCCGTACGACCATTTCACGAGTGTACCGTGAATGTCAGGAATCCTGTAAAACATCGAATCTCCGACATCGCTGCGGCCGGAAAAAGATCCTGCAAGAACGGCACCAACGACGACTGAAGATAATCGTCCAGCGTGACAGAAGTGCAACCCTTCCGAAAATTGCTGCAGATTTCAATGCAGAGTCATCAACAAGCGTGCGAACCATTCAACGAAACATCATCGTTATGGGCTTTTGGAGCCGAAGGGCCACTCGTGTACCCTTGATGACTGCACGACAGAAAGATTTACGCCTTGCCTAGGCCCGTCAACACCGACACCGACTGTTGATGACTGGAAACATGTTGCCTGGTGGGACGAGTCTCGCTTCGAATTGTATCGAACGGATGGACGTGTACAGGTATGGAGACAGCCTCATGAATCCATGGACCCTGCATGTCAGCAGAGGACTGTTCCAGCTGGTGGAGGCTCCGTAATGGTGTGAGGCATATGCAGTTGGAGTGATATGGGAGCCCTACGTATAGATACGTAAGCATCGTGTCCGATCACCTACATTCATTCATGTCCATTGTGCATTTTGACAGACTTGGGCTATTCCAGCAGGACAATGTGACACTCCACTCGTCTGGAATTGCTGCAGAGTGCCTCCAGGAACACTCTTCTGCAGGCTGTTCCAGCTCGTCGGCTCCGTTGTGAGCCGCGGAGTGCTCCCTGCTCCAGGGAGCCGTGTCGCTCGCTGTGACCATTCGAGTGGGCCGGCACGCCGGCACGTGGTACGGCTGAGGCAGGAGGCAAGGCAAGCGTTTTCATGTGCCAGCTGCGTCTTACAAGATCGATAACCCCATACTCTTAGCTGCTAAGACGTGGTGACATGCTACACCAGGAAATACGATGTTCAGGAAATACACTCCTGGAAATTGAAATAAGAACACCGTGAATTCATTGTCCCAGGAAGGGGAAACTTTATTGACACAATCCTGGGGTCAGATACATCACATGATCACACTGACAGAACCACAGGCACATAGACACAGGCAACAGAGCATGCACAATGTCGGCACTAGTACAGTGTATATCCACCTTTCGCAGCAATGCAGGCTGCTATTATCCCATGGAGACGATCGTAGAGATGCTGGATGTAGTCCTGTGGAACGGCTTGCCATGCCATTTCCACCTGGCGCCTCAGTTGGACCAGCGTTCGTGCTGGACGTGCAGACCGCGTGAGACGACGCTTCATCCAGTCCCAAACATGCTCAATGGGGGACAGATCCGGAGATCTTGCTGGCCAGGGTAGTTGACTTACACCTTCTAGAGCACGTTGGGTGGCACGGGATACATGCGGACGTGCATTGTCCTGTTGGAACAGCAAGTTCCCTTGCCGGTCTAGGAATGGTAGAACGATGGGTTCGATGACGGTTTGGATGTACCGTGCACTATTCAGTGTCCCCTCGACGATCACCAGTGGTGTACGGCCAGTGTAGGAGATCGCTCCCCACACCATGATGCCGGGTGTTGGCCCTGTGTGCCTCGGTCGTATGCAGTCCCGATTGTGGCGCTCACCTGCACGGCGCCAAACACGCATACGACCATCATTGGCACCAAGGCAGAAGCGACTCTCATCGCTGAAGACGACACGTCTCCATTCGTCCCTCCATTCACGCCTGTCGCGACACCACTGGAGGCGGGCTGCACGATGTTGGGGCGTGAGCGGAAGACGGCCTAACGGTGTGCGGGACCGTAGCCCAGCTTCATGGAGACGGTTGCGAACGGTCCTCGCCGATACCCCAGGAGCAACAGTGTCCCTAATTTGCTGGGAAGTGGCGGTGCGGTCCCCTACGGCACTGCGTAGGATCCTACGGTCTTGGCGTGCATCCGTGCGTCGCTGCGGTCCGGTCCCAGGTCGACGGGCACGTGCACCTTCCGCCGACCACTGGCGACAACATCGATGTACTGTGGAGACCTCACGCCCCACGTGTTGAGCAATTCGGCGGTACGTCCACCCGGCCTCCCGCATGCCCACTATACGCCCTCGCTCAAAGTCCGTCAACTGCACATACGGTTCACGTCCACGCTGTCGCGGCATGCTACCAGTGTTAAAGACTGCGATGAAGCTCCGTATGCCACGGCAAACTGGCTGACACTGACGGCGGCGGTGCACAAATGCTGCGCAGCTAGCGCCATTCGACGGCCAACACCGCGGTTCCTGGTGTGTCCGCTGTGCCGTGCGTGTGATCATTGCTTGTACAGCCCTCTCGCAGTGTCCGGAGCAAGTATGGTGGGTCTGACACACCGGTGTCAATGTGTTCTTTTTTCCATTTCCAGGAGTGTAAATAAGAAACAACTGTTTTACAAGAATTGCATACTAAATTTATTGGGTCTCTGTAGCTTGACATTTTCTTTTCATTACAAGATCGGAAGTATCAGGCATCAAAGTGTTCGCAGCGTTAATGCGGAGGATGGCCTTCATTGTTCCATCCTGAACAAACGATTGTTCCTCACTTTTTACTCTTTTCATTGCTGAGGAAAGCTGCTCGCAACAATACGTAGATCCAAACATGCGCATGATCTAAGCTGCATTGTTGTGAAGCTTGGGAAATGTTTTTTGCTGTAATGAACGATACCATCGTGACAAATCCAATGTGTTGTAGTACCTCTCTTTCAACAAAGTTGAATTTTGCAAATCAATCATCTCCAATCGAAGTGACGATGACAAGTCATCGGGGGAAACTGAAAAAGGAGTGCTGAACACCTTAAGTTCCATTTCCAAACTAGTGATGTCTCGGAATCGTGTTTCGAACGACGTAATGAGCTGCTTTAACTTTGCTTGGTAATCGCCGAAAGTAGTACCTTCAGGTAGTTTTAAAGAAGCAACACGATTGAAGTTCGTTAAATGTCCATTACTCATCTGCCTCTCAAATAAACGTAACTTTTCCATGAACGCTTTGATCTGGTCGTGCATGTCAACGATTAGCCGCCCTTTGCCCTGCAATGACAGATTTAAATTATTCAGAAGCATAGTTATGTCAGCTAGGAACGCCAGGTCTGATATCCATTTTATATCTTTCAGACAACGCATTTCTTCCCCTTTCATTTCGAGAAAAAGGGATATTTCCTCACGAATGCAAAGAAATTATCAAGAAATTTTCCCCGACTCAGACAACGAACTGTACTGTGGTAAGATATATCCCCATACTCCGCTTCCATATCTTTCAGGAATCCTTTGAACTGGCGATGATTCATACCGTGACGCCGCACAAAATTCACACAAAAAATGGTTCAAATGGCTCTGAGCACTATGGGACTCAACTGCTGAGGTCATTAGTCCCCTAGAACTTAGAACTAGTTAAACCTAACTAACCTAAGGACATCACAAACATCCATGCCCGAGGCAGGATTCGAACCTGCGACCGTAGCGGTCTTGCGGTTCCAGACTGCAGCGCCTTTAACCGCACGGCCACTTCGGCCGGCTAAAATTCACACACTTCACGATATATTTCATTACGCCACCTAGCTCTACTGTTCCAGCACACAGTGCCTCTTGGTGAATAAAACAATGAAGAGTCAAAATGTCTTTCCCGAATTCTTCCCTGAGTTTATTTTTCAAACGAGAAGCAAAACCTTGGTGACGCCCGACCATTTGTGGTGCGCCGTCTGTCGCTACAGAATGGAGCTTGTCCCACGGCAAATTCATATTGTCCACTGATTCACAAACAGCTTCAAAAATGTCATGTCCTGTTGCGATGTAATCGAGTGGTACCACATCCAAGAGTTCTTCAGTTACTTGCAGCTCCATGTCGACACCACGCACAAAAAGCTCTCCGCCTTTGACCGAGTTGTGTCTCTACATCCGCTGCCATGTCCAGGATTCGACGAGACATTGTTTGCTTTGACAGGCCTGCACCTTCCTTGTAAACAAACATTCTGCAACTGCTACCATGCACGATTTTACGAGTGGTCCCACCGAAAACGTCTTGCCACTCGTCGCAATGATGTGAGCCACCCTGTAGCTTGCTCGAATTGCAGATTCAGTAGTGGTTTCTCCGATTTCATTCACCTGAAAATTATAAGCGCATTACAGAACACGAACTATGTTGCATGTTTTGATACCCTCCGTATTACGAAACCGTTTTTAAACTTACGTCTCCTGGTATGTCGTTCTTAAGCCTGGCTACCAGTTCTCTGCATGCAACGCCTTCTACCTGATCGTAGTGCGCTGCGTAAAGACGTGTATAATGTCGTTGTATATTGTACCTCTTCGCAGATTTAAATACTTTTTGACGATACAAGACACTGCAGACGACCATCCCTCTCAATGAATAGAAAGGAATCCTCCAATAGAGGTACAGAGCTCCCGCGGCTAGTCATAGCTGTCATCGAACACGGATTATTGCGTCAGTTGCGGCTACACGCGGCCAGGGGGCAGTGAGTTTGTTTTCCCCCTCCACGCGGGCTCCGAGCTGCCGCAATGAGCGCTCCGGAACGCTCCGGCTCCCTGGAGCTCTGTTGGAACAGCCTGCTCTTCTGAGTTTCAATACTTCCACTCTCCACAAAACTCCCCAGACAAGAACTTTATTGAGCAAATCTGAGATTCCGTGCAACGTGCTGTTCAGAAGAGATCTCCACCCTCTCGGACTCTTACGAATTTATGGACAGCCCTGCAGGATTCATGGTTTCAGCTCCCTCTAGCACTACTTCAGACATTATTTGAGTCCATGCCACGTCGTGTTACGACGCTTCTGCGTGTTCGCGGGGCCCCAACACGATATTAGGCAGGTGTACCAGTTTCTTTGGCTCTTCAGTGTGAAATGGTTGCTGCTCGTCTTCTGTATCGCAGAAGCACGCAGGCCACTCAGTCGTGCCAAAGTCCCCGTATGGAGAGGGATGCCTATTTCTTTATTTCATTTAACTGTTATTTGTTGTAACGGACAGTGATAAAATCGTATTGAAATGAATAGTTCCAAAGTGCCCAGATATGGAAGTCTGGAACCAGTTTCAGCTAGCAGCTCTACGCTAGGACAGCGAGGCATCGACCTTAACTGAACAAGGGAGAATTGCCAGTGGGAAGAAATATAGTGGAAATTAGCGAGAAGGAGGAGCGTGGCATGTAAAAGAGGCATAGACAGGAATTGTAGATTTCAGTGATTACCAAGAAATTTAAATGGAGATGGGATGAGCATATTGCCAGAAAATCTCACGTAAAACTGCAGTTTCTCGTTGTCCAGCCGCGTGCGTCCCACTCGTATTTCGCGATTTACTCAAATTACAAAAAAGTTGTTTTCATTTCATGTGTCTCATGGACTGTTGAAATCTATCTAGTTGACAGTACTTCAACAGGAGCCGTGTTTATTGTCCTATTTGTAGGGTGAAGTCATCCAAATGTTGTCTCCGGGACATTTTGCAATGAAGAACGCCACCACACTGCACCGTAACTACTCGCTGATTGACACACTGTCTTTTCCCGTTCCTTCAACAGTCTCGTGTTGCGGGGACAGCCCTATTTGATGCTGTATCCATACTGACGTCATGCCGTGTGGCCATCTGACGTCCAACTTTCTATGCTCGACTGGGAGGTCCCTGGCAACATGCTCCCGTACTTCCATTAACTTCCACCCAGTAGTTAATATATTATGGTACTTTATCTATCTTGTCATTAAGTTTTGCAGAGCAGTGTATATACAAAACCTCGTCAAATGGTTCTATGATTTCATTGTTTGATTGTACAATTTCGATGTGTTTTACACAATATCTCTTAGTACTTACCAGGGTATTAAGTACTGAATAACTGATGTTGGTGGGAGATCGTACAAGTATTTTACCTGACAACCTGTACTCGTGACTTAACGTTGAGTATGCGCAGCAACTTGTAGCAGTATTTCAGTCCCTGCGCTACTGTAGATTTTTTGGCCACTTTCAGCTCAGTGTTTTGGCGGTACGGAGACGTACGAGAAGACGACGGGGGTGAAGTTCACGTACGGCGCTTCACAGGGCATCCTGACGCAGCCCGGAACGGGCATCACGCGCGACTGCACTGCCATCTGTCGGCAGACTCCCACCTGCGCTGCCTTCACCGTCGGTGAGTCCTGCCACGCAGTTAATGACTGTTTCATCATTCACGACTTCACATTTTGCAGTATGTAAATTTTGTTCTATGTATCACACCGAAATTAACGTCTCTACATAGAAATAACTCAACAGTATAAACTTAATCGAAGCACCAATTAACAGAATCACCTTAGCTTACGAAATATTGTAGTATAGTGTATTTTTTTCTCAGCCGAAAACAATGCAACGAATTCCAAACGTTACGTATGTATTATTTGAAGTCTCCTGAGTGAACGCGCCAAGTTTCCGTCACTTCCGACGGATAGCATAGCTGCAGGACAATTTCAAAATGGCGTCTCTAGGTGATGTACGTTACAAGCAACGTGCCGTCATTGAATTTCTCACTGCAGAGAAAGAAACTGTGGGGAATATTCACAAACGCTTGTGCAAAGTCTATGGAGCATCTGCTGTCGACAGAAGTACAGTTAGTCGCTGGGCACAGAGGGAGGTCATCAGTAGGCGGTTCGGCCGAGCTCCCCGATTTGGAGCGGTCACACCTGACATGTTGCAGTGAGCTGATGTTATCATCCGCGAGGACAGACGCATTACGACTCGGCAGCTGGTGCTGCATCTGTCAATCAGCAAAGGAAGTGTGAATGCAATTATCCGCACTCTGGGATATTAAAAAGTGTGTGCAAGATGGGTCCTGCGGTGTCTAACGGTGGATCACAAATCGCACGGAAAAAATATTTGTCTTGATATGCAGCAACGTTTTGAACCTGAGGGGGAGGCCTCCTTGTCCCATATTGTGACAGTTGATGAAACCTGGGTTCACCACTTTGAGCCCGAAACAAAACAACAGCCGATGGAATGGCGCCATTCCCACTCCTCACAGGAGAAAAAATTCAAAGCAACTGGTTCCGCCAGTAAGGTCATGATCACCGTATTCTGGGACTGTGAAGGTGTGATTCTCATTGATGTGATGTCAAGAGGCGGTATCATTAATTCAGAAGCATATGTTAACACAGTAACAAAACTCAAGACGCATTTTTGGCGACTTCGACGCCACAGCAACCCAGGAGATGTTTTGCTGCAACACGATAACGCTCGGCCCCACACAAGTCTGAGGACCGCTGAACACATCGCAAAACAGGGATGGACAGTGTTACCCCATCCACCCTACACCCCTCACCTAACCCCTTCGGACTTCCACTTGTTTGAGCCGTTAAAGGGTGCCATTCGTGGAAGACATTTTGAGGACGATGAGGAGGTGATTCACACAGTGAAGAACTGGCTCCGCCACCAGGACAAGGCTTGGTACCGACAGGACGTACACGCCCTAGTTTTGCACTGGAGGAAGACCATAGAATAGGGTGTGTAGATAAAACACAATTCTTTCGTGTCTGTAATTCTCATTATTTTCAATAAAGAATTGTTGAAGAAAAAATGTGGTGCATTGCTTTCTGGGTAACCCTTGTGCTATATTAAGCTTTGGAAAATTTCCAGAATCCTACTTTCCCTCAAACCGCACAAACCCCCTACTCATGTCTCTTCCTATCGCCACATCTGCCTCACCTCAGTGTTCAGCAAGGTCTTAGAATCCATCCTCTCCAACACATCTATCATCTCTGAACACATCCATCCTCTCCCAACACATCCATCAACACCTGAACCAACACCACCTTCTTTCAATTCAGTCCCAATTTCTCCTCTGATGACCTGCTCATGCACGTGCACATCTCCTATCCCACCAACTCAACTCCTGTAATTCAGTTATTTTCGTGTCCCTCGACCTATAAAAAGCCTACAACTGTATATGGCATTCTAGTCTCCTTTTCAGACTCCATAAATACGCACTTGCAATTAACTACGTCTGCCTTATTGCATTCTTCCTATCTAATCGCCCATCCCTTGTCACTATTAAGAATACCAATTCCCACACCCTCTCTCCCAATGCAGGAGTGCGCCGAGGTTCCGTCCGCTCACCTCTACTATATCTCCTCTACAGTGCTGGTATGCCAAAATCACCTCCACCAGTCCACCTCCTTCGTTATATTGATGACACCGCTTTCCTCGCCCTCTGCCTTACACTCCGGAAATGGCAACGATCCATCCAGTCCCATCTCAATCAGTTTACTTTTTGATGTAAGCAATGGCTCCTCAAGCTCAACCCTTCCAAAACCCAGACAATAATTATAGGATGAACCACCCACCACACTCTCCACCTCCATGACTGCTACTTTACCATTTACAACCGTCGTATCCTGTTAACTAACACATTAAAATATCTTGGAGTAACTCTGTACTAGCAACTCCTCACCTACTAACCATCCAACAGAAAGCCGACAATACACTACAACTACTAACAAGCCGAACTTGGGGACTACACATCTCCACTATTCTCCACACCTACAGAATCCTGATCTGACCCATCCCTTGTTATGCCAATGTTACATGGATATCTCCCCCACCAAAGTTCTATAAGTCCCTCCAGATCCTTGAAAGCCATGCACTCCGTCTCATTTTCTGCATCCGTTTACCTTCACCCACATGGATCCTCTACCATTTTATCAAATTTCCACCCATCCTCACCCACATCAAACACCTCTGCATCTCCTACACTGTCAATACACTAGAGCCGGCCGGAGTGACCGTGCAGTTCTAGGCGCTACAGTCTGGAACCGAGCGACCGCTACGGTCGCAGGTTCGAATCCTGCCTCGGGCATGGATGTGTGTGATGTCCTTAGGTTAGTTAGGTTTAATTAGTTCTAAGTTCTAGGCGACTGATGACCTCAGAAGTTAAGTCGCATAGTGCTCAGAGCCATTTGAAGCCAATACACTAGATTCCGATAACCCCATTGTCTCGTGTTTAATCAGCAACTCTGGTGTCCTGCCACACCTTCACAAACACATCCCTCCATCTTTAAAACTTCACACACTCCATATCCTATCTCAATGCAACTTTATCCAACTCCATCTCCCACACAACTATCTCTGCCCTGGTATTTATCCCTCCTATTAACTTCAACCATTCCTCATCTTTCCCAGTCCATATCAGAGCTCCTCTCTCCTTTTGCCTCTATACCCACCCTTATCCCTTTCTTCTTGTTTCACTCCCTTCCTACACACCATCACTCCCCCTCACCCTCTGTTCTTCCCAATGCCTGTATTCCCACTGTCTGCTTCACCTTCTACCTATCGTCTCCATAGTTTCCCCCCGTAACAGACTCCTATCTCTTTACCCATCCACCCCCAACCTCTATGGAACATATTCTCTCCTCGCAGAACACTTTTTCAACCAGTGAAGGTCCTTCAGATGTTAAGTGAAAGTGCAGTGCTACCTCATCCTAATGTGTTTTTAAATTGTATAATTATATTTTTCGTCCTCCCTGTCCATCATTAATCTTTTTAACTTAAAACGTAAACAGTACACACATTTCTATTTTTATATCATCTTTGTAATCTCGTTATGAATACTCTTGGCTGGAGAACGGATATTGTACTGCTGACAGCCCACCCCTCGCCCATATGGGGTGTGGGGGATGAAATAACAATAAAGAAAAAAATACGTTATACCATAAAGCATTCTAACAAATTATTATGTCATATAATGCTCGAAGATATGGTCAATATGACAGCTATTAAATTCACACTCAAATCCTGCTATATTTCATATTAGACACTTAAAAAACTATTACAACATGTTTAAAAATGTGTACCCATGTTTCTGACCTAATTCCTTATTCAACTAATGTTACCTTTATTACATATAAGTAGAGAACGTTTTTAGTTCCAGTATTATAATCATCATTTACAATATTTTTTGGGAAAATAAAATTCTGCTCATCAATGTAATTAAATTCGCAAAAATTCAACTAATGAAGTAAATGGTAATGACATCGACGAATACTCAAACAATTAACCACGTTTCATGCGACTTTCACTCCACAAGCTATGCTCAGTAGAATAATCAGAATTCTGTGGAAATCAAAGGAAAAATAACTGTGGCAAAGTTGAGCTACGCACAGAGAGTTTACCTACATATTGCGACGTTGGTTACTGCAGCGACACTGACTGAGTAAAGAATGGGGACGGCATTGTAAGCAGAGGCTCTTCCTTCATGGAGTTAGCAGCACGAAAGAAGGTAGACAATGCTGGTTTGGAAAAAGAGGATGCCACCTCCCACTTAAGACGTCATCCATTACGTCATTAATGAGTTATTGCATGTCGTCACGTCTCCCCTTCCACCCCTCTGACATAAGCCAATTCCACTATGCACAAAATGGCGGGAAATTCAAACATCGGCAGGAAATTCAAAACAGCCAAGGCCTTCTGTTCAGTCCTATGATGTCGCTGTGGAAGCAGGGGTGATGTCCTGAGCATAAATTGGTGGGAAATTAAAAAATCTAAGATGGTGCCTCGTCACGGTGGTGGAAGTAGCTCACTTGCGCTAAGTATAGAATCCTCTGGCATACTGGCACAGTCACTGTGACGCCAGAATCTAAGATAAATGGACAAATGGAAGTAACAAGTTTGCTGATCTAGTTAATTTGCTTTCCCCAAGGTATTATTCACTCTGACATGTGTAGCTATTTGTAGCACTCAGTTCACTTATAGAGTTCCAGGGTGCTCCCTTCCGTTGTCACCATTTAAACAGTTGTCAACCAAAGTTTAAATCTGGTGAGAAATTACGCATGTGTCATACAGCTTCATGTCATGAAAATTCAAAAATCGTAAGCTCTTTAACAACACAACTGGGGCCACATGTAGGGCTGAGCCATACGAGGGCAGCTGGTAAGACCCTCCTGTCCACTGCTGCTGCTACTGATACTACCTCACAGCAGATGCACGTGTCCAACACAACACCATCCGCGTGAGACACTACACATATAGAAATAATTCGGCAGCCTAACGAAAAGTAATGAATAATAACACCGATTTCCGCTACTATTATACAGTTTGCGATTGTGCTACAGTCAGAGCCCAATGCGACCTAAGTTAAAATAGCATGGGAAATTGGTAATGTAAGCATTATACCTTGCTTTAACCCATACTGAAATATTGTGGGAAATTAAAAATGACCTTTAACCCATACAAACGTTCTGGATGGGAAATTTAAAAATTAGAGGGTTGATGCATGCTCATCCCATTGACAGGATTTCTGAGGTGAAAGGTTAGGTACTACACATGCCAAATTCACCTCAAAAATTATTTGTAGGATGTATGCCAGCTATTAAACCATGCTGTAATATGCATTGTTCATAGTAAACCCCCAGTCCTTGCATGGGCTCGTCGTTCTTATATTCAGCCATGCATCAAACATGCAAGCTGGGACAGGCTGGGAGGAACCAAACAGGGCTGTCAATGGCCTGTGGTCTGTAAGTACGTAAAAATGGCGTCCATATAAGTACTGATGAAAGTGAATAACCATGTAAATAATAGCCAAAGCCTCTTTTTTTCAATTGGATATAATTCTGCTGTGCCTTATTCAGTGTCTTGGAAACAAAGTTAATCGGTCTGTTAGTAGAACCCATGCGGTGTGACAACATTGCACTGGCACCGTAAGAAGAGTTGCCCACAGCGAGAATGACAGGTTTGCAGGGGTCGAAGTGTACAAGGTATTGGTCACTTAACAGTGCATCCATTAAGCGCTGAAAAGCAGTCTGACAATCTCTGGACCAAACTTAAAGGGACACCCTTGCGGTGCAAATATTTCAATGGAGCCGCGAGCTAATCGCCATTTCTATTAAACTAATGTAATATGTCAACTTTCCCATAACTGGCTGCAGTTATGACACATCCGTGGGGTCAGGCAAGTCACGAATGACAGCCAAATGCGAGTGCGACAGATGAATCCTGTGCGCTTTAATCACATGACTCAGATAACTTACTCTGTTTCTGTGTTAAAAAAGAAACACTTGGAACGATTACACTTTAAACCTGCTTTTAATAACACTTTGAACTATGCATCCAGGTTCTGCAAATGTTCAGCTGGCGTATGGTCAGAGACGACTATGTCGTACAAGTAATTAGCACACGATGGTAATTGCGACGAAATTATTCCACCTGTGAAAAATAGATGGCGCTGATGCGCTACCGAACGGTAACCGCTGAAACTGAAACGGGCTCCGGTGGGTACAGATCACAAAAAGGCAGTTGCAGATCTGCCTTCGGTAAGTCAGTTTTTGAGAAAAAATTACCTTGCCCTAGTTTGCTTATTACATCTTCCAGGTGCCGTAAAGGAAAAGAATCAATCACAGTTTGTGGGTTAACAGTAGATTTAAAATCTGCACAAATTCTCAACCATCCGATGGCTTCGAAAGAAGAACCATAGGAGAGACTTCAGTTTAACTGCATCATAATCCTGCAACCCCTGCAGTTCAACTGATATCCGATCTCGGAAAGCAAGTGGGACAGGACGGGGATGAAGAAAATTTGGCTGTGTATTGTCTTCTAAACTTACATGGACCTCAAGTCGTTGTGCCTTGCCTAAACTACCTTCAAACAATGAACTTTTTTATCACACAAAACGTTGACAGAGGCAAGCAGCACAGCAGAATTTACTTGCAGCACTTTTCCATCAATTGCTAACCCAAACAAGTCAAAGCCTACACTATGTGATCAAAAGTATCCGGACACCTGGCTGAAAATGACTTACAAGTTCGTGGCGCCCACCATCGGTAATGCTGGAATTCAGTATGGTGATAGCCCACCCTTAGCCTTGATGACAGCTTCCACTCTCGCAGGCATACGTTCTATCAGGTTCTGGAAGGTTTCTTGGGGAGTGGCAGCCCATTCTGCACGGAGTGCTGCTCGGAGGAGAGGTATCGATGTCGGGCGGTGAGGCCTGGCACGAAGTTGGCGTTCCAAAACATCCCAAACGTGTGCTATAGGATTCAGTTCAGGACTTTGTGCAGGCCAGTCCATTACAGGGATCTTATTGTCGTGTAACCACTCCGCCACAGCCCGTGCGTTATGAACAGGTGCTCGATCATGTTGAAAGATGCGATCGCCATTCCCGAATTGATCTTCAACAGTGGGAAGCAAGAAGGTGCTTAAAACATCAATGTAGGCCTGTGCAGTGATAGTGCCACGCAAAACAACAAGGGGTGCAAGACCCCTCCATGAAAACACGACCACACCGTAACACCACCGCCTCCGAATAGTACTGTTGGCACTACACACGCTGGCAGATGACGTTCACCGGGCATTCGCCATACCCATACCCTGCCATCGGATCGCCACATTGTGTACCGTGGTTCGTCACTCCACACAACGTTTTTCCACTGTTCAGTCGTCCAATGTTTACGATTCTTACACCCAGCGAGTCGTCGTTTGGCATTTACCGGCGTAATGTGTGGCTTATGAGCAGCCGCTCGACCATGAAATCCAATTTTTCTCACCTCCCGCCAAACTGTCATAATACTGGCAGTGCTGCAGTTTGGAATTCCTGTGTGATGGTCTGGATAGCTGTCTGCCTATTACACATAACGACCCTCTTCAACTGTCGGCGGTCTCTGTCAGTTAACAGATGAGGTCGGCCAGTACTCTTTTGTGCTGCACGTGTCCCTTCACATTTCCACCTCACTATCACATCGAAAACAGTGGACCTGGGGGTGTTCAGGAGTGTGGAAATCTCGCATACAGACGTGTGGCACAAGTTACACCCAATCACCTGACCACGTTCGAAGTCCGTGAGATGCGCGAAGCGACCCATTCTGCTCTCTCACGATGTCTAATAACTACTGAGGTCGCTGATATGGAGTACGTGGCAGTAGGTGGCAGCACAATACACTTAATATGAAAAACGTATGTTTTTGGGGGTGTCCGGATACTTTTCATCACATAGTGTGTCCATACCAAAATTGTTTGTACAGTTACGTGTACACAAAACATGAAAAAACTGTCTTTTTAGAATAGGGAAGCTACACACACATAAAACAAGATTGTTCTGTCCATTGAAAGGTAACAGCGTGACAGTTAGCTGCTGTAGCCGAGGGCTACCTAATTGTTCACATGTGGTACGATTAAGCAGCTTAACAGTGGTTCACCTTTCCAAATGCAATTTCAAATTTTTATTCGTCACATGCAAATGTACAAACAATTTATTACACTGTCCGTTGATTACCAAAGAATGTTTGTCCTGCAATCAAAGTGAGCTAGGAACTTGTCTGTACTCACAGGCACAGCAGAAACAACATTCACTTCTATCAGGCCAGAGCTCGACTTAGACTTTGAAAACTGCCCGCCACCTGATTGCTGAAGATACACTGTTTGTACGAGGGCAGTTCAATAAGTAATGCAACACATTTTTTTTCTGAAACAGGGGTTGTTTTATTAGCATTGAAATACACCAGGTTATTCCCCAATCTTTTAGCTACACAACACTATTTTTCAACGTAATCTCCATTCAATGCTACGGCCTTACGCCACCTTGAAATGAGGGCCTGTATGCCTGCACGGTACCATTCCACTGGCCGATGTCGGAGCCAACGTCGTACTGCATCAATAACTTCTTCATCATCCGCGTAGTGCCTCCCACGGATTGCGTCCTTCATTGGGCCAAACATATGGAAATCCGACGGTGCGAGATCGGGGCTGTAGGGTGCATGAGGAAGAACAGTCCACTGAAGTTTTGTGAGCTCCTCTCGGGTGCGAAGACTTGTGTGAGGTCTTGCGTTGTCATGAAGAAGGAGAAGTTCGTCCAGATTTTTGTGCCTACGAACACGCTGAAGTCGTTTCTTCAATTTCTGAAGAGTAGCACAATACACTTCAGAGTTGATCGTTTGACCATGGGGAAGGACATCGAACAGAATAACCCCTTCAGCGTCCCAGAAGACTGTAACCATGACTTTACCGGCTGAGGGTATGGCTTTAAACTTTTTCTTGGTAGGGGAGTGGGTGTGGCGCCACTCCATTGATTGCCGTTTTGTTTCAGGTTCGAAGTGATGAACCCACGTTTCATCGCCTGTAACAATCTTTGACAAGAAATTGTCACCCTCAGCCACATGACGAGCAAGCAATTCCACACAGATGGTTCTCCTTTGCTCTTTATGGTGTTCGGTTAGACAACGAGGGACCCAGCGGGAACAAACCTTTGAATATCCCAACTGGTGAACAATTGTGACAGCACTACCAACAGAGATGTCAAGTTGAGCACTGAGTTGTTTGATGGTGATCCGTCGATCATCTCCAACGAGTGTGTTCGCACGCTCCGCCATTGCAGGAGTCACAGCTGTGCACGGCCGGCCCGCACGCGGGAGATCAGACAGTCTTGCTTGACCTTGCGGCGATGATGACACACGCTTTGCCCAACGACTCACCGTGCTTTTGTCCACTGCCTGGTCACCGTAGACATTCTGCAAGCGCCTATGAATATCTGAGATGCCCTGGTTTTCCGCCAAAAGAAACTCGATCACTGCCCGTTGTTTGCAACGCACATCCGTTACAGACGCCATTTTAACAGCTCCGTACAGCGCTGCCACCAGTCGGAAGTCAATGAAACTATACGAAACGAAGCGGGAATGTTTGAAAATATTCCACAAGAAATTTCCGGTTTTTTCAACCAAAATTGGCCGAGAAAAAAAATGTGTTGCATTTCTTATTGAACTGCCCTCGTATATGGCTATACCATGCGCCATTGGCGGGACTTGTTAGCACGAAACTGAAATCTTGGGGTACGTCTAGCTTGAGTGGTAGCGGACCTCTAAAATTGTTCACCCTTTACCACAGAAATGGCTGGAGCTTGCATGTCAAGTTCAGTAATGTCTATTATGTCCCGAGATTTAATTATTGACAACTCAGTATTCAAGTTCAGGTTCGAAAGTTTCAGAATAGAGGCACGAATGCGTGCATCCGAAGTATTGTGAGTGATAATGTCGCTAGGCATTATGTCACTGTAGCTCGAACGATATCAGTATTTGAGCTGACACTGTCTCGTCAACCCACGCAGTTCCGTGACCCATTGTTTATACGACTGGCCTGGCTGCTGATTTAGCCACAAGAACTTATTCCTAGCAGCTGCCAATTTGACTTGTGCTTCAAAATGATCAGGTTGTGTACGACGTCGTGCTGAAATGTAAAAGCTCCTAAGGTTTAATGTGAAAACTCTTAAACCTCTTTAAGTAAAACTTTATTAACGTTCTACATCTTTATTCTTCGTGTCTACGTATTTGCATCCCTTGTGGAAGGAGGGCTCCGAATTGTAGCATGTAACAAGGGGAGGAGGTGTAACGTAACTATGTCGGTGGATGAGAAATAGCGTACTATAATCGACTTTCGGATTCGAAGAGTTCTTTTACACATGGAGCACCCTCTCCGTGAGCATGACGATGTCAGACCACACATGAGCGCTGCGACATCTGCAACAATCTGACACCTTGGGTTCACTGTCATCGGTCATCCTCCAAAGCGCCCCAACTTGGTCCCATCCAGTTTCCATCCGTTTGCAGACCTTAAAGAAGAGGACTTTACTTTGACAGGGATGAAGTGGTTCAAGCAGAGGCGAGGTTGTGGCTGCGTCAACTAAGTTGCCGTTGTTGATTAGGGGGGGGGGGGAGGGGAGACCAAACAGTGAGGTCATCAGTCCCATCGAATTAGGGAGGGATGGCATTTGCCTGCAGCAATTTAGGGAAATCGCGGAAAACCTAGATCGAGATGGCTGGGTTTGAACCGTCATCTTCCCGAATGCGAGTCCAGTGTGCTAACCACTACACCACCTCGCTCGGTGTCAAAGAAATCATTCACCAATGATGGTATCAATAAAGTGCTCTCTCGTTGAGAGAAATGTTTTCGTCGTCAAAGTGACTATGCCGAGAAATAAATATATAGACATGAAAATTAGAGATGCTGAATATCTTTAAGAGGCCTTACCTTTCAGCACACTCTTGTCTGTTCCACATTGCTAAAGGAAGTATCATTCCAGAGCAACTGCTTCCGAGCACAATTCGTAACAGCGATCGGCTGTGCCGGCGGGGTGTGAGTTGTCAACACTGCAAGTCCCAGCGGGCCGCGTCAGTCACTTTTTTTTTCTTTATTGTATTTCAATTCCTCATCGGGGCGGGCTGGCAGCAGCATATGCGCTGCTCTTCAGCCGAAAGACAATAGAACATACAACAGAAGACATTTAAAAATAACATAAAGGAGAAAACAAGGTGTACATAGATATAAAAATGGGGGTTACGTTATGGAAGACAATAGACGAAAAGGGGCGACTGTAAAATGGAGATAAAAACTGTAAAAAAGTAGCGCACACAGAAAACCACACACTGGGACAATTAAAAGAACACAAGGCGAAGTATGACCGGAGCGTAAAAGTATCGACGGATGGCGTAGCACATAACAATAACTGACAGTAACAATAAGTACAAGTCCAGCACACAATTAAAATTACACCTCTCGACGCACAGGATCGTCAGTCACACGAGTGCAGTGTATTTATAGGTGAGCGCAACTTCCACGCATGGTCGGGACCAGCGAAATATACGGGCCCTGTAACGAACTTGTGACGTCACACTAGACAGCTTATTCGCCACACTACGCGAACGCTCGGCTCCGTGCAGGATCCACTGGAAATCAATATGTAATTGAAACGGTTCCCACTAAACGTCTTAATTTTGTCGTGTGCTATCGAGAACTTGTATACATTTAAAAACGCATTAAAGAATCAATAAACTCGTCTAAAATATTTACTCGCTCTCCACTGGGGACGGTTGCTGGCACTCGTAAGACCTGCAGTGTTCCGTGTTGTGAACTACGGGATACGGCCTGTCTTTCTCGTGGGCGTCGACCCATGCTGGTATCACATCGTCGTCGATTGCTTCTTACATACAGTACATAGCAGTGGGCTTTATTGCTAATGGCAGTTAACTTTGTTCTTCTTGAAATGTGGTTGACAAGTAGAGTATTGACCATTACTCTCGTAAAAAGTAACTTCCTTGTTCGTTATATGTATTTGCCGCATTGTCGATGGTTACAATTTGACTTGTAAATAAGTATAAGTGTCATACCTACGTAGGCTTCCTTCGCTGGTGTCATGATTTAAAATTCTTCTGAATATTGTAACTCGTCGTTGCATAAAACACTTAGATTGTAAACTTAAAACCGCCGTTTCAATCGCACTGCAACCGCCTTCCACAAGGCAAGACCACCCTGAGGAAGCCCGTTGCAATACGGCCGAAACGTTGGTTTGAAATTTATAATAAAATATTTTATACAATGACGCGGGACAACACCGAGAAGAATTTTAATCGTCAAGTATAAGTGTGTTTCATTTTTAGGGTTGCTAATATTTTACAGAGTAAATAAGGGATCAAGAAGGAAGCCTACAAAATAAATAGTTCAAATAGTGTTTTCTACGAAGAGCAGTGCTTTAAAACATCATTTGCATTACAAAATTCGTCACACAAACGATCTTCACTTATATCATCTATGTGCGTCCATGTTTTATTTTACATTATTGCTTGTATTTATGAATACAGTTTGCTTCTTCTTGCACAGATTCGTTCGATTTTACATACTTAAAGACTTCTCTACATTTAAAATTAAAAACTCCCCGCTATTTGCAGTTCTGTTTTTATAAGCTCGGTGGTACATTTGTTGTACACCTCTGCCCATTTGTGATTCATTAGGGAAAACATTCTTTCTACCTCAGCATTTGAACCAAGAATGCTTAATGCATAACCCACTACCTTCAGCAAATTGGGAACCTGAACATTTTTGGCTCTCAAGGTACAAAATACCTTAACCAACTTTCTGTTTGCATTGCCTTCCAAGGATGTGGCTTGTTTCAAAATATCCTTTCCATTACAGAATTCATCAAACGATCTTCATTCATATCATCTATCTGAACTGCGTCAATAATATCTTGAAGTTGTTTAAATTTTATCTCGGAATTCAAAGAGTAGTCCAAAACTCTATTGGCATTGGCAGTTGATCTTCAGATTTGAAATTCTTGACTAAATATGTTTCCAATGACATATAAAATTCCACAGGAGTGTTTTAAATGCGTTTTCAGGTTCTGCGACAAGCTTATTTATTAAAAACTTTATTTATGGCAATACAAAAATACTCATCACTCATTCTTCGCTCAATTTTACTAATCAGAGTCTTGGCTGCCTCAAAAGCTTCCATTATACTAACATAGAAATTATAGACAAAGCTGTGACGTGTCAAGTGAAATAAATTATTTTAACTAGCTTTGCAAAACTAATAAAAATACTGGATAAATTCGAAATACTACGGGCACAAAATAGTCAAAACACGGCATTTCCCGGTAAACACGGGTTAGTTGGTAACCTCATTCATTCTCCAATGTGTGTTTGATACAAGGCTGCAAATAAGAATGATGAGTCCATGGCAGGATTGGCGCTTTGCTATGTACAATGCATATTACTACTCGTTTTATTAGTTGGTACCTATCAGAAAAATGTTCAAATGTTTGTGAATTTCTAAGGGACCAAACTGCTTAGGTCATCGGTCCCTAGACTTAAACACTATTTAAACTAACGTATGCTAAGAACAACGCACACACCCGTGCCCGAGGGAGTACTCCAACCTCCGGCGGGAGGGGCTGCACAGTCAGTGACATGGTGCCTCTAACCGCGAGGCTACTCCGTGCGGCTGGTACCTACCTCACACAATCATTTTCTGTGGTGCATTTTGCAAGCATTGCACCTAGCCTTACACTGCACAAGTAGCGGCAGTCGGAACTGTTATTCTTCACTTTGCATTGGGCTATCGTATCGGTTGTATGAGCTCAGCGTCCCTATGCCCTTATCTGTCACTGTTACATGGATGGTGTTTTGTAGGACTCGTATGTTTGCTGTGAGGCAGTATCAATAGCAGAAGCGGGGCGGAGGGTCTTGCAGACCGCTGATTGCTATAAATAGTCATATGTGGCAGAGTGACCAGGGATACTGCACCCTTGTAGTGTTCCTAGATATCGAACGAGCATTCCGCAAACTTTGACACCAGGGCTTGCTGTTCATACTGCTTAACATGGGTATCCTAGCTAAAATGGTTAGACTAATAAAAGCATACATCACTGAGCGGACCTGCAGAGTGCATGTAACAAACCAATCTTCTGAAGCCTTCACCCCACGTATTGGCGTCCCTCATGGTGGCATCTGATCCCCTCTTCTGTACACCGTATATACAGCTGACGTACCTACCATAATTAAGCTACGAACAACAACCATACAATGCAAGACGTAATCGTACCTCCAACGACTAGAAATGTGGATGGTGAAATGGAGCATATGACCAAACCCGGTGAAGACTCAGACAGTCCTTTTCAGACATAGACATCTTACAAAAAAAAAAAAAAAAAAAGCCAACAAAACAAAGACGACATCAGACTCCCATTGTGGGACGCACTCTTAAGGATCAATTGTACAGCCAGGTACCTTAGGATCTATCTGGACAAACACCTCAGCTGGAAAACCCACCTGACACACCTCCCGAACAAAACCCGACTAAGACATAACCTAATCCACCAGGTACAAGGTCGCATCCATGGCTGCAGCACACAAACTACAGCCCACTCCTATAAAACTTTTATTTGACCTGTCCTGGAATATGCGGCAGCCCCCTTGGGAGGAATACACTCCCAAATAGCAAACAGAATATACAGCACAGATTGGAGACTCCTATGCAGTATAGCTAAACTCCCCTACAGCACGCCAAGCAATGAGGTCTACCTAACAACCAAGGTAGAACCACTCTAAACCAGGCTGGTCAAGCTTCGAGCACGATACGGCAGACGCATATTGAACAAAAGGCCCAACATGGAATACCTGATCTCCACCAACAATAGAACCCGACGAAAACCAGAATTCAAATACATCACCCCTTCCAGTACAATAGCCCTCAATACCGCCAAAACTTACCCAGAACTAGCCCCCATCCTGGAACCACTCTCACCCAACTCTACAACCCCACCTCAACTTGACAAGAGAACAGATCACTGAAACTCATATACACACACACACACACACAGACACACACCACCACCACCACCACCACAGCAAACGCACGATTGTGGACCTATGTCTCTATGGTAGCTCTAAGAAACTGAACATTATAAATAGAAATTGTAAACAGTAATTAAGACTCTACATTTCAATATGTACTGTTTACCCTCCACTAGGCATAAGTTTACCTCAACCTTCCCCATTCCTATCGATCTCTCTCCTCTCCACACTACAATTTTATGTATTATGCAACATCTTTATATTTGAATTAAAGAAAATGTATATTACATTAGAAGCAACACAATCTTTAAGTAATATTATTGTACTACGATTACAGAAAACGCATAGCTTGTTAAGAAAGAACAATGTGAATGTAATAAATAGTACCAGGATGAATAATACAAATTGTAATATCAAAATGAAAGACTCAGTTGTAGTCTATTGTCAAAATGAAATGTGCACTGAATTGCATTAAATAAACAAATTTAAATTAAAAATAAAATGTAAAATCCAACAGCTGAAAAGAGTATACAGCAAGCCCTCGAATAACCCGCCCATCTCCATCAAAGGAGGGAATGAAAAGCGAGGAAAGAAAAAGCTTGGGGAAACAGCAAGTAGGTCAACAGACTGTAACTTCCCTTTGTCCTAGCGTCTTGGCATCTGGCATCATAGAGACTATGTCACTATACCAGGGACTTCTATACTTAGCACAAGTGATCTACTTCCACCAACATGACAATGCACTATCTTGAATTTTTGAATTTCTTGCTAATTTATACTCGGGGCAACAACCATACTTGCCCAGTGGCTTAATAGGACTTGGGAAAAACACACGCTAATTTTTTAATTTAACGCCAATTTTTGATTTTACTACCATTTTATGCACAGGGAAGTCACAGGGTTGGAGTGGGAGAGGTGACGAAACCCGATGATGATGTGGCGAAACAAGCGCTGTACCATTGTGAGAGATACAGGGGCGAGCGAGTGCTGGGACTAAACCCTGTTCACTCGCCTCTGCGTGGCATACAAAGTATTGCGCCATAATCTAAGAGCGAAATTAAAAATTGAAATAACTTTTTCAAACTTTTGTCATTGTATGCTTCAGTACATTAATATTAAAACTGTTAAATTTCAAAATGATCAGAAGTTTTGGCCACTTAGATTTATACAGTGTGGTCAGAAAATGTCTGAAACGCTTGTAGGGATGTCGCAGGGCAGGTTGTACTGAGATATGAATGTTACAAAAAAAATTCGATACGTTGCGCCGTTTCCGAGTTATTTAGCATTGAAGTTAGCCAATCAGATCGTCGCGCGCGTAAATTCAAGTTTCAGCTAACGACACAAAGCACTTGTTGGGCAACACCGCCCCTGGCAGGCCGCTTGAATGCGAGCGCGCGACTCCCCGATTGGCTAAATTCTATGCTAAATAACTCGAAAACGGAGCAACGTATCGAATTTCTTTCTTAACATTTATGTCTCAGTACAACCTGCCCTGTAACATCCCTGCAAGCATTTCACACATTTTCTGACAACCCTGTATAAGCTATATTTTCTCCTGCAATTGCTGTTTTTCAAATTTCTCCCTAATTTCTGAAAATCAGTGAACTAAAAATGTTTTGTAGCCATGTTGAACTACTACACAATGCAACACAGATATTTAAGGAATTTCTCATAGCCTCATTCATAATTTAAGATTCAAGTGAAATCTCCTAGCACTGAATCATCTCTCATCAATAGGTACACACGTCTAAGAGTGTTTATACGCTCGGCGAATGATGTGTAAAGTTTTATCACAGAAATACTGAGTATGCATTTCCTTGTTGCTCAAATTACTATCAAATTCTACGAAATATAATTATATGTATAAAATTCATATAATCCACGAAGTATGTTCTCTATTTCGAATAATTGATCATTAATTATTTGGTATTCACAGATTACGAAACTTCTCGGTGTCTGTCCTACAACACTGACTCAGCTGGACATCGAAACAGTCTTCACGACAAAATAGGGAGCAATTTCTTCGAGAAAATATGTCTGCGTGGAGGTAAGACACGTATTCAACGCTCAACGATTTTCTCTTAGCGTATAGCGCATAAGAAGCTAACTTTTTTCTATTTCATTAAGTTTGTTACAATCTGTGAGCTAAAATTAGAATGTTTATTCAGAAGTGAAGGTACAAAAGCCAGGTACCAGAACGCTGTGAAAGACATTATATGAAGGGCTTATTTCAATAGTGGTACAAGTCCATTTTTGTTCATTCTGAGATACAGAGTCCTAAAATTAAATGAGCACTGAAAAATTTGCAGTTAAGGTACCAGAAATATTCAGGTATATTTACTTGAATATTTCTGGTATCTCAAGTGCAGATTTTTCAGCGCTCATTTAACTTTAGGACTCCGTATCTCAGAATGAACAAAAATGGACTTGTGCCACTATTGAAATAAGCCCTTCATATGTTTCTAGTGATTTCCTGTCTACTCTAGCTCTACTGTTCCTCCTCGCCTGGTATTTTTAGTGTTCTGTCAAACGAAAGTGCAGTCACAGCTGTTAGGTCTAGAACATGTGCCCGCTCTGGATGCATTTTGAAAGCTCAGCGACACTACTGCTACGCCGTGTTACAAGATTTAACTTCGTGTGTGCCTGACACATGTAGTGCTATTAAAACATATAAACGTGATTCCGTTTAATTTTTTGTTCTATATATTTCAAACCATTTATCAATCTTAACGCACACTTACTACAATGAACATGAAGCTTGATAAATGGTACTACGCTCATCGTAACAGTAGAGTCTCGGAGAAGACAACTGCGTATTACCGAAAACACAGAGTGACGCCAACATTAACAATGCCATTCAGCCTTTGTACTGTCGGAGTAGTTGCTAATCGCGTGTTTGATTTCATGAGTTGCCAATAGGCAAGCAATTGTGTCTAATGTGTCCCAAGCTGCCAACAGCCAAATGTTCAAGTCTAATGTGTTCAAAATCGACAAAGAATTCACCACTAAGAGCCAAATGAACGAAAAGTTTAAGGAAATGTTAACTATGTTTTAAGAATTTCGTGCCATCCGTAGAGTCACAGGATATATACGTAACTATGTTCTTCAAAAATGATAAGCATTTCAGTCACCTCGGTTCAGCAGCCGGCCGCAGTGGCCGAGCGGTACCAGGCACTTCAGTCGGGAACCGCGCGACCGCTACGGTCGCAGGTTCGAATCCTGCCTTGGGCATGGATGTGTTCCTAGTTTAGTTAGGTTTAAGTAGTTCTAAGTTCTAGGGGATTGATGACCTCCGATGTTAGGTCCCATAGTGCTCAGAGCCATTTGAACCATGTGTCCTGTTGCCTAGTAGGCACAGGGTCCGCCATGGCTCCTGATAACTTGTTCCATGCGCGATGGCATCGACGCATATAAGACGCGAATGGCGTCCTGTGGTATAGCAATCCATGCTGCACTCAACTGGTTCCAAAGTTCATCTGTGGTGGTTGGCATTGGGTCACAGCGCTGCACCCGTCGTTTCACCGTATTCCACACATTTTCGATTGGCGGCAAGTCTGGTGATCTGACGGGCCAGGGCAAAAGGCTGACATACTGTGACACCAAGAAGGCACATGTTCGTGCAGCAACATGTAATCGTGCATTGTCTTGCTGAAAGAAGGCGTCTAATCTACATCTGCATCTACATGGATACTCTGCAAATCACATTTAAGTGTCTGGCAGAGGGTTCATCGAAACTCCTTCACAATTCTCTATTATTCCAATCTCGTATAGCGCGCGGAAAGAACGAACTCCTATATCTTTCCGTACAGGCTCTGATTTCCATTATTTTATTATGATGATCGTTCCTCGCTATGTAGGTCGGCGTCACAAAATATTTTCGCATTTGGAGGAGAAACTTGGTGACTGTAATTTCGTGACACTATCTCCCCTACTTCGCGATAATACAAAACGTGCTGCCCTTCTTTGAACTTTTTCGATGTACTCCGTCAATCCTATCTGGTAAGGACCCCACACCGCGTAGCAGTATTCTAAAAGAGGACGGATAAGGGTAGTGTAGGCAGTCTCCTTAGTAGAACTGTTACATTTTCTAAGTGTCCTGGCAATAAAACGAAGTCTTTGGTTAGCCTTCCACACAACATTTTCTATGTGTTCCATCCAATTTAAGTTGTTCGTAATTGTAATTCCTAGGTATTTAGTTGAATTTATGGCCTTTAGATTTGACTGATTTATCGTGTAACCGAAGTTTAATGGATTCCTTTTAGCACTCATGTGGATGACCTCACACTTTCCCTTATTTGGGGTCAATTGCCAATTTTCACACCATACAAAAATCTTTTCTGAATCGTTTTGCAATTTGTTTTGATCTTCTTATGACTTTACTAATCGATAAACGACAGCGTCATCTCCAAACAACCTAGGACGGCTGTTCAGATGGTCTACCAAATTGTTTATATAGATAAGAAACAGCCAAGGGCCTATCACACTACTTTGGGCAACGCCAAAAATCACTTCTGTTTTATTTCATGACTTTCCGTCAGTTACTACGAACTGTGATCTCTCTGACAGGAAATCACGAATCCAGTCACATAACTGAGACGATACTCCATAAGCACGCAATTTCACTATAAGCCGCTTGTGTGGTACAGTGTCAAAAGCCCTCCCGAAATTCAGAACTACGGAATCAATTTGAAATCCCTTGTCAACAGCACTCAACACTGCATATGAGTAAAGAGCTAGTTCTGTTTCACAAGAACGATGTTTTCTAAATCTGTGTTGACTGTGTGTCAATAGACCGTTTTCTTTGAGGTAATTCATAATGTTCGAACACAATATATGTACCAAAATCTGCTGCATATCGACGTTAATGATATGGGGCTGTAATTTAGTGGGTTTACTACCTTTCTTGAATATTGGTGTGGTCTGTGGAGCTTTCCAGTCTTTGGTTACGGATCTTTCGTCGAGCGAACGGTTGTATATAATTGTTAAGTATGGAGTTATTGCATGAGCATACTCTGAAAGGAATCTAAGCGTATACAGTATGGACCAGAAGACGTACTTTTATTAAGTGATTTAAGTTTCTTCTCTACTCCGAGGATATCTACTTCTAGGTTACTCATGTTGGCAGCTGCTCTTGAATCGAATTCTGGAAGTTTTACTTCGTCTTCTTTTGTGAAGGCATTTCGGAAGGCTGTGTTTAGTAACTCTGTTTTGGCAGCACTGTCTTCCATAGTATCTCCAGTTCTATGACTCAGAGAGGGCATTGATTGTGTCTTGCCGCTAGCATACTTCGCATACGACCAGAATCTCTTTGGACTTTCTGCCAGGTTTCGAGACAAAGTTTTGTTGTGGAAGCTATTGTAAGCATCTTGCATTGAAGTCCGCGCTATATTTCGAGCTTCTGTAAAAGATCGTCAATCTTGGAAATTTTGCGTCTGTTTAAATTTGGCATATTTTCATTTATTTTCGTTGTTTCTGCAGCAGTATTCTGACCTGTTTTGTGTACCAAGGAGGATCAGCTCCATTGTTTGTGAATTTTACTTGATATAAATCTCGCAATTGCTTCCGATACTATTTCTTTGAATTCAAGCCACATCTGGTCTACACTTATATTATGAATTTGGAAGCAGTGGAGATTGTCTCTCAGGAAGGCGGCAAGTGAATTTTTATCTGCTTTTTTGAATAGGTATATTTTTCGTTTATTTTTGGAGGATTTGGGGGTTACAATATTCAATCTTGCTACGACAACTGTGTACTCAATAATCCCTGTATCCGTTTTGATGATCGTTGTTAACTCAGGATTACTTGTTGCTGAGAGGTCAAGTGTGTTTTCACAACCGTTTACTATTCGCGTGGGCTCATGAACTAACTGCTCGAAATAATTTTCAGAGAATGCGTTTAGCACAATTTCGGATGATGTTTTATGCGTACCTCCGGAATTAAACATGTACTTCCGCCAACATACAGAGGGTAAATTAAAATCACCACTAACTACAATCGTATGAGTCGGGTACGTGTTTCAAATCAAACTCAAGTTTTCGGTAAACATTTCAGAAATTATCAAAATATCCACGGGTGTACTGCCGGTCTACAGTGTCCAACGGGCACAATATTTCGGCGATCATACATGTCGCCATCATCAGGTGAACTGACGGACTGAGCTCCTGTGAACGTGCCGGCACGGAGATCCGTACACTATGGCTGCTCAGGGGGAACTGGGTTCGGTCGCGGCGGCGGCCGATTTAAATACCCTCCGCCCACGGCGCGCTCACTCCGCCGTCCGTGCCCCGCGCCACGGTCGCGCTGTGGAACAGATTGCGACGGCGTCTGAGATGACGTCGGTGTGATGGCTCTGTCCGCCGTGGTCGTCACAACTATACATTTGCTCGATTTACTCTTGGTTAACCCAATCGCTGGTTCCCAAGCCTTGCTAAGATTATAGCCACAGTCACGGTTTATGAGGTCGTCATTGGTGCGAATTTCGATGGCCTCTCTAACAACGCTGTCCCAGTATCTCGACGTCTGTACCAGAATCCTCGTGCATTCATACTCCATAGCGTGATTTTCCGACAAACAATGTTCAGCGACCGCCGAATTGCTCGGATACATCAGTCGAGTGTGCCTCTGGTGTTCACGGCATCGATCCTCGACGGTACGCATCGTCTGACCAATATACGACTTGCCACATTGACACGGAATCTGGTACACGCCGGCCTTCCTCAAACCGAGGTCATCTTTGGCGCTCCCCACCAGTGCACGAGTTTTATTCGGAGGACAAAACACAGTTCCGACCCGGTGTTTCTTCAAAATGCGGGCGATTTTCCCCGAGAGTGCGCCTGTATATGGGATAAACGCAGTGCCTACTTCCTCCCTCGTGATTTCATCCATCTCCACAGGTTGTGCTGTAGTGGGTGGGCGGAGAGCACGTTGAATCTGCCACTCTGAGTACCCATTTTTTCGAAATACAGTTCTCAGATGTTCCAATTCCTGGGGTAGACTCTCTGCGTCAGAGATAGTGCGCGCCCTATGTACTAGAGTTTTAAGCACCCCATTGCTCTGTGAAGGGTGGTGGCAGCTGTCTGCGTGCAAATACAGATCAGTGTGCGTTGTCTTCCGATACACCCCATGGCCTAGGGTGCCGTCAGGCCTTCTCTTGACCAAGACGTCAAGGAAAGGTTGTTTACCCTCCGTTTCAGTCTCCATAGTGAATTTGATGTTGGGGTGTATGGAGCTTAGATGTGTAAGGAAGTCAAGGAGTTTATCCATACCATGTGGCCAGATGACGAACGTGTCGTCCACGTAACGGAAAAAGCAAGTAGGTTTCCATTCGGATGACGACAGGGCTTCCTCCTCGGAGTTCTCCATGTACAAATTCGCTACCACCGGTGGTAGGATCGATGCCGTGAACACCAGAGGCACACTCGACTAATGTATCCGAGCAAGTCGGCGGTCGCTGAACATTGTTTGTCGGAAAATCACGCTATGGAGTATGAACGCACGACGATTCTGGTACAGACGTCGAGATACTGGGACAGCATTGTTAGAGAGGCCATCGAAATTCGCACCAATGACGATCTCATAAACCGTGACTGTGGCTATAATCTTAGCAGGGCTTGGGAACCAGCGATTGGGTTAACCAAGAGTAAATCGAGCAAATGTATAGTTGTGACGACCACGGCGGACAGAGCCATCACACCGACGTCATCTCAGACGCCGTCGCAATCTGTTCCACCGCGCGACCGTGGCGCGGGGCGCGGACGGCGGAGTGAGCGCGCCGCGGGCGGAGGGTATTTAAATCGGCCGCCGCCGCGACCGAACCCAGTTCCCCCTGAGCAGCCATAGTGTACGGATCTCCGTGCCGGCACGTTCACAGGAGCTCAGTCCGTCAGTTCACCTGATGATGGCGACATGTATGATCGCCGAAATATTGTGCCCGTTGGACACTGTAGACCGGCAGTACACCCGTGGATATTTTGATTATCAAATACGCCGGGAGAAACTCAAGAATCACATTTCAGAAATTGTATCATATGAATTGGGAGGTCAGTAAAAGTATCAAATTCTTATTTTATTCCGATTGTCAACAATGACTTCTGCCCATACTCAATCACAGGAACTACCTACTTCAATTTCGCGACAAGATAAACTACTTCTAACAGCAACAAACACGTCACCGCCAACCGTGTTTAGCCCATCCTTTCGGAACACCGTTAGGTTCTTTGCAAAAATTTCGGCTGAGCGTATATCCGACTTTAGCCAGCTTTCAGTGCCTACAACGATTTGAGTGAGCATCGGTGCTTTCTATTAGCACTTGGAGCTCTGGTACTTTCCCAACACAGCTATGACAATTTACAACTGTTGTACCGATGGTTCCCAGATCTACGTTCTTCCTATGTTCGCCTTGCACCCTTTGTGACTGAAGCCCTTTTTGTGTTTCCCCGAGACCCTCTAACCTAAGAAAACCATCGAGTTCGCGCCACACAGCACCTGCTACCCGTGTAGCCGCCTCCTGCGTATAGTGGACTCCTGACCTATTCAGCGGGACCCGAAACCGAACCACCCTACGCCGGAAGTCGAGTAATCTGCAGCCTACACGGTCGCAGAATAGTCTGAGCCTCTGATTCAGACCCTCCACTCGGCTCTGTACCAGAGGTCCGCAATCGGTCCTGTCGCCTATGCTGCTTTCATCTCGCAAACAAGACTGGCAGCCTTTACCACTACTGTTAGCCGCTCGAAACCAGAGAGCATCTCTTCTGATCCAAAGTGACACACATCATTGCTACCGACGTGAGCCACTGCCTGCAGTTGGCTGCACCCTGTGCTCTTCATGGCATCCAGAAGTATCCTTTCCACGTCTGGAATGACTCCACTCGGTATGCACTCGGAGTGCACATTGGCTTTCTTCCCATTCTTGGCAGCCATGTCCCTAAGGGCCCCACAACGTGCATAATGTTGGAGCATCCAACGATCAATAATCCCACTCTCTGTAACTGCCCAGATCTTGCAGGCTGCGAGGTTTCCTCTGAAACAGGACAGACATCTAGCTTAGCGACAGTGTCAGCCACAGACAGCACCTGGAACCTGTTTGTCAGACTAACTGGGGAAGCCTTACGTGCGGCCCCCTGGGAAGTCTTTCGCCGCCTGCTACGCCCAGGGGCGACTTCCCACTCGACCACAGATGAGGGGTCAACCTCGGTGCGGGGAGTAACTGGGCTGGCTACCAGTGAGGACCGATTGGAGCATTGGACGTGCTGGACTTCCGTTGGATCCCTATAGCCAGCCCACAACAATGGTGCCCATCCACTGCAGCCTCAAGCTGTGTAACAGAAGCCATCACAGCCTGCAGCTGAGAGCGAAGTGTCACCAAATCGGCTCGCATCCGCACACAACAATCACAGTCCCTATCCATACTAAAGACCATGGAAAACTAAACTACCCACATAAACGGACTATCGGCACATGCAGCGGAACTCTACTGTAGATGCTGACGAAAACGCAGGAACTGTGTCTAATGAATTAGATTAATACGGAGAGATTCAAAAACCCAGCCAACGAAGCACTCAGGTGAAACTAAATAAATCGCCCCTGATTAGAAACTTGTAATATTTCACAAAATCGGTTTACTTTCGGACGCAAACAAAAACTCGAGGACTGTGGCTATTAGATATTAAATTAACACGCAGAAACTCAAGAAACTAAACTATTAAATCACACAGATGATGATATAAAATTCGCTCCTGGTTAGGAACTCGTAAAAGTCACAAAATCGGTTACTTCCCTGTTGCTGCTTCTGTCTCGGCCGGCTGCTGCTGCCTAACTGACCGTCTGTGGAGTTGAGCAGAAAGGGTATGGCTACGGGTCGCAGGATGTCATTCATGTAGATCACACTGGTTACAGTGCCCTGGACATGTATCAGCTGTGATTTGTGACTGTACCAAATAGCACCCCAGACCATAAGGCCTTGAGCTGACGCTTGATGTCTTGTGCGAATGCGGTCACTGTGATGCCGCTCCCCCTGTCTACAGCGAACCAAAATGCGGCCATCATTTTCAAGAAAACAGAGCTTGATTCGTCCGAAAATACTATCTGACGCCATTCCAGTCCCCAGTGACGTCGTTACACACACCATTGCAGTCTTGCATGTTTCTGCACATTCGTCAAAGAAAGGCGCAGAAGGAGACGACGCACACGTAACACAGACGGTAATAAACGACGACGGACTATCACCCCAGACAGTGTACGATGTGTTACACTGTTCCATTGTTGTGCCAGAGCCGAGGAGGACGCAGATCTGCCCTGTAATTCCGTAAGGTTGGTTGGCTTGTTGGTTGGTTAGGGTGAGGGTCCAAACGGCGCGGCCATCGATCCCATCGGGTTAGGGAAGAATGCCGGCTGTGCCTTTTCAAAGGAACCATCCTGGCACTTGAGTGAAGCGATTTAGGGAAATCACGGAAAACCTAAATTAGGATGGCCTGAAGCGGGTTTGAACCGTCGTCCTCCCGAATGCGAGTCCAGTGTACTAACCGGTGCGCCACCTCGCTCGGTTTGGATGAGGTGTCGATCTTTTCGGCAGTGGTCTGATTGGTGTGACCTGACCCACCTCGTCGTGTTCTACGGCCTTCCGTGAATCATTCGACACACACACCCTCTGCGCTGCCGTAACACTTCGTCCCACACGAGCAGCAATTTCCCGGATGGATCTCTGACGCCAATAATGTACCCTCTTTCAGACTAACTGATTTGATAGTACGTTCCGCGCATACGCCTGCGAGGCATCCTGCACGTCTGCACAAGTCACACTGATCCATTACCTTCGGTTTATAGCGACAACGAGAGCCACAGACACATTTTACAGGCAGCTGATGTTGGAACGCTATACCGATGTTGACCTTGAACCCTCGGGCCGATTGTTCAAATACTAATCATTTCTGCAGAACTTACTAATTTACATGTCCTGTGAATGTGACCATCCTATTTCTAGTCGTAAACTCTTTCTATAGCATGTACTTGAATTTTCTATCGCCGCTACTTACTCTTTTAGTGATTCAATCGCAGCAAATTTTAGTTTTACAATAATACTTGAATCACAAATAGTGACGTAAGATAGTGTTTACTTCGAGCGGAAACTTTATGCAATAATACCTCAGACATGTACCATGTATTTACGAGATAGAGTGCCTTGAGTGAAAAATGATGCACAAAAGGCAAAGCTGAATACAAAAAGTAGTGCAGTGTTTCTATTGGACATAAGATTTATCGTCAGCTGGAGGAGGGTGATTCTGAAAGAAATGGCCAAACCAGTGACACTTAGAAGGATTACAGCATATTGTATAAAAATGACGTATACCTAGGCAAGATGAATGTAAATAATTACAGGTTGCTTATATTATACGTCAGAATTCATATCAGCACAAGGCAGATAACAATGAAAGGACTAAATAATCTGTAGTTATTCGAAAGGAATTAAAATGATATGTTATCAGTACTCTGTACTCCTGTAAATTTACGGGGCTTTAAGTTAGAAATTTTCCAATCAAGAGTGGAGTTACGAATAGGAGATACGCTATAATCGACTAGATGATGTACTGTAAAGACTTAATGTTTAGCGTAATGTTTGAAATCCGTTATAGTCAATCATATGTGTTAATAGGGCTTTGAGTAATTCAATCGAATATTTTCTTTTGCAGTTTCAAATCTAAGCTCGATGTGTGGCGATCGATTATGGGCCTTCGAGAGAGTTGTTGGTGCTTATCTTGAGGGATTCGATAACAAGGAAGAACGAAATACGCAAACGAAGACAGAATGTGAAAAACTGTGCTTGTTTGAGACGACTTTCATTTGCAGGTAAGGGTGTATTTCAGCTTGTCTGTTTCTACTCTCAGTAAAACAGTCGAAGTTATACTGAATTATGGAACCCAGTTGTCATGTGTAATTTGAAAATCTTTATACACCATAAAATAGTACATGGTGCATCTGGAGAGTTCTGTGAATGGTTTCAGAAAATAAACGAAACAAGAGTTACAAACTAAATACTTTTCCTGTTCCTGGCCTTCAGCTCAGCCACCACTAGCTACAACACACTTCTGACACCGGTTAGTGACAGTCAACAAACGCTTCTTGTGGAATCGCTAAGAGCACCGTGTGGATATCCGCATCATCACAGGAGATGCGATCTGGTGCTATCAACAAGATCCAGAGACCAAACGACTGGCAATGGCATGGTGCTCATCGTCTTCCACGACTCTAAAAAAAAAGTCATCTGACAAATCCATGATTAAGACAAAGTTGATCGCCTTTTTCGACAGCAAAGGCTTGATCGATCATGAATTTTTAACCGAGGGAAGTAGTGAAAACGATGACCACTATGCCACTGACTGTCATTGGTCTTCAGATTTTATTGGTAACACCGGGTCTCATCTCCTGTAAAGATGCGAATATCCAACAACGCGTGACCACAACGCTTCCAGCGATTACACAAGAAGCGTTTCCTGGCAGTTTCCAACAACTTTACAACCAACGTCAGAAGTCTGTTGTAGCTAATAGCGATTACTTTAAGGGCCGCGAAAGATATTTCCTTTGCAGCTATTGTTTCTTTTTTTTCTGACACCATTCAACGAACATTTCGGACGCTCCTTGTAAGATCCTGAAACAATTTTTTAGTACGTGATAGCGCGAAGAGCAGTGAGTACTTTTGTTGTAGGTTTTCTAGTTTTACATTTTTTATGTGCTGAGATATGCAATGAAACTTTAACTTTAATCAAGGATGTACTTTCTTAATTGGATACCAAGGCCCTTGAAAGAATGGAGGAAAGGAGTTATTGTTTAACGTCGATGAAGAGATAATTACGATGAGGGTGAAAATCGGCCGTGTGCTTTTCAAAGGAGCTATTTCGTCATTTGTGTCAAGAGATTTAGGGAAACTACAGAAAAACCTTGGAGGGCCTGACTGGGATGCCACTAAATATGAGACTAGTCACTTAACTATGGTCAGTGCTCTTGAAAACTGGAGTATACAGGTGAAACCTGTCTCCTGCTACAAAATTTCGAAGGTTGTTTAGGGATATGTTTTGAATATTTTAATGTAAAGGACCCGTGGTTTCCTGTGGTTCGTTACAGAGTAAATACATTTCGATGATTTCTTACTCCCGTTTGTATTTGTACTTGTTTTGTATTGAAAATATCCGCACATCACTGCAAATGTCGATGTGTGTCTTGACTGGAAACAAACTTGTTCCATTCACTCACGCTGCAGTAATGCTCACTTCCCTCTTGCCCCTCCAGCTTGCATTCCGTACTGTTCGGATGTCTCGTGTGTGCTTTTCCGACAGTGTTGCTCTTGCAGAGTGGTTACAATTAAATTTTCGCACTGGAGAAGGCCCCCATGAAAAACGAGAGAGCGTAGAGCAATAAAATTTTGTGAAAATTTTTGTAAGGACATCCTGAAGAGAAATAACAAATAAACCAATGACAGAAACACATTTTATTTCCACACGAGAGGATAACTTTTTTTTAATTTCGTACCATGTTTACGTTCCAGGTTACAAACTATGCTCAATATGACAACCATCTGAATCCGCGACAGCCACGATACCATTTCACAATTGTTCGCAGCACTTTTTGAACTGTGGACCATGGCATGTTCAACTGTTGTAACACTGAAACTTCCTGGCAGATTAAAACTGTGTGCCGGACCGAGACTCGAACTCGGGAAAAGGTCCCGAGTTCGAGTCTCGGTCCGGCACACAGTTTTAATCTGCCAGGAAGTTTCATATCAGCGCACACTCCGCTGCAGAGTGAAAATCTCATTCTGGAAACATCCCCCAGGCTGTCGCTAAGCCATGTCTCCGCAATATTCTTTCTTTCAGGAGTGATAGTTCTGCAAGGTTCGCAGGAGAGCTTCTGTAAAGTTTGGAAGGTAGGAGACGAGGTACTGACAGAAGTAAGGCTGAGGACGGGGCGTGAGTCGTGCTTGGGTAGCTCAGTCGGTAGAGCACTTGCCCGCGAAAGGCAACGGTCCCGAGTTCGAGTCTCGGTCCGGCACACAGTTTTAATCTGCCAGGAAGTTTCATATCAGCGCACACTCCGCTGCACAGTGAAAATCTCATTCTGTCGTAACACTGCTTGAAGGTCGCACATCGTGTCCAGCATTCTCAGCCATGGCAACAGTAACTTCTTCAACAATTTGTGGCACAATTGGCCGTCGGTCTCTCCCAGGAGCAATTACCAAATCGTCAGTTAATTCGCACTTCCCAATCGTGTTCTTCAACCCTGGTGTGGAAAGAGGACCTCTTCGTACTCCTTCAACGCTTCGATACTCGCGAAGTGTAGCAGCACTATTGCTGTTGCTTCGATGAAACAGCCTTACAAGTAAAGCCTGCTCAACCTTGTCCATACCCATGTCGACTGTCTGCAGCTGTAATCGACACTGATGCCTGTTTTTCAGCCCTAAGTCGCCGTACCAGTTGCGGCCCCTAAAGGCAAGTCATGACACTAACACTGCTATAATCCGTTCATCATAAAAATAAACCTGATGTAAACAAACACAAACGCGAAGATCGGTCAGAAGCCGTAGCACACGTACACTGGTGTTGTTACACTCTTGGAAATAGGTCCCACTTATGTATTAGATATCGTATTTCTAAGTTACGTTTAATGAAGTTTTAAGATATTCAAATGTATTAACAGAAATCAACGTTTTTCCTAATTACGCTTTAGCTACATAGTCTTTATTTCAAAAATTGTGTACAGTCACAGCCTCTGCAGCGTTGTGCTCTTTTTGTTGCGCTGTTAATGCGCAGTATGAAAATGGCTGAGGCTGCTTTCTGTTCCGTAGTGAAGCACGCGCGTGGAACACGGTTTAAAAGTGCCGAGAAATAGGCTGTTCTTAATGTCTGTCATAAATTTACGGAGATAATCGGCTTTGAATTTTTCCCTCGCTTGTATACAATACAGTTGATAAACATATGCACATTGAATGTGTATCGCAATTGGTAGCGAAATGGAAGAAAATCTCCTCATAACCATTTTTTTTCTCGTTCAATTTGAAATATGTACATCTCGTAATTATAAAACTCAACATCATTTTTTCTGAATAATGCACGTCTTCTTGTTTCTAATTACATATTAGACGCGAAATCCCTGTTTCCATTTCATATACAAACTCTTAATCATCGATGTTCTATGAAAGACTGTTAATACAGGTTGTTTAAACTAAGAAACCATGACAATTTAATTTTTAAGGCAAAAATGAAAAACAAAATCCTCTTTATCTGGACTATGTCAATCATTTTATACCACAGAGGTAGGTAAGTATCGTTGAAACACGAAAACCAATCATTTTCACGGCATCGAACCCATCATGCAAATGCTGCATTTTTACATTTGCTACTGTACCATTACAATATGAACCCAACAGAACTGATCTGGAGCCAAGCTGCGGGATTTGGCCCGACAAGTAACAAGACTGTTGAGCTGTCAGATGTACTGAAACTAACGCACGCAGCGAAAACACGTCATTGCCGAACGCTGGTGGGATATAGAACGGCTCGTGATAAAAGAAGATGAGGAAATGCTGCGCCTGGTTGGCTTCATGGATTCTGTTGTTGATAGGCTCGTTATCCACGTAGCAGCCGATATTTCCAGAATTGAAATGTACACTCCTGGAAATTGAAATAAGAACACCGTGAATTCATTGTCCCAGGAAGGGGAAACTTTATTGACACATTCCTGGGGTCAGATACATCACATGATCACACTGACAGAACCACAGGCACATAGACACAGGCAACAGAGCATGCACAATGTCGGCACTAGTACAGTGTATATTCACCTTTCGCAGCAATGCAGGCTGCTATTCTCCCGTGGAGACGATCGTAGAGATGCTGGATGTAGTCCTGTGGAACGGCTTGCCATGCCATTTCCACCTGGCGCCTCAGCTGGACCAGCGTTCGTGCTGGACGTGCAGACCGCGTGAGACGACGCTTCATCCAGTCCCAAACATGCTCAATGGGGGACAGATCCGGAGATCTTGCTGGCCAGGGTAGTTGACTTACACCTTCTAGAGCACGTTGGGTGGCACGGGATACATGCGGACGTGCATTGTCCTGTTGGAACAGCAAGTTCCCTTGCCGGTCTAGGAATGGTAGAACAATGGGTTCGATGACGGTTTGGATGTACCGTGCACTATTCAGTGTCCCCTCGACGATCACCAGTGGTGTACGGCCAGTGTAGGAGATCGCTCCCCACACCATGATGCCGGGTGTTGGCCCTGTGTGCCTCGGTCGTATGCAGTCCTGATTGTGGCGCTCACCTGCACGGCGCCAAACACGCATACGACCATCATTGGCACCAAGGCAGAAGCGACTCTCATCGCTGAAGACGACACGTCTCCATTCGTCCCTCCATTCACGCCTGTCGCGACACCACTGGAGGCGGGCTGCACGATGTTGGGGCGTGAGCGGAAGACGGCCTAACGGTGTGCGGGACCGTAGCCCAGCTTCATCGAGACGGTTGCGAATGGTCCTCGCCGATGCCCCAGGAGCAACAGTGTCCCTAATTTGCTGGGAAATGGCGGTGCGGTCCCCTACGGCACTGCGTAGGATCCTACGGTCTTGGCGTGCATCCGTGCGTCGCTGCGGTCCGGTTCCAGGTCGACGGGCACGTGCACCTTCCGCCGACCACTGGCGACAACATCGATGTACTGTGGAGACCTCACGCCCCACGTGTTGAGCAATTCGGCGGTACGTCCACCCGGCCTCCCGCATGCCCACTATACGCCCTCGCTCAAAGTCCGTCAACTGCACATACGGTTCACGTCCACGCTGTCGCGGCATGCTACCAGTGTTAAAGACTGCGATGGAGCTCCGTATGCCACGGCAAACTGGCTGACACTGACGGCGGCGGTGCACAAATGCTGCGCAGCTAGCGCCATTCGACGGCCAACACCGCAGTTCCTGGTGTGTCCGCTGTGCCGTGCGTGTGATCATTCCTTGTACAGCCCTCTCGCAGTGTCCGGAGCAAGTATGGTGGGTCTGACACACCGGTGTCAATGTGTTCTTTTTTCCATTTCCAGGAGTGTATTTCTCGGATTTGTTCAAATGGTTCAAATGGCTCTGAGCACTATGGGACTCAACTGCTGAGGTCATTAGTCCCCTAGAACTTAGAACTAGTTAAACCTAACTAACCTAAGGACATCACAAGCATCCATGCCCGAGGCAGGATTCGAACCTGCGACCGTAGCGGTCTTGTGGTTCCAGACTGCAGCGCCTTTAACCGCACGGCCACTTCGGCTGGCATTTCTCGGATTCGGATAAGGAAGGAGCTAAGAGATTACCAGACGACTTACTGTGAGTAATACCTTCAGTGGTTTCAGTATTTAACTATACGGCCAAATCCTTGAATAATGTCTTACATTACACACACGTTATGCAGCAAATTTACCTTGTGGTTAAGTCAGGCATTTTCATCATACTTGTTTTTAATTAAAATAGTACGTTAGCTGAAAACGATAAAGTGTTGCGGTTTTCGTCTAGTCGTCTGAGGAATGTATTGTGGGAGATTTGTAGTGAATTATTTCATTCTGATTAAAAATTAATTGACATGCGAAGCTGTATTGCTCCTCTGCTCGTCCATTCTTACGTGTGAACTGCAGCTGGCCAGTGCAATCCAAGTTAAATGTGCCGGTAAAGCTGTTGTGCCCTATTATCGCTAAGTCGATGTGCGCGTAACGCACAGCGCAAAACATACCTTTATTATCGTACTTGACAGTACTCGAGACAGCTTGGCTGCAGTCCCACGTGAAACGGAAATCCAATGAGGTTCCAGCAAACGCGGAAGAATACATAGTGCAATGTTTACATCAGGTTTATTCTTCTGATGAACGGATTATAACAACGCCAATTCCGCAGCGCACAGTGTGACATCACACCCGTACGGTAAATACCTTTCCGTCTACACTAGCTCAAGTAGCGAAAGTTTAATTGTAACCATCCTGTGCATTAACAGTTATATACAGTACGGGCAGGTATAGTGATGAAGATTTCAGCGATATGCGCCACGTGCATTGATTCACTACGTGTGATGGCAGAACGGCGCAACGACGCTGTACTGAACTGTTCCCGTGGCGACGGCAGCCACGTCACAATAATTGTGTATCTGCAACAATTTCAACTCTTCATGAGTAAACCTGTCAATGCAAGCCAGCACCACTGAATGCAAGCCTGAAGGAGAAGAGTAAAGTTGGCATTACTGTGTCAACAGCAAGTACAGTGAGTGAATGGAACTATTTCGTTTCCAAGACACGCAGCGCATACCGTCGACATTTGCACTGATCTGCAGATACTTTCAGCACAATATAGATACAAAGGTAAATGGGGGTAAGAAATGAAACAAAATATAATTACTCTATAACGAGCCGTTGGCGACCACGGGTCCCCTGTACCAAAATACACAAAAAATATCCCTGAACAACTTCCGAAATGTCGATGGAGTTCGGCTTAACCCTGTACAGGTATGAATATTGTTATAGCTTTCAATGAAAGGCGGCAAATGTGCTTTATTTGCAGGTAAAAACTTTCGGTCCGGTACCCTTTGATGTCCCCAGTTGCCACGTAAACATCTCACAAGGGAGCGGAAGAATGCACGGCGTCGCCTTTTTTGCTTTTTCACAACGGACTGCGGCAGCCGTGACATAACTCTACTTTTCGTTTCAGCTGTTCTAGAACTATTTTAAAGAAAGAACTTCGACCAATTAAGAAAAAACATGGTTGCTTTAATGTTTCGCTAGACAATAAAATTACGAATGTAAGCCAAGCAGCAAAATACTGTATCATTGCATACTCTCACTCACTTAATACCTTTTTTCCTATATTTCAAACAGTTTATCAAATAAAGGGAGAGGCCAATGCTTTGTAACACAAAGGAGTATTTGTTGGTCAAGCATGTGAGAGGAGCGAAAGCAAGACTCCCTGGAAATTACACACTGGATTTTTGTCCGAATTGTCATTACCAAACCAAGAGTAGAAAATCGAGAAATGGGATGCCGAATCAACCAGATTGAGGTATATTTTCACAAAAAAGGTTTTAATTGATTGAAAGTAAACAGTTCTATTAAGAAAAACTTAAGTAGTGATTTGAGGAAAATTTTTTTGCCTATTTCCATAGCCAAACGCAGAATGGGAAGTGGACAAATGGGGATCAGATTGACCGGCGTAAGGTATAGCTTTGCAAACAAATATGCAGTTTCTTGAAAGTTTTCAGGGTGATCAAGAACAATTCAGTCAGTACTTTGAAGGAAAATTATATACTGTATGCCTGTCCGAATTTTCATACCCAAACGAAGAACGAGAAATAGACAAATCGGGATCAAATTGATCGGCGTAAGGTCTAGTTTTGCAAAAAAAACCTAATTTCTTGAAAGTTTTCAGGTTGATTAATAAAAACTTAATTAGTGACCTGAGGGAAAACTGCATACTATATTTTTGTCCGAATTTCCATAGGCAAACGAAGAAAGGGTAATGGACAAATGGGGTATCAAATTGAGTAGCATGAGATCTAGTTTTGCATAGGAAGATTTAATTGCTTGAAAGTAATTAGGAAATTTAAGAAAAGTTTTAAGAGCGATTTGGGGGAAAATTAAAATATGTCACGAATAACTGCTTCTAGCTACGTAAATGATGTATCAAAAAGTTCATCTCTTCTAGGCCTAGCTGTTTTGCACATTAGAAGTTACAGTGCCGTGTCTGTCTGAATTGTTTTATTCGAATCAAGAACTAAACTTAGAACACTTCGAGAACGGAAAACGCTAGGAACGCAAATTGAGGGTCAAAAAGGGTGTCGTTTCAAGACCTAGCTATTTTGGGTGAAAACGTTTCATTTGTCTGCATACTCATAATAATAATAGAATACCGATCGCTATTTTTGTTATGTTTCATGCTGCTGAACAAAACCCGAGATTAAAAAATGAAAAAAGTCAAGTGTTTTGTGAAATGTTTTGTCTAAAAGTAAGAATTAAAACAGATCAGCGTGCCTTTAATTGTGCTCGGAATTTTGTACAGCCAAAAGAGGTGCCGACTGAGAATTTAAAGTTCAGTGTTTAACACAAAATCGTGAAGAGTACTAGAGGATAGTTGCCTGGTGCATTTTCGAGTATCATTCAAAGGCACATCAAATGTTTCTTTAATCTATTTTATTTCTTACTTTTAGACAAATCATTTCACAAAACATTTGACCGTTCTTTCCTTTTTCAAAAACATTTTTAATACAGGGTGCCCGTGATTAGAGTTCCAGTTTCAAAACGGTGTAGAAAGAGAACCATTGCTGAGAACGACGCCAAATTTTAGCAGTATATTATTGACGCAGGTAGAAACGCCCACGAAACAAAAACATTAACGAAAATTTGATCAACAAATGTCGCTGTAGGCGTCAGAATATGCACACCAACAGACGCCGGGAAACGGCTGTTCCTCAGTTTTGCGTCCAGGACGCCCGACATCACTGTCCCCATAGAGGATGCGCCAGTAGCCCTGCGGAAGTTCCGGACAGGGTATGAAAAAGACATTGGTCCGATGTCTGCTAAGGGTCTAGAGAAAATGATTACAAACTTCGAAAAGAGGTTCTTTTGAAGTGGAATGTGGCAGAGGGAGGAAAACAGCTGATCAGATGTCGGTCGAAGATATGGCCACAGCATCGTTTATCGTAGTAGCGTATTTTTTCGATGAGATGAGATGAGTGCTGCGGGTCCTGTTACCTGTACTGTCACTGGTAAACGCTATGAGAATCTTTTGCTCACCAACGTCGTTCCAACCCTTCAACAGTGTGGATGTGCGGGTAGGATCATTCTTATGCAAGATGGTGCTCGTCCGTACACTGCACAGCCAGTGAAGCGGTAACTGCAGATGAATTTCGTAAAAGATAAAATTATCAGCCGTCATTTCCCTACAGCTTGGCCGTCCAGATCATCTGATCTCAATCCGTGTGACTTCTGGCTGTGGGGTTACTTGAAAGTTATTGTGTTCAGTGCTCCAATTACGAATGTGGCTGAACTGAAGGCACGCATTGCACAATGCATTCTGAACGTGACCTAGAGACACTCCCATCTGTTGTGGAGCATGCCGTCCTTCGATTTCAAGTTGTTGCAGAAAACGGTGGACAACATATTGAACATGTCTTGCGCCAGTCTCATGACAATTAAAACTGATGTTACTTTGCTTTTCGTGCGTTTTTGGCCCCAGCACAATTAAAAACCGAAGTCATTTTCCTTTTTATGCAGTTTTTGGCCTCAAGACAATTAAAAACCAATTTTTTTCCCATCCGATATGGTGCGACCTTGCCTTGGTGGACGGGCTTGCCTAACAAAGGAGTGATACAACTGTTGACCGTCGAACTTTGTAGTCATGCACATTGAACAGTGCGAATGGTGTAACTTGTAACTCAAACCATAGCCATCGTATTGCGATTCATATGTCATTTGCAGCCGTCTCCATTTACGTTAAGACGATTACAGCGCCATCTACCGGTAAAATTTTCGATTGTTGTTTTTTTCCATGACGTTTCCCCCTGCGTCAATAATGTGCTGTTCAAATTTGCGTCATTCTGAGCAGTGGTTCTGTTTCTACAACGTTTCGAAACTGTAACTTTAATTATGAACACCCTCCACACAAAATACATACCATGTTCAATAATTTCATCATTGCACTCGCTAGCCGTATCTAAAGAGTGTATACAAGGTGTCCCAAACATTTATTGTCAAAATAATCCAGACAATAGAGTACCCTAAATTATTTTGATACAGGGAATCAGTGTCCGGAAATGAATTTTTCAGGGTGTCCGATGTGTTAAACGAGAAGGCACTTCCAGAATGATATTTTCACTCTGCAGCGGAGTGTGCGCTGATACGAAACTTTCTGACTGATTAAAACTGTGTGCCGGGCCGAGACTCGAAATCGGGACCTTTGCTTTTCGTGGGCAAGTGCTCTATCAACTGAACTACCCAAGCACGACTCACGACCCGTTCTCACAGCTTCAATTCTGCCAGTACCTCGTCTCCTACCTTCCAAACGTCACAGAAGCTCTTCTGCGAACCTTGCGGGTCGTGAGTCGTGCTTGGGTAGTTCAGTTGGTAGAGCACTTGCCCGCAGAAGGTAAAGGTCCCGAGCCGGCAGTTGTGGTCGTGCGGTTCTAGGCGCTTCAGTCCGGAACCGCGCTGCTGCTACGGTCGCAGGTTCGAATCCTGCCTCGGGCATGGGTGTGTGTGATGTCCTTAGGTTAGTTAGGTTTAAGTAGTTCGATTAAAACTGAAGTGATATCAGGTGTTCCCCAGGGAAGCGTCCTGGGACCTCTGCTGTTCCTGATCTATATAAATGACCTGAGTGACAATCTGAGCAGTTCGCTTAGGTTGTTCGCAGATGATGCTGTAATTTACCGTCTAGTAAGGTCATCCGAAGACCAGTATCAGTTGCAAAGCGATTTCGAAAAGATTGCTGTATGGTGTGGCAGGTGGCAGTTGACGCTAAATAACGAAAAGTGTGAGGTGATCCACATGAGTTCCAAAAGAAATTAGTTGGAATTCGATTACTCGATAAATATTACAGTTCTCAAGGCTGTCAATTCAACTAAGTACCTGGGCGTTCAAATTACGAACAACTTCATTTGGAAAGACCACATAGATAATATTGTGGGGAAGGCGAGCCAAAGGTTGCGTTTCATTGGCAGGACACTTAGAAGATGCAACAAGTCCACTAAAGAGACAGCTTACACTAGACTCGTTCGTCCTCTGTTAGAATATTGCTGCGCGGTGTGGGATCCTTACCGGGTGGGATTGACGGAGGTCATCGAAAGGGTGCAAAAAAGGGCAGCTCGTTTTGTATTATCACGTAATAGGGAAGAGAGTGTGGCAGATATGATACGTGAGTTGGGATGGAAGTCATTAAAGCAAAGACTTTTTTCGTCGCGGCGAGATCTATTTACGAAATTTCAGTCACGAACTTTCTCTTCCGAATGCGAAAATATTTTGTTGAGCCCAACCTACATAGGTAGGAATGATCATCAAAATAAAATAAGAGAAATCAGAGCTCGAACACAAAGGTTTAGGTGTTCGTTTTTCCCGCGCGCTGTTAGGGAGTGGAACGGTAGAGAGATAGTGTGATTGTGGTTCGATCAACCCTCTGCCAAGCACTTAAATGTGAATTGCAGAGTAATCATGTAGATGTAGATGTAGATGAAGTCTAGGGGACTGATGACCTTAGATGTTAAGTCCCATAGTGCTCAGAGCCCCTTGAACCATTTTAAAGGTTCCAACCCGAGTCCGACTCTCGGTCCGGCACACAGTTTTAATCTGAAACTTCCAGGAGTGCTATTTCTGCAAGGTTCGCAGAAGAGCTTCTGTGAAGTTTGGAAGTAGGAGACGAAGTACTGGCAGAATTGAAGCTGTGAGGAGGGGTCGTGAATCGTGCTTGGGTAGCTCAGTTGGTAGAGCACTTGCCCGCGAAAGGCAAAGGTCCCGAGTTCGACTCTCGGTCCGGCACCCAGTTTTAACCTGTCAGAAAGTTTCAAGAAGGCACTTTTTCGTAAACTGCTTAAATTTCACGAGAAACAAGTTGTCGCGTCCATCTCGGTGACGCTACTTTTCAAAACAGTACGAAACGTTCTGTGATGTATCCACAGTGAAGTCAACCATTGTTCGAAGCTCATGACTGATCGTCAAAGATAGAATATTATGCACTGGGAAATCTTCGCAACAGGTGTCATCCTACGCTGGAGAAATTTATCGTTGTTGGTAGAAATTTACGAGAAACTGCATTATTCTAACCACGGCAAGCTAGCAAGGTTTAAGGGAAAGAATTGTCGCACAGTAGAATTCTGAGATACGGCGTTGGATCTGGTGGGAGGAGATTCATCAATAAACACCCGTCAACTTCCCCCTTAACTGCAGACTTCAAAGAATACAGTTTGGAGAGTGCTGGCGTATCAGCAGTTTCTCCCCTCTCATAAACAATGTACGAAAGCTAGGGGGGCCAATGGTTTCAACCCAGAGCTAGGTTCTGTAAATATTTCTGTTGTAACGTATGCATAGAAACTTGCGGTCGTCACTTTGAGCAGTTGTTACGAGTTTAATATAACGAAGCGAATGAATAACTAAATACTAATTACGTACCATTAGTTCCTTATCTCAAAGTAATCAGTTTGAGTCCCCTACTGCGTGTATCACTTTAACCCAGAGGGTTTGGCGACAGTCTGTATTGCTCTTACAATAGAGAAGTAGCACGATATGTTTCAGCTACAGCATGGATAAACTTCTACTTACGAGAGGCGTTGGAAAAGTCCGTGCAAAAATGAAAACTTCTTACGTGTTTCGGATAAACCTTTTTTTATTTTTCGACATAGTCCCCTTTTACACATATACATTTCGTCCAACGCTGTTCTAATTTGTTGATCCCTTCCGAATAATAGGAACTGTCCAAGTCTGCAAAATAGCTATTAGTTGCTGCAATCATCTCCTCATTTCAATAAAATCTTGGTCCCAGCAGCCATTTCTTCAAATTTGGAAACAGTAGTCCGAGGAAGCCAAGTCCGGAGAAGAGGGGGGACGTGAAACGAGTTGGAATCCTATTTCCATTAATTTTGCGTCCACAACTGCTGAGGTGTGTGCTGGTGCATTGTCGTGATCGAAAAGGACTTATTTGCGGTCCAATCACCGGCGTTTTTCTTGCAGCTCGGTTTTCAAACGGTCCAATAACGATGAATAATACGCTCTTGTAATAGTTTTACCCTTTTCCAGGTAGTCGATGCGAATCCCAAAAGACATTGGCCATAACCTTTCCGGCCTAAGGAATGGTCTTCGCCTTTCTGGTGCAGACTCTCCCTTGGTAACCATTGTTCAGATTGTTGTTTTGTCTCAGAAGTATAGTAATGTATCCATGTTTCATCCACAGTGAAGAAACGACGCTTAAAGTCCTGCGGATTCTTGCTGAACAGCTGCAAACCATCCTTGCAACACTTCACACGATTCCGTTTTTGGTCAAGCGTGAGCAATCGCAGAACCCATCTTGCGGATAGCTTTCTCGTGTCCAAATGTTTATGCAAAATATTATGTACCTGTTCATTAGAGATGCCCACAGCACTAGCAATCTCACACATCTTAACTCTTCTGTCATCCATCACCATAACATGGATTTTATCAATGATTTCTGGAGTCGTAACCTCCACAGGGCCGGCCGCGGTGGCCCTGTGGTTCTAGGTGCTACAGTCTGGAACCGCGCGACCGCTACGGTCGCAGGTTCGAATCCTGCCTCGGGCATGGATGTGTGTGATGTTCTTAGGTTAGTTAGGTTTAAGTAGTTCTAAGTTCTAGGGGACTGATGACCTCAGAAATTAGTGCTCAGAGCCATTTGAACATTTTGAACCTCCACAGGGCGTCCAGAACGTTCAGCATCACTTGTGCCCATATGGCCACTCCGAAGATTTTGAAACCACTTATAAACTGTTCTAATCGAAGGTGCAGAGTCACTGTAATGTTTATCAAGCTTCTCTTTAGTCTCCTGAGGCGTTTTGCCTTTCATAAAGTAAAGTTTAATCACCACACGAAACACTTTTTCGTCCATTTTTAACAATCACTCGACTTCTTTGATTCACAAGAATGCCAACTGCAAACAAATAGACCAATATGGCTGAAACTTGGTGTGCGTTCTTTCCAAAGATGCTACTAACTAAATATGACCTCGATACGCGCCAGTGGTGCCATCTCTCGGACTTTGCACGGACATTTCAAACGCTCCTCGTACTTTACATCATATACAACGCAACGGCTGCTAACTATACTAGTCTATCGAGTAGCTCTGCTCTGTGGCACTGACTAAAACATATGACACTGAGAATTACTCTTTACGGTTAGTCGTATGTTTGTTGGGAAAGGAACAGAGCAGTTTGTAATTTTCCAGATCAGCGGAGTTTGACGAGTCCCTGAACCTGTGCCGGCTCAGTAGAGAAGATCGACGGAGCCAGCCCAGTGCTTTCAGGAAAGTTCCTGGCAGCTCTGTCGACTACCTGGAGAACCAGTGCGTCAGATGTGAGTAAATCTGTCTTGTGTCATGTCTACTGTGCTACTTTCAATCCTTGAAATAAATGAAAAATGTATTTAAACAACTGTGACAGTATTATAACACGCGAAAATAATTTTTCAAACAATGATGCATTCATTATTCTCATTGGTGCCAATCATTTTTGATAATACAACTGATAGTTGTGGCACCCAATGAAATGAACATAACAGTCAAATGGTACTGTAGTATAAAAGTGTGTCCGCAGCTCGTGGTGTAGTGGCTAGCGTCGCTGCCTCTGGATCACGGAGCCCCGGGTTCGATTCCCGGCCGGTTGGGGATTTCTCTGCCCGGCGACTGGGTATTTGTACTGTCCTCATCATTTCATCATCATCATCATTCGTGACGGTGGCTAGATTGGACTGTGTAAAAAAATTGGACTATGTAAAAATTGGGACTTTGTACAGGAGCTGATGACCGTGTAGTTGAGCACCCCACAAACCAAACATCATCATCATCATATAAAAGCGAATGAGGGAAGAGGCAGATCACTTAGTGTGCTTGACACAGACAAAAAACTGCCTCCAGATAATTACATATTGAAGTGATGGCTACGTCACCCGTAGAATACGGATTAAATACACATCAGTTCAATTATATTCGCTCTTAAGCCTGTTCAAGAACACTTATATAGGAAGCACTGCTCGTAGGTTTCTTCTTATAGATTCAATTGAGCAGCACGGGGTAGCCGTGAGGTCTATGTCGCCTTGCCACTGTTCGCGCGGCCTCCCCCCCCCTCCCCACCCCCACCCCCCGTCGGAGGTTCGAGTCCTCCCTTAGGCACGGGTTTGTATGTTGTCCTTAGTGTAAGTTAGTTAAGTTAGATTAAGTAGTGTGTAAACCTAGGGGCCGATGACCTCAGCAGTTTGGTTTCATAGAACTTACCACAAATTTCCTAATTTTCTATTGCCGAATATTTACAAACGGTTCCTCATTTATCGTCTAAAATGTATCACCTCAAAAAACTGATATCGTTATCTACATCCAAATTTATATTCAACAAGCCACCTTATCGCGCGCAATGGAGGGTGCATAGAGAACCACTACCATCGCTCTCATCCTAAGGAAGACTAGCTGTCGTTAGGCCTTCGTACGAGATCCAATTTCTTTTGTTTTATTGTTATCGTCATTGCGTAACATGGGTGGAAGGAATGAATACGTTGCTTGATTCTTCTTGGAAAGTGCACTCTCAAAATTCGAACAATATGCTCTTCCACGATGTGCAAGGTTCTATTATACCGACAGCTAGTCCTGCCAGACTCAAGCAGCCGGGAGTGTTCTTCCTGACCAATCATCCGTTGTGAAACTTAAATTAAAAATCATTGTCACGACTGACAATCCCGCATCTCGTGGTCGTGCGGTAGCGTTCTCGCTTCCCACGCCCGGGTTCCCGGGTTCGATTCCCGGCGGGGTCAGGGATTTTCTCTGCCTCGTGATGGCTGGGTGTTGTGTGATGTCCTTAGGTTAGTTAGGTTTAAGTAGTTCTAAGTTCGAACAACTAATATTATTCCAGACAGTCTTGGGCCGGCACCCACCCGCGATACATAACTGATTTTAGTAAGTGAAGCATTCTACGGCGTCATGCAGAGTGCTTCAGAACGACGACCTAAGTTTATACGAATAAACCTTATACATTAAACATTATTTCACGAGGCTGAGGTTGGTTGAAACATTGCAATGCTTTATCGCGTAGATCCTGTCTGAGGTGGCACGCCCTTACCTTCCTGTGAACTGTAAACTGATTTACGCAGCCAGTTATATACTAACCTGTAACTTAAAATAAACTGCGAACCTTAGTGCAACTTAGTGTAATGTGAAAAACATTACCACGTCATTTGCAGGAGTGAAAGTGCGATATGTGGCAGAAGAATTTCTAGGACTGAACACAAGGCCTTTGTTATTTGTTAATAATTATGTCTACGTACTAGCCCGCATAAACAGCGCCTTCGTCTCTTATCAAGGGCGTACCCAGCGAAGGGCAGAGGAGAGCAGAACAAAATAATCTCAAACTGAATACGCATACTCTCCCGCCACATAGACAGACGTATCAGTTAGAAGAAAGCCAAAACATGTAAGGAGTATTGACCAGTAGCGAGTGCAACTACAATGTCAAAACTGTTTCGCCGTTCGCTCATATTCTCCTCCTAACTGCAATATCCAGACGAGTCTAGGTTCTAAACGCTTCCAGTCACGTTGTACCTTCAGTTCGTGATGTTTCTTTTTCCTCTCTCTCTTAATACTAGGGTAATCCCAAAAGTAAGGTCTCTTATTTTTGTATAAGTACATAGACCTGTTTATTTCTACAATGGTTTACATCAGTTTACAGCTTGAATATTCAGCTATTTTTCGACATAATCACCATTTCTGTCGATGCATTTTTGTAGACGCTGTGGCAGTTTTTGTATGCCCATGTTATACCAGCTCGCCGCCATGCTGTTCAGAAAGTTATGAACTTGCATGATTGTTGCTTGGTCTCAGGTGTAAAGTGGTATGCCCAGGTTTCGTCACCCGTGACAGTTGAGTCCAGAAAGTTGTCCTGTTCGGCTGCAAGGCGGTAAGGAAATGCGCGGGAAGCATCAATTCGTTGCCGCATGTGGTCCTCAGTCAGTTTGCCTGGCACCCATCTTGCGCACACCTTCCGGCAGTTCAATGTTTCCCTTAAAATTCTGTGGGCGGTGCTTCGGGAAACCTCAGGAACCAACGTGCAGAGATCATCCAGAGTGATCCGCCGATCTTCACGCATGCTTTGCTCAACCTTCAACACTGTCTCCTCAAAAATTGACAGTCTTCCGCTCCTTTGTTCGTCGTGAATTTCGGTCCGACCAACTGCAAACTCTCTACACCACTTATGGACATTTTTGACATCCATGCATGACTCACCATACACTTCCGTAAATTGGCGATGGATTTCGATCAGCGCAGTGCCCTTTGCGTTCAAAAACCGAATAACTGCGCGCAATTCGCACTTTGCGGTAACATCCAACGGGAGCTCCATTCTCAACGGCTGCCAAGCCAACCAAGCCTGAGCGCCTCAGCGCGGCGTGCGCATGTTTACACACAGCGCGTGAAGCACTCTTCATAACAGTGTGACCAACTGCCACACAAACAGAGTTCTGTACTTATACAAAAACAGGAAACCTTACTTTTGCGGATACCCTCGTATTAATCAGTGTCAAAAGGTACTAAAATGTGAATACAGAAAATATTCACTTGTAACTGAACGTTTCCTTCCTGACAGTAACATAATATGAGCAATTCTCCTACAGACTATACGCTCTCAGTTAAGAACATTGTGGATAATACAGGGTGACAATTATTAAACTATATGGGGAAATAACATAAATTAGTTACAAACTACGGCCTGCACACACTTCGTTCAACATGTAAACCTCACTACGGGTATTCGGATTTAAGTTATGACAGGTTCGATATGCCTGCCATCATTGGCGACGATGTGGCGCAAACGAATAGCGAAATTTTGAATGACCCGCTGAAGTGTCGGAACATCGATGCTGTCGATGACCTCCTGAATGGTTATTTTCGGTTCAGCAATGATTTTTGGGTTACTGCTGTAAACGTTGTCTTCAATATAGCCTCACAAAAAGGAGTCGCATGTGTTCAGATCCGGAGAATATGGCGACCAATCGAGGTCCATGGCAGTGGCCTCTGGCTACTCCAGAGCCAGAATGCGTTCCCAAAATGCTCCTCCAGAACTTAAAACACTTTCCTACTTCGATTGGCTTGAGCTCCGCCTTGCATGAACCACATCTCGTCGAAATCACGGTCACTTTGGGTAATGGAGATGAAACCATCTTCCAAAACCTTCACCCACCATTCGGTAGTCACCGTACCATCAAGGAATATCACACCGATTATTCCGTGTCTGGACATTGCACAGCACATAGTCATCCGTTGAGGGTGAAGAGACTTCTCGATCGTTAAATACGGATTCTCAGTCCCCCAAATGCGCCAGTTTTGCTTATTTACGAACCCATCCAAATGAAAGTGGGCATCGTCGCTAAACCAAACCATAATACGCATACTCATTCCCATCATACCCCGCGGCCAACCATGTAGTTTGAACGTCCTCATTCCCATCATGCCCCGTGGCCAACCATGTAGTTTGAACGTCCTAACGCAAACCGTTCACAAGTTATGACGATATTATTTCGTATAGTTCAATAATTGTCACCCTGTAGATACCTACTAACTGACCAGAATTTTTCAATAACTATGGGTTACATTTTGTGTGAAAGTGTGCTTGTTTCCTCCACCCTTCCCCATTTCACAAAATTAATAGGAGTGGCGACCCTCCATCCTAGCTCATGTCCCGGGCACTGTGCTGTCTTTTTCCCTACAATAGCTACAAAATACATGAAGGCAACACTCAGCGGTTAAACTATAATCTTGCATGACTGTAATTTCGCAGCGCTGCCTGACTGCCGCTACAACGTGCGAGAAGGGAGCGCCGTCATCTCCATGGACGAGCTACAGTTCGCCGCCAACCAAGCAGAGTGCGAAGCCCTCTGTGACCAGGTAAAGCAACATTCTCCTCTTTGATGTCTACACCAGTATATGTTACGTTGAGTGGCTATACGTTAAGTGATGCTGGCTATTACGTGGGTAGATCAGACATCTAATGAAGAGCTCCTGGCACAAGTTGACTAAATTACGGGACACATTGGTAGCTCACATCCTGAAGCATCAACGAATCGTCGATAGGAGGTAAAGTTTCAGAGATAGACTACGACTTGACTATTGTATGTAGGTAAAAATGGTTGTATGTTCCCGTAGTTACGCAGAAAAGATTAAAGATGATACTAGCACACGATAGACTATTGTGGAGAGTTGCGTCACACCAGTCTTAGAACTGAAGACACCTATTACGATATAGTCGGTAAACGTTTCAATGTAACTGACCAGTTGCGCTGTGGATGTGAAAACAATTACAGCTGCATTAGGCAGTTAATCATATATGTATGGTTAGAGCCGATTATTGATCTTTCATTCTTGAACAGTTAATCTCGAAATGCATTGTTGGCAACTAAAACTGCAACACCCTGAAAGCGGAAAGCTTCAGATTGGCATGGAATGTATTACCCACTCGAATATGCAAATAATAATATTTCAGCACAACCGCACAAAACATGTAGGAGTAATGCCACCCACATTCCTTAGACAAGGAAAGATCACACGAAGGGTTTACTATTCAGAAACTGCGTTCGAATATTAGCTGATTGTGAGAAGTTCATGTTAACTCGAGTTTCGGATTCAAGGAGGGGGAGGGTTATGCCCCACTACCCACTTCCCAAAGGACAATGTTTATATTTTTACGTATATCAATTTCCAAGTGTTAGATAATCTTCAGAATACAAAGTAGCTGAAAACAGTTTAAAAATACCAAGGAACTCTAGAAAATTACAAGCTATGTTTAACAAAGGACACTTTTCAGTTGCTCGCTTCAGGTCTAGCGCACTTCGCACTTGGGATCTGACTGGCTGCAGAGAGGATTCGAAGCAAGTATTGGCGCTCATACACAGGCTGATCGTGCTGGCTGACACAGTTCGTGAGTCCACATGTAGAGCCAGCAAACCTTCACCCTGTAATCCCCAAAATCACATTCAAATTTAATCACGTATTCTTCTTACAATATTGTACACGCACAACATAGCGATGTTCTGTGGCGGCAGTGACCCCTGGGTGTATGCTGACGACAGCGAGAGCGGCGCCGCTGTGCAACGGGCGGTCATCGTCCTATTTGGTGATAATGGCTGGACAGGAATGCTGATGCGCAGATTCCGCGGCAGCACATGTATGATATGGGCACGACTCTGCATCTCAAGGCAGGAAGGTTCGGTAACCCACAGTAATTCCTGTAAAGGAAGACAAGCCTCAGCAGTACTGTCCACCTCTGTGGGCATAGGTGATCAGCGCCAGTATGTCCATCGAGGCATAGACGGTTAAACAACTGCACCACCCTGGTGTCGAGCAGCTGTCCTCCACTATAGAAGACTGGCTGCTACTAGAGTGAGCTTGACAGTAGCCTACCGGATAGAAAGCCGGTCCACGGTGGTGGACCCAGAACCAGCAGGAGCCCCATGACTGGTGGAGGACGAGTCTCATGGGGCTGCTTGCAGAATCATGTCGCCCAGTTGCTCAGCATACACATTGGATGGTGCCTAGTGGATTGTGCCACCAGATTGAGGTCCTTTTGGGTAGAAATGACGAACATTTATACTGATTCGGTGACTAATTGTTTTGCTGAAGCACTGTTTTCAACCATGTACACTAAAACAAGCCTATAGCTTGGAGGTGTAATAACTGACCTGCCGATGCCACAGTTACCCTACCTTTCTGCTCTATCGATGTTATTCAGTTGCTAGCCTCTGATTCGGCCCACTGTTTGCAAATCGATCAGTGGTTTTGTTGCATCTGGTTTATCGGTGTTTTGGTCCACTACATGCTCGCTGCCCCCATGGACATTTGCAATAGCTCTGGCAGTGCTGTTATTTTACTCAATAGCGCCGAAAAATAGTGGCAGCACTACAACTGGATAATAAAACATCCAAGGAAAGTGTGTACATGTGGTGCTATTGTCACAACTAAACATATCACACTGGAGTACCCTACTTATGAAGATCTGATTACCTATACCGCAGAATTGGGGCACTAAAGGCAATTGTTAGAGATAAAAAGCAATGGCAGCAGAAAAAAAACATAGCTACTATTTTATCCAGTAGAAAGCTAAGAGAACCTGTAGTCAATAACATGACAGTTATGGCAGAACCTGTATAAAACATAAGTAACTGTAGGCCACCTTTGCGTGTCTACCAGAGAGAACAATCTACGTGGGGTGGGGCAGTGGATCTGCTAGGCGCCACCAGGGCTGCGGATGATGATGCAGCCACAGCTAGGGCACATCAGACGGCTGGCACATGCTGGTTCTGGATTTGTTTTGGAGTGGAAAAGGTTTCCTGGAGCTCCATTGATAAATAATTTACATACGATCCCCGCCATTCAAATATCTACTTGCACAGACGTAATCACCATTATTAGAGCACATAACTGTAGTAATTCCGCAACAGAGGCTCTCTGAAGAACAGACATGTTGCCTTTTGGCACTCGTCTGTCGACGGACGGTCGTTTATTGGTTTTTGTAACGTTTTGTCTACACGAGAGGCTAGCATTATCAAAAAGTCATCCTCTATTGCTGGTCGCACACCCCTGCCAAACCGCATGAAAAACTCTAAACGACTGTCAATATACTAAGATCATCTCATACATCTGCTGCGGTGGTGCATAATACAGTAAACGTAAGATCTTTGATTAAGGTTTTGGATGGGTTCTTATAATTTGTAGAATGGTCTAGCTATATTTAATTTTTTTCTTTTTTTGTAAATGCTGTAAATCAGATTACAGATGACGAAGTAAATGTCACATCATTGCTACTTACAACTTTCTGTAGTGATGTGTAAACAAAACCCACGTTAGATCCTAGCCACCAACAGACTGGTGTCAAAACTGGAACCAGAAATAAGTAAATAATTCCCTTAAAAATTACAAAAATAGATACTATATTGAAACACTGATTCAACGTCTCCTTATTTATTAATATTTGGTGCGTCGTACTTCCAGTAAGACTTTTCATACAGCTGGGGATGGTGCTTAATTTTTTGTTGATGAAGCTTATATGCTTATCTGACTTCAGAACTCCCTACTTCCATAAGCCAAGAAACTTATTGGTATATGCAGTTTCTAATTGTCTAACAAATAGGATTACGGCGGGGGTAAAAGGATGTTTCTTGTGTTCAGTGTACTGATACACAGTGACCGTGTTTTTTCCATTTATGAGAAGACTTCACGGAGCCCAGTCTGTAATGTGTGACGTGTAAAGTTTTATTTCATTTTCTAGTTATTCTGCAGTATTTACCCTTGTTAGTGTATCGCTGGCTGAAGTTCAAGGAGTAGAATGGCTACAGGATTTTCGGCATACAGTTCAAGCAGCCACAACTGTTCGGCACTGTGGTCGCCCAAAACTCCAAGATGGCAGTGATTGGAAATTCAAAAATACAAGAGGACGTTGTTGGAAAACTTAAAACGTAAAAACCAGACCAATTGTGCTAAGTTTAAAATGGCGGGAAAGCAAAATGTCCGAGATGGTGGATCTAGTCCGGCTATACTTCATCACCACTCTGATGGCAAATCCAAGATGTCATTATGTTCACGATCTGAATTTTGCACCATGTTGAAAAGTACCCAAACGACCAGAGTTTTGCGTTAATTGGCGAAATTTCAAAAGTATCTGAACGACCGGAATTTTGTGTAAAATGGTGCCATGTTCAAAAGTATCCAAACAACCTTTGCGACACATTCAAAAGTATCCAAACGACCTGAATTTTTTGCTCCATGATCAGAAGTACCTGAGCGACCAGTATTATTTTTAAGAAAGTACATGAGCAGTTCACAATTGTGACAGAGGGTCGCACTCCAAGCATTCTGGTATAAACACCAACAGATGCGTTCTTTTGGATGCACTGAAGAGCTTTCCATGATTTCTATATAGTGCCTCCTAAACACTGTTGCCAAAAGTATCGAGCTTTTTCGAGTTTTCATTTTCTTTTTTTGTGGCCTTTACGATTTAAAAATCGATGGTGTGTTTACAACCTATGGTTAACGTATTGTTACCATCTGATTGTTACATGTTGTTTTAGACTTATCACAGTGCTTCACATAATTTTCTAATAGTATCGGTTTAACAGTTTTGATAGAAAATATTGTGCTTTTTAGTTGAATTCACTTCGTGACTTCTGCTACCTAAAACTTACTTTCAGCGAACATCTGTGTGTCGTTTGCATCCTCCTGTATTTTTTTTTTTTTATTTACGCCTGCCGCCTAGAAGTTAGCTCACCAAAAGATAAGTCTTTATGAGGGTCACTCCAAAATAAATGCATACTATTTTCGTAAAAATACAGTTTTCATTCTGCATGTGTGAAAGTTTTACAGTGTGTAGATACATCCTTCCCGCTTGTTTTCAAACTTAGTTCAACGTGTTCCCGTGAGTGGCGCCGTCACAGCAAGTCTTCAAGATGGCTGCTACACTTGACGTTGATCAGAACCAACGGGCTGTCATAGAATTCCTGTGCTGTGAAAACGAGACAGTGAGAAACATCCACAAGAGGTTGAAAAAGATGTATCGAGAAACTGCTGTCGATCGCAGTACAGTTAGTCGGTGGGCAAGCAGGTTACGTGATGAAAGCTGGCACGGCAATATTGAGGATTGTCCTCGCAGCGGCAGGTCTCGTAGTGCACACACTCCAGACAATGTGCAAAGAGTTAACGAATTGGTGACTGCTGACAGACGCATCACAGTGAACGAATTGTCACGCTACGATGGGATAGGAGACGGAAGTGTTTGCAGAGTACTGAAAGTGTTGGCGTTAAAAATGGTTTGTGCCAGGTGGGTTCCCAGGATGTTGACAGTTGCTCACAAAGAAACAAGAAAAACGGTATGCAGCGAACTTTTGGAACAGCACGAGAATGGTGGAGATGAATTTCTTGGAAGAATTGTGACAGGTGATGAAGCATGGCTCCATCGTTATTCACCAGAGACGAAGAGGCAATCAATGGAGTGGCATCATGCATGATAATGCATGGCCACATGTCAGTCAAAAAACCATGAAAGCGATCACAAAAACTCGGATGGATGAGACTGAAACACACGCCTTACAGTCCTGACCTGGCTCCATGTGATTATCATCTCTATGGGAAACTGAAAGACTCTATTTGTAGAACAAGGTTTGAAGATGATGACTCCGTTGTGCACGCTCTACCAAACAGTGACTCCAACAGGTTGGTCCAGAATTTTACCATGCGGGTATACAGGCACTGGTTCCAAGATGGCGTAAGGCAGTTGAGAGGGATGGAAATTATGTGGAGAAATGAAAATATTGTTCCTAAAGGATATATCTACACAATGTAAAACCTTCAAACATGTAGAATAAAAGATGGATTAAAAAAAAAGTGTGCATTTCTTTTGGAGTGACCCTCGTACTAAACTCTACATCTTAACGTTTTTTAATACACTCCTGGAAATTGAAATAAGAACACCGTGAATTCATTGTCCCAGGAAGGGGAAACTTTATTGACACATTCCTGGGGTCAGATACATCACATGATCACACTGACAGAACCACAGGCACATAGACACAGGCAACAGAGCATGCACAATGTCGGCACTAGTACAGTGTATATCCACCTTTCGCAGTAATGCAGGCTGCTATTCTCCCATGGAGACGATCGTAGAGATGCTGGATGTAGTCCTGTGGAACGGCTTGCCATGCCATTTCCACCTGGCGCCTCAGGTGGACCAGCGTTCGTGCTGGACGTGCAGACCGCGTGAGACGACGCTTCATCCAGTCCCAAACATGCTCAATGGGGGACAGATCCGGAGATCTTGCTGGCCAGGGTAGTTGACTTACACCTTCTAGAGCACGTTGGGTGGCACGGGATACATGCGGACGTGCATTGTCCTGTTGGAACAGCAAGTTCCCTTGCCGGTCTAGGAATGGTAAAACGATGGGTTCGATGACGGTTTGGATGTACCGTGCACTATTCAGTGTCCCCTCGACGATCACCAGTGGTGTACGGCCAGTGTAGGAGATCGCTCCCCACACCATGATGCCGGGTGTTAGCCCTGTGTGCCTCGGTCGTATGCAGTCCTGATTGTGGCGCTCACCTGCACGGCGCCAAACACGCATACGACCATCATTGGCACCAAGGCAGAAGCGACTCTCATCGCTGAAGACGACACGTCTCCATTCGCCCCTGCATTCACGCCCGTCGCGACACCACTGGAGGCGGGCTGCACGATGTTGGGGCGTGAGCGGAAGACGGCCTAACGGTGTGCGGGACCGTAGCCCAGCTTCATGGAGACGGTTGCGAATGGTCCTCGCCGATACCCCAGGAGCAACAGTGTCCCTAATTTGCTGGGAAGTGGCGGTGCGGTCCCCTACGGCACTGCGTAGGATCCTACGGTCTTGGCGTGCATCCGTGCGTCGCTGCGGTCCGGTCCCAGGTCGACGGGCACGTGCACCTTCCGCCGACCACTGGCGACAACATCGATGTACTGTGGAGACCTCACGCCCCACGTGTTGAACAATTCGGCGGTACGTCCACCCGGCCTCCCACATGCCCACTATACGCCCTCGCTCAAAGTCCGTCAACTGCACATACGGTTCACGTCCACGCTGTCGCGGCATGCTACCAGTGTTAAAGACTGCGATGGAGCTCCGTATGCCACGGCAAACTGGCTGACACTGACGGCGGCGGTGCACAAATGCTGCGCAGCTAGCGCCATTCGACGGCCAACACCGCGGTTCCTGGTGTGTCCGCTGTGCCGTGCGTGTGATCATTGCTTGTACAGCCCTCTCGCAGTGTCCGGAGCAAGTATGGTGGGTCTGACACACCGGTGTCAATGTGTTCTTTTTTCCATTTCCAGGAGTGTATGTTGCAGTGCTTTTTAGTTTACTGTAAGAGTAGCGTCATGTGTGACAAATGTGGAAATTGTTGTAGGTTAGTTAGTATGGAACAAACATGTCAGGACTGTGGGTCGGTCTTTCACTTGGGTGATCGCTGCAGGGAAGACAATCAAGTGTCAGATGAGGCTGTTCCATGGAGCTGTAGTTTATGTAATCGAGACAAGAAAATTATGGAACAGGGAATAAGATTTATGCCCTTCAGGCCAAATTAGAAATGACATATTTTGGATTAGATAGGTTGCAGAGGTAAATAAACAATGTAAAAAGGTGACAAGTAATTGGCAAAAGGAGAAAGCCTTAAAATCACATTTCAAATACCGGGTAGCAACCAGTCTGACTTGTTACCTGAAACGGGGGAAGTGCCTCAACCAGTTTTTGAGCAAAGTAGGTGCAGCAAAGTTGTAGCAAAGACTTTAACGCTTGGTCAGTAAAAACGTATCGCAGAAAGAAAAGTGTTCTGCTGCTAGGTAACAGTCACATCAGAGTGTAGGCCAATGCTACAGGAAAACCTAGATGTAGCATACCATGTCGCAAGCATCCTGACCGTGATCCAACATAAAAGTTTATTTAGCAAAATCAGATCGGGTGCATTGTGAAAACACATGTATGAAAACGAGGAGTTGGCAACACGGTCATATTGTGCAGCATATCAGAAGTACCCTGGAACACGTATCGCCCAGCACTACCATACTAGCCACTGTACCTCACTGCGTGGACTGCTGGGACATCAAACCTACATCGACCATGGAGCTATGTTTCAAATACTAGTCAGCTTCCATACCTAGTTTTTAGACAGCCATTCCCTAGTTTTCGTCGTTTATAAGCAGTGTACAACCGCAACTGGTCCTGTCAAGTTCATGTAGAGCAGTTTTCAAATGGAGTGCACGAACGATGAATATGTCGATATGCTTTTAGTGCTCGGTCCATCGGATAACCAAGCTGCTGCCGCTGCTCGTGCATATGCTACACAGTACTCTCAGAGGCACCATTCCAATAAGAACGTTTTTCGCCGCCTGGAGCATCGCTTTCGGGAAATCGGTAATCTTCATCCGCAAGTAATGGACAGAGTGCGACAGTACTTAATGGTTAGTGTAAGTGTAGTTGCTCTTGGAAACAGCATCCCATACCAGCAAACCAGTTGTCTTTACTTGCAGTTACTCATACTTTATGCTATGCATTACTCTGTTTTAAACAGAATAGCTCATCGTAGCCACAGGGTCAAGCTTCGCACATCTGCTTTCATGCTCCGCAGCTTATTAGTTATAAATAATAACCTATAGCTGTGATTCTGCAGAATGGTCTAGGAATTGGCTAGAATTGCGAGTTAATAAAATACATAAAAATACAAATAAAAATTCAATGAATAATTTAATAAAATAGGTTCTTTTCTATCGCCTGTGATTGATGTAGGTGACAGAGAACATGTTGAATAATGTTTATTCAAGAAATGACATCTCAGATAAATGAGAAATGGTCCTACGATATTCACTTAAAATGCAGACAGAAAATATCCTTACCAAATGCTGTAAAGTCACGTTGAGAGCGTTTCAAGAATGGCAGCAAAATCCCCAAATTAAATAGTCATCAAAGATATGAAAAAACTAAATGCATTTAACAATTACAGTACACGAAATATTCATGAGCTCAAGGCATTTCAGAGCTCAACGCAATGATTTACAAATTAACGCACACGAAATGATGAATAGAAACTCAGTCTGTCTATCCTCAGTTCTGTAATGCAAGTGGAAAAAGTTAGAGTCCTTCTATGGAGCACATTCAGACCTCTTGAAATATAAAGTCCCTTGATAATTAAAATATGGTAGCAGCCGTTCACTACCGAGAATCTATCACCCACTTCATCAAAAACCACACAGTACCACAGGTAGGTCTGCCTTCTTCCATAACGAACATACAGGTGTGCAGTATCGCTCTCTTGAGTTCTTCATTCGAAAAGTTCCAGTCTCCACTTGACTTCTGTAGTGTTCCGCTACTGTCTGCTTTTCCATTGGCTGAAGTCTGTCCCCACCAAAAATAAATCGTCCTTAAGTTCTACAGACATGATCTGACTCAAGTTGACAGACTTCTCATACCAAACTAATATAATATGACAATATTTAAATAAAGAAATGTTATACCTATTCAGTCACACTCAGATCATTCACAATAATTACAAATAAAGGTCTATTCATATATAAATCAGCTACTATTGTTGGGCAAATTCACTCACGATAAATGACAACTGATAGTCGTTAAATGTTGTTCAAACAACTATTTATGCCTTCTTGACAGAAGTGGCTTTTGGTTCTCTTTCCAGTTGTGGTGTCCCCTAGGAGTATTATTGTATTAATGAAGTATCTTGCAAAAATAATGAAAGAGAACTGAAGTTGTGTTAGTGACATGTTAGTACAAATACTGGGTAATATTTCAGTGTAAGTTAAATAATTTTGAATGTTCTCTCCATTTTGGCTGTTGTTTGAAATAATGGGGGAACCGTCTCTTAATCGCCTTAAATTTATTCCAACTAATAATCTATAATCGGTTTCCGCTGAATTCACATTTAAAAATCGAATATGTTCTGCTGTGGTAGCTAATCAAGTTGAGTTTGAAGATCCTCGACACTTTTCGATTGCCTATTTTTTCGTCTTTGATAGAAAGAGTGTGTCAATTTACCAGTCACATACAATAAATTTTTCACTAGTCTGCAACATTCTCTTGCCGAAGTTAGGTGAAGTAAAAGGAATGTCTCAAAAAACATAAAATGTTACTTTAACGCCACCAGAATTTAGTAATAACTGATACTCAACTAATGTTGGTGATATTCTGTTAAAGAAAGTGGAGACTTTTCAAGAGTGAGATTTAAGTTGGCCATTAAAAGAAGTAGTTCAACTGTATATTAATATTAATGAAAATAAAGGGTTCCATGCATGTGCAGACACAAAACTAAGAAAAATTATAGCAAATAAAACCACAGTAATGTATGTTCACTCATATGACAATGCTTGTGTAAGTGATGAATTATAGCTGGTTTGTATCCTGTAAACTGGAATGCACACTGTGTGTCTACGTATTGTTGCTAACATCCTGTTTCCTACAGAGTGTGAAGCATGTCCACATGTTCAAAAAATAGAACAAAATCTCCCTGTTAACATCTACGGCATTCAGTATTTTGATATGAGTGGATACTCATAGAAGACGAGAAAGATCAGGCAGAATTTCGAGCTGTACCATAAAGCACCACTGCAAAGAACAGGTAGCTCTATTAAAGTTGAAGTCTGTGAATATAGGTACATACCGTTTCTATTACATGAAAGACCTTTCTAGTCTAGCACACAGAAGCATTACTGCTTATAAGCATTCAACTGAAACATGTAAGCGCTCTTTGTGCTATTTTCATTACAAAGAAAAATTACACACACTCGCTTGTCTGGGCACAGTTTAAGCCAGTCAACAGTACCATTCCTAATGACAGGAAATCGTGTATAAAATTAACCAAGTTCAGAAACGAGCTATAGCTGCCTTTTGTTATTTATGTTGATGCAGAATGCATGTTAGAACCAACTGCTAATTGCAGTCGTAGTATTAACTCTGGTTCCTATTCCGATCAAGTACATTTACGTACACCATTCAGCATAACCAATTACATACACTGTAGCTATGACAAGGTATATACAGAGTTGCAATGGTACTGAGAAAAAAAAATCAAACTTAATAATAATAGCGTGTTTGATAAAATTGTGCAAAATGTATTAAAGATGAGATACATAAAACTTGCGACATCATGGGAAGATAGATATCGACCTGCTGCATTGTGTGCAAGACAGAATTTTCAGAGAAGTGTTATTCTTAACAAAAATTTAGTTGCTGTTGATTTAAATAGAATTACTGTAGTGTTTGATAAGCCATAAGCAGTAAAAATCCGTTAATTTTGGATATATACTAAACGAGCTTCCATCAAAGCACATAAAACTGTGTTACACAGATACTGATAGCTTAATTTGTCGTATTAAACCTTCAAATATTTATGGGGACATCAGGAGTGATGAACATATCTGTTTTGATACTTCAGATTTATCTATAAATAACAGATATACATAACACTCCACTTGTAAATAAAAAGAACATTCGATTAATGAAAGAAGAGTTGAATGGTGAACCTAATACTGAATTTGTCAATCTGCAAGCTAAAATGTATGCACTCGAAACTGAATCAGGAAGCATAATGCACATCGAAAAGGGTGTGAAACATACTTGATGTTAGATCGATGATTACCAGCAATGTATGTTGAACTCTGAAGTTAAAACAGCTGCACAGTATATCGTTCAGTCCAAATGCCATATGGTTTATACTGCCAAACAGCAAAAGTTGGGTTTCTCAGCACAAGTTGATGAATGTTTTATATGTGCCGCCAGATAAACTGAGTACCTTAGCTTGGGATCACTATCACCTGAAAAAATATGGTGATGATCATGATCAACATGATGACTGATTTTAGTGTATGTATGAAAATGTAACAGGATTACATGTATTTTGTAACTTTATTTTGTGAAAATGTAGACACATTAAATGTGATTTGTAACTAATTTAACTGTGATAACAATAAATGTGATTCACTGTGTAAAAATAAAAACACATAATACTTTATTCTAATACTTTGTAATGTTTTTAATACTCGAGATAACATGTGTGAATTAACACCATACACACTTAGAAGTTCTGTATCTTATGACATTGAAAGTAATGAAAGAGTAAAGCATAAAACAGAGAGAGATGACTTTAATGATGAGCTAGTGCAGTATTTAACATAAGCCTTGTTTTACTGAACTACAAAAGAAAGTGAGAGATGAAATACATGGCTACAACATGCATTGTGTGTGTGCGTGCGTTGGGAGAGGAGGGGGGGGGGTTGCACTTGTGCCTACGTATTTTCTTTCATAAGTAGTAGAGGTTGTTTGGGTACAGTACTTTCTAACATGGTGTAAAAAGTTCTGGTCGTTCAGATACTTTTGAACATGGCACTAAACGTTTGTCTACTTTTGAAAGTGGTACCATTTAACACAAAGTTTATGTAATTTGGATACTATTCAGATCGTTCAGATTCAGATCATTCGGATACTTTTGGATGTGGCAGAATTTTGGATTGTAATGTTAGAGGGATTACAAAACACAGCTGGACTAATTGCGCCATCTTGGCTTCTTATTTTCTCATCATTTGAATCTTAGCAGAACTGGTATGATTCCGCCATCTTGAATTTTTTAATTTTCCCACACCACCATCCTGCATATCTTAAATTACCAGCTGACTTGGTATTTTTGAATTTCCTGCCACCGATGTCTTGGAGTTTTCGGTGACTGCTGTGCTGAACGGCAGCAGCTACTTGAACTGTGTGCTGGAAGCTCTGTAGCCATTATACAGCAGGGCATACGAGACTCTTCACAAACACTGTCATTGTAGAGATGACGAGGTTTGGGTGGTGTGTTTTGCAGGCGCGGGGCTTCACATGTCGGTCTTTCACGTACGCCAAGAACGAGAAGCGGTGCTACCTGAGTGGCGACGACTCCCTGTCACTCAACAATGCTCCGCTGCTCATCAAGAGGGATGCCGTCTACGCTGAGAAGCAGTGCAGCATAAGTAAATACTTACTCATTCTGTATATCCTCTTTTTCTTGCGATAAGCTTTGCATATCTCCACCCTCGCACTTGTTTCTATAAACATGACGGATCGGCACTCATTCATCGCTTTCAGTTTCTGATGATTCCGACATCCCTTTTCTGCCCTTTCACATAATAATTCAGCATTTTATGGTACAGTTCCACATAATTTGAGTATATGTTTATAGCATATCTGTACTTCTGAGATCATCTTAAAGCTGTTTGTCTCTCATCTCATGTGTGGAGTCTATATAAAGGCTCACCGTTTCACATTACCTTCAGAACCTTGGGAGACCTCTGTCGGGTGATTCACTTGATTGCTGACGCTTTCTCTTGGAGTTTCACCCCCGTAAAGTTAGCCATCAAAGAGTGTGGAACTCTATAAAGATAAAACAGTGTTCACTTTCTATAACAATGTGTCGTATCACTAACAATTTTAATATTGCTACAATTAAGAGCTCCATTAACCCATACCGACACAGACTTTGGCTCATTTATTTTACGATGATACCTCGTCTTAAGAACCAATGACATTGTAGGCATATAATAAAATGTGCTCATATCTCACAAATCTGAAATGTCCGATAAGCAATAATTTCTCTACTGTTAAAGTCTCAAGCCCTTCTGCAGTCTCTACTTTAGCAGCACGTACTACAGCCACAGTAACCCAACCAATATCATGTCCATTAGTATCTGCGTTCGTAAGCGTAAAATTCAGTACAAATCCACAAAAGACAGAAGGACCTTGCAGAATCACTTGGGCACCTACGCTGTTCTTCGTACTAATAACAATATTGATGATGATGATGAAGTCCCATACTCCTTGACAGAGTGTAGGGGAACGATGCGGAAGACCCGCACCGCCGTACTAGGCAAGGTCCTAGTGTGTGTGTGTGTGTGTGTGTGTGTGTGTGTGTGTGTGTGTGTGAAATCTTATGCGACTTAACTGCTAAGGTCATCAGACCCTAAGCTTACACACTACTTAACCTAAATTATCCTAAGGACAAACACATACACCAATCCCGGGGGAGGACTCGAACCTCCACCGGGACCAGCCGCACAGTCCATTAACTGCAGCGCCATAGACCGGTCGGCTAATCCCGCGCAACCAAGGTCCTAGTGGAGATGGTTTGCCATTGCCTTCCTCCGACCGTAATGGGAATGAATGATGATGAAGAAGACGACACAACAACACTCAGTCATGTCGAGGCAGGTGAAAATCCCTGACCCCGCCGGGAATCGAACCCGGGACCCCGTGCGAGAACGCTACCGCGAGACCACGAGCCGCGGACAATAACATTATCAACAGCTTTATAAACTGTCAGGTGCGAACGCCTTCTCCTCCTATAATAATCAATAGATTTTGTACATTGGAATGTAAAGGGCGCTCAATTCCCGATGACTAAGAGACCTGATATAGCTCTCACAAACTTTGCCGAGTGTTTGGTACAGTTCTGCACTGTCGCTATATGAATACAATACGGACTATCAAATTAGATATGTTCTTTATTTAAGAGTCCCTGACAAATACCGTGTCGTTCTTAACGAAGAGGAAGGTTCAGGTTCAAAAGCAGTTAAAGGTATTTTTTAGAGAGTATTATTATAACTTCTAACAGCGGTGTTGTTCCGCTCACTGAACTTATCGGTGTCGGCTCCTCTCTCAGTGACTGGCCTGGACGGCTGTCGGCATAGTAAGCCGCTGTGCGGCTCTAAAATTAAGAGTGCAGTAAGTGAGGAAGCGTGTAACCGGCCGTTTCGAGGTATCCAGCCCGTATCGAACAATAGGAGACTTACAAACGTCTGCAAGCATTCCAAATCGATGATTTGGTGTTGGCCAATTAAGACTCGGTGAAAGAGGCTGGGCACACAGGACCAAACGGCCCACGGGGGTGTTTATCGGGTCAGTTGCGAATGCAGCGTCCTAAGACCTACAGCAGTGGTCTACGTCCATTGGAGGGAAGCGGGGCCGACGAGATATACGGGCCCTCCAACGAACTTGTGACGTCACACTAGTGGGCTTGTGCGCCACACTTCAGGAACGCTCGGCTCTGTGCAGGCCCACGGGAAATCAATATTTAATTGAAGAGGTACCAACTAAAGCTCTTAATTCTGTCGTGTGCTATCGAGAACTTTCATGCATTTAAACGCGTAGTCAAGAATTATTAAACGTGTGTGCAATAGTTAACTCGCTTCCCGCCGGAAACGACTGCTAGTGCTCATAAGACCTGCGGTGTCACGTGACTCTCCACGGCCTGTCTTCTTCGTGGCGCCGGCAGCAGCATTGGCGGCGTGTTTAAATAAAATCACAAGTGAATATCTCTCCTGATCCTTTCTCCGACTACACGCGACAGTGAAGGGTATTTGGCAACCATATTGCCTGCATCAGTGAGCTATAATAAAGTTTTAAAAATAGGACAAGTGCTCTATAGTTATGACTCCCAGAGGGGTTGTTCCCCTCAAGTACTGCTCTCTCTATTACAGTCAGTGGGCTTCCTATCGTTTTAAACTTAGGGTGAGTAGATTTTGAATTTCCCGCAATTTTTAAACTTAGGATAAATGAATTTTGTTAATTTATCCATTATTTTAAACTTAAGAGAAGTGAGCTCTTCAGTTTGAAACTTAAGGTCGCTGTTGGGAGTTAAATTGTTCAAAAGGGAATGTCAGTGTGGTGAGAACTATTCTTAACTGTCGTGTCAGAGGTGTGTTCTTTAAAAATAGCAGCAGTGGCCTTAAAACAGGTTAGTGCAAAAGATAGTGACAGCCATAGAGTTTTTAAGTAAGCTCCAAAACAACTTGTTTAACCTGTGATGTCAGAAGGGCAGTTGTTTAAACTTAGGGGAAAAGTGAGCTCACGGTTTTTGAATTGAAATAACACAATTACGTATGTGTTGGCCATTTTGAATTTCCTGCCAAACTTAAACTTAGGGTGACTTAGAGGAATTGGATTCAAATGGCTCTAAACACTACGGGACTTAACATCTGAGTTCATCAGTAGCCTAGACTTAGAACTACTTAAACCTAACTAACTTAAGGACGTCACATACATCGATGCCCGAGGCAGGATTCGAAGCTGTGACTGTAGCAGCCCCATGGTTCCAGACTGAAGCGCCTAGAACCGCTCGACCACAGCGACCGGCAGAGGAATTGAAGTTAGGAAAGGCAGTATGTGTGTAGCGTGAGGAATTCTATAGTGACCACACTGCAAAAAATAACCGTACCCCTCTGAGTGAATTATAGCTGAAAGGGCTGCTACCTATAGGGTGAAAAACATCTTCAGGCTCAGACTGGCGTCCTTTATCCAATAGATAGGTCTGGACCTGTAGCGGAAACAGAGATCCTTTATCTCAGGTGGGAAAACCCAGGAAATCTGGCGAAAAATGCAGACTGCACTCGTATTTCAGTTCATCCATCTTGGATTCTGACGTCACAGAGCTGCGCCAGTTTTACACGTCAGCCATCTTAAATTCTATAGTTAACACAAGTGCTTAGCAACAGGTACGAGGTGCTACCCAGTGTTGATGATAACTTTGTGCCAGCACGGGATGCCTCTCCTGTTGGGCCAGCGGTCGATTTTCCTGCCCAATCCGCACAAGTACAGAGGGTGGGTATGCTTGTCATTGGGAGTTCCAATGTTAGGCGGGTGATGGAGCCCCTCAGATAGATATCAGGCAACGCGAGAAAGGATTACAGTGTGCATTCGGTATGTTTGCCGGGAGGTCTCATCCGTGATGTGGAGGAGGCCCTGCCGGCGGCTATCGAGCGCACTGGGAGCAACCCGCTGCATGTATGGGTTCTGAGGCCATCCTTGGCTCCTTCCGGCGGCTGGCTGATTTGGTGAAGGCAACTAGCAACACACGCGGGGTGTCTATTTTAGCATCGTTTCCAGAGTTGATCGCTGTCCTCTGGTTTGGAGTAGAGTGGAAGGTCTAAACCAGAGGCTCAGACTACTCTGTGACGATACCGGATGCGAATTTCTCGAGCCTCTGGTATTGGGTACAGAATTGCAGAGGTCCCCTTAATAGGTCAGGCGTGCACTACACGCAGGAAGCGACAACTATGGTAGCAGAGTACGTGAGGCGTACACATGGGGCTTTTTTGGTTTAGAGAACCCCTCCCTTGGGATCTAAGACTATTTGCCAGTTAAATCAGCTAGGATATTCAGGACGATGGGTTAGCCATGGGGTCCAGTATTTCAGGAACTATGGCAGACATTTTTATCAATGACCTTGAAGATAAAGTTCTAAATTCTGACGATAACATTATGGATAAAATTGTTTATTACAAACGTTATGTAGACGACACCCTGTTACTTGTCGATGGTTCCCGTGAGGACATTGAGGAAATAGTAAAAAAGTTCAACGACGCACATAATAAAATAAAATTTACCGTGGAGTATGAAACTGACAATAGTTTACAGTTCCTGGACCTGAATATAAAAAAGCAGGGCAACAAACATGCGTTCTCCGTTTATAGAAAACAAACTACGACTGATGCCGTGATCCCGAATGATTCATGCCATCCACAGGCTTATAAAGAAGCTGCTTTCCGTAGTCTCGTGCATAGGGCAGTCAATATACCTATGTGTGAAAAAGATAGGGAGACTGAAATTAGTACCGTTAAGAGAATAGCGATGAACAACGGTTACGGAATAGATATGGTTAAAAAACTGTTACGGAAAAGTAATAAGCGCAAAAAGAATAAACCTGATGGAGAGAAAGTGAAAATTATCACGATGCCATACTACGGAAAAGTCTCACAAAAGATAGCAAATATTTTTAAGCCATACAATGTCAAAATAGCTTTTCAGACTAATAACCTAGTGAGGTATAGCCTTAAGCACGATATTGGCGAGAAGAGAAATAAGTTTGAAAGATCGGGAGTTTATAAGATTCAGTGCAGAACTTGTGATGCAAAATATATAGGGCAGACAGGAAGATCATTCGCGATCCGGTATAAAGAACATAAAGATGCGTTCAGGTTAGGGAATTATGACAAATCAGCTGTTGCGAACCATATATATGAAACAGGCCATCCCCTTAATAGCATAGAAGACAACGTAGAAATATTGCATGTAGAAAAGAAAGGGAGGAAACTTGATTTACTAGAGGAATTCGAGATAGCTATCCATGAAAAGAAACAAAGCAATATCCTAAATGTACAAGATAACTTTAAAGAAATGAGATTTTTTAGCGGGTTTTTAGAATTATTTTAGGGCAGGCATGCGACTTTAAACTTGTAGCATGTCAATGACGGAGTTGCGATAGGCTAACGATGGCAGACCAATGCAATAAGGAAATGAGGCGCCCAATAGCATAGCGTTACCGTCAAGCATACTTCTGTAACCACGCCACAACACCTAGGCACGTCAGTCCACAACAGCTCCCGAGCCGGCGCAGTCGACAGCATATTTGGTAGCTATGGGACGGCCATTGACTTGTGTCAACAACTTCAATGTAAGACGAGGACTCACAGTCCAATATACTTTTAATTCTGTTTTACTCTATGGACTTCCCAACTATTGGTGATGATATTTGGTCTTTTTAGTCCGTTTAATTCATGACATAGATTTTACAACCTGATGATGAGAGCATTGTCTCTTGAAACGCGTTGTTAAAATATGTATAAGAATCGCGGTTGAATGCTAATAGTGATAATCAGCTACAGTGACCTCAGAAAATCTTGATCCTCGCAGATCAGAAATAGAAAAGGTTAATATGATTTTAATTAACTGCAGGAGCATCCAAGGAAAGGTTCCAGAATTAGTATCGCTTTCTGAAGGTTATAACGCACATATAATATTGGGAACAGAAGGCTGGTTGAACCCGACGTCAAGAAAACTAAACACTAAGTTAAGATTGGAATGTTTATCTTAAGGATAGGTTAATCGCCAATGGTGGCGGCGTGTTTATAGCAGTAAAAATTCGATAAAATATAGCGAGGTTATCACAGATTCCGAATTTCAATTAACCTGGGTGAAACTGAGTATCAAAGAACGGTCAAAAAAGGTGATCAGATGCTTATATAGACCATCTGCAGTTGTAGAGCGCTTCAGACAGAACTTACAGTATATCATTAGTAATTTTCGTGATCATGCCGTTGTAATAGGGGGTGACTTCAATTTGCCAAGTATAGATTGGGAGTGTTATGCCATCAAAACTGGTGCCAGAGAAAGGGATTCGTGTGGCATCGTTCTGGATGTGTTGTCCGAAAATTACCTTGAGCAGGTAGTTACCCAACTCGTGAGGGTAACGTCTTAGACCTCCTAGCAACAAACAGAACTGAATCAGTTAACGTAGAGGAAGGTATCAGTGATTATAAGGCTGTGACAGCATCTATGACGACGGGTCCTACAAGGAATGTTAAGAAAGGTAGGAAGATATATTTGCTCAGCAAGGGTGACAGAATACCTCAGCAGTCACTGTCAAATATTCGGTGTTGAGGACTTAGATGTGGAGAACAAATGGGAAAAATTCGGAGGCATCGTTCAATATGTTCAATATGCCCTAGACAAGTATGTTCCGAGTAAGGTTTTAACGGATGGGAAAGATCCACCATGGTTTAATAGTCGTCTTAGAAAAGCGCTACGTAAACAAAGAGCACTTCATCTCAGATTCAAGAGAAGTAAAAACCTAGCTGACAAACAGAAGCTGAACGAAGCGAAAATGAGCGTAAGGAGAGCAATGAGAGAAGCGTTCAATGATTTTGAAAGTAAGACGTAGTCAACTGACCTTAGTAAAAACCCTAAGAGATTTGGGTCGTATGTAAAATCAATAAGTGGGTCAAAACATCTATTCATTCTCTCAGCGATCACACCGGCACCGAAACAGAAGATAACAGAGAGAAGGAAGAAATACTGAATTCGGTCTTCCGAAGTTGTTTCACCGCGGAAGATCGTAACATTGTTCCTCCTCTCAATAGTCGCACGAACGTCGAAATGGCAAATATTGAGATAACCGATCGCGGAACTGAAAAGCAGCTACAATCGCTTAATAGTGGAAAGGCGTCAGGACCAGATCAGATACCTATAAGATTCTATACATATTATGCGAAAGAACTTGCTCCTCTTCTAGCAGTAATTTACCTCAGATCGCTTGAGCGACGAAAGCTACCTAACGACCGGAGAAAAGCGCAGGTCATTCCCGTTATTAAGAAACACAATTATAGACCTATATCGTTGACGTCAATCTGTTGTATAATTATGGAACATGTTTCATGCTCAAGAATTATGACGTTTTTGGAAAATGAACATCTTCTCTATAAAAATCAATATGGGTTTCACAAACAAGAGATCCTGCGAGTCTCAGCTCGCTCTGTTCCTCCATGAGATCCACAGCGCAGTGGGCAACGGCGCTCAGGCTGATGCCGTGTTCCTTGATTTCAGTAAAGTATTTGACACCGTCCCACGTTGCCGTTTAATGAAAAAAATACAAGCTTACGGAGTACTGGAGCAGACTTGCGACTAGATTCAAGACTTTCTTGCAGATAGAACTCAACATGTCGCTCGTAACGGAACAAAATCGACAGATGTAAAGGTAATACCTGGAGTACCACAGTGAAGTGTGATAGGACCGTCACTGTTTACGATATATATATACAGGGTGTTTCAAAAATGACCGTTATATTTGAAACGGCAATAAAAACTAAACGAGCAGCGATAGAAATACACCGTTTGTTGCAATATGCTTGGGACAACAGTACATTTTCAGGCAGACAAACTTTCGAAATTACAGTAGTTACAATTTTCAACAACAGATGGCGCTGCGGTCTGGGAAACTCTATAGTACGATATTTTCCACATATCCACCATGCGTAGCAATAATATGGCGTAGTCTCTGAATGAAATTACCCGAAACCTTTGACAACGTATCTGGCGGAATGGCTTCGCATGCAGATGAGATGTACTGCTTCAGCTGTTCAATTGTTTCTGGATTCTGGCGGTACACCTGGTCTTTCAGGTGTCCCCACAGAAAGAAGTCACAGGGGTTCATGTCTGCCGAATAGGGAGGCCAATCCACGCCGCCTCCTGTATGTTTCGGATAGCCCAAAGCAATCACACGATCATCGAAATATTCATTCAGGAAATTAAAGAAGTCGGCCGTGCGATGTGGCCGGGCACCATCTTGCATAAACCACGAGGTGTTCGCAGTGTCATCTAAGGCAGTTTGTACCGCCACAAAGTCACGAACAATGTCCAGATAGCGTGATGCAGTAATCGTTTCGGATCTGAAAAATGGGCCAATGATTCCTTTGGAAGAAATGGCGGCCCAGACCAGTACTTTTTGAGGATGCAGGGACGATGGGACTGCAACATGGGGCTTTTCGGTTCCCCATATGCGCCAGTTCTGTTTATTGACGAAGCCGTCCAGGTAAAAATAAGCTTCGTCAGTAAACCAAATGCTGCCCACATGCATATCGCCGTCATCAATCCTGTGCACTATATCGTTAGCGAATGTCTCTCGTGCAGCAATGGTAGCGGCGCTGAGGGGTTGCCGCATTTGAATTTTGTATGGATAGAGGTGTAAACTCTGGCGCATGAGACGATACGTGGACGTTGGCGTCATTTGGACCGCAGCTGCAACACGGCGAACGGAAACCCGAGGCCGCTGTTGGATCACCTGCTGCACTAGCTGCGCGTTGCCCTCTGTGGTTGCCGTACGCGGTCGCCCTACCTTTCCAGCACGTTCATCCGTCACGTTCCCAGTCCGTTGAAATTTTTCAAACAGATCCTTTATTGTATCGCTTTTCGGTCCTTTGGTTACATTAAACCTCCGTTGAAAACTTCGTCTTGTTGCAACAACACTGTTCTAGGCGGTGGAATTCCAACACCAGAAAAATCCTCTGTTCTAAGGAATAAACCATGTTGTCTACAGCACACTTGCACGTTGTGAACAGCACACGCTTACAGCAGAAAGACGACGTACAGAATGGCGCACCCACAGACTGCGTTGTCTTCTATATCTTTCACATCACTTGCAGCGCCATCTGTTGTTGAAAATTGTAACTACTGTAATTTCGAAAGTTTGTCCGCCTGAAAATGTACTGTTGTCCCAAGCATATTGCAACAAACGGTGTATTTCTATCGCTGTTCGTTTAGTTTTTATTGCCGTTTCAAATATACCGGTCATTTTTGAAACACCCTGTATATATAAATAATCTAGTAGAAAGTGTCGGATGCTCTTTAAGGCTATTCGCTGATGATGCAGTTGTCTATACTAAAGTAGAAACGCCAAAATACACTCCTGGAAATGGAAAAAAGAACACATTGACACCGGTGTGTCAGACCCACCATACTAGCTCCGGACACTGCGAGAGGGCTGTACAAGCAATGATCACACGCACGGCACAGCGGACACACCAGGAACCGCGGTGTTGGCCGTCGAATGGCGCTAGTTGCGCAGCATTTGTGCACCGCCGCCGTCAGTGTCAGCCAGTTTGCCGTGGCATACGGAGCTCCATCGCAGTCTTTAACACTGGTAGCATGCCGCGACAGCGTGGACGTGAACCGTATGTGCAGTTGACGGACTTTGAGCGAGGGCGTATAGTGGGCATGCGGGAGGCCGGGTGGACGTACCGCCGAATTGCTCAACACGTGGGGCGTGAGGTCTCCACAGTACATCGATGTTGTCGCCAGTGGTCGGCGGAAGGTGCACGTGCCCGTCGACCTGGGACCGGACCGCAGCGACGCACGGATGCACGCCAAGACCGTAGGATCCTACGCAGTGCCGTAGGGGACCGCACCGTCACTTCCCAGCAAATTAGGGACACTGGTGCTCCTGGGGTATCGGCGAGGACCATTCGCAACCGTCTCCATGAAGCTGGGCTACGGTCCCGCACACCGTTAGGCCGTCTTCCGCTCACGACCCAACATCGTGCAGCCCGCCTCCAGTGGTGTCGCGACAGGCGTGAATGGAGGGACGAATGGAGACGTGTCGTCTTCAGCGATGAGAGTCGCTTCTGCCTTGGTGCCAATGATGGTCGTATGCGTGTTTGGCGCCGTGCAGGTGAGCGCCACAATCAGGACTGCATACGACCGAGGCACACAGGGCCAACACCCGGCATCATGGTGTGGGGAGCGATCTCCTACACTGGCCGTACACCACTGGTGATCGTCGAGGGGACACTGAATAGTGCACGGTACATCCAAACCGTCATCGAACCCATCGTTCTACCATTCCTAGACCGGCAAGGGAACTTGCTGTTCCAACAGGACAATGCACGTCCGCATGTATCCCGTGCCACCCAACGTGCTCTAGAAGGTGTAAGTCAACTACCCTGGCCAGCAAGATCTCCGGATCTGTCCCCCATTGAGCATGTTTGGGACTGGATGAAGCGTCGTCTCACGCGGTCTGCACGTCCAGCACGAACGCTGGTCCAACTGAGGCGCCAGGTGGAAATGGCATGGCAAGCCGTTCCACAGGACTACATCCAGCATCTCTACGATCGTCTCCATGGGAGAATAGCAGCCTGCATTGCTGCGAAAGGTGTATATACACTGTACTAGTGCCGACATTGTGCATGCTCTGTTGCCTGTGTCTATGTGCCTGTGGTTCTGTCAGTGTGATCATGTGATGTATCTGACCCCAGGAATGTGTCAATAAAGTTTCCCCTTCCTGGGACAATGAATTCACGGTGTTCTTATTTCAATTTCCAGGAGTGTATATTAAGAATCTGCCGAACGACCTGCAGAGAACTGATGAATGGTGGAGGCTCTGGCAGTTGACCCTGACCGTAAGTAAATGTAACATATTGCGCCTAAATGGGAAAATAAATCCACTACTGTACAGCTACACTATTGATGACAAACAGCTGGAGACAGCGTTTGCCGTAAAATATCTAGGCGTAACTATCCAGAGCGACCTTAAGTGGAATGACCACATAAACCAGTGAGTGGGAAAAGGAGATACCAGACTCAGATTCATCGGAAGAATCTTAAGGAAATGTAACTCATCCACGAAAGAAGTGGCTTATAAGGCGCTTGGTCGCCCGGTTCTTGAGTATTGTTCATGTATCTGGGATCCCTATATGATGGGACTGATAGAGGAAATAGAGAAGATCGAACGAAGAGCATAGCGTTTCATCACGGGATCGTTTAGCTGGCAAGAGAGCGTTAAGAAGATCCTAAACAAACTCCACTGGCAGACGTTACAAGAGAGGAGTTGTGCATCACGGAGAGATTTACTATGGAAATTTCGGGACAGCACTTTTCAGGAGGAGTCGGACAACATATTACTACCCGCCACATATATCTCGCGTATTGACCACGAGGAGAAAATTCGATACATTAGAGCCAATACAGAGGCTTACCGACAGTCACTTCCCATGCACTATTCGCGAGTGGAACAAGTTTGGAGGCATCAGATAGTGGTACCGAAAGTACCCTCCGTCACACACCATTAGGTGGCTTGCGGAGTATGATGTAGATGAAGTGACCTACTTTCACCAGCATGATAATGCATCATCTCTGATTTTTGAATTTCCTGCAGATTTATACTTAGGACACAGCCCTTCTTCTCCAGTAATGACAGGGGAAAGCCCAGTAGCCATCTTGAATTCTGTGTTTAGCGCAAATGACCTACCTCCACCAGCATGAAAACATCCCATTTAAAAATTTTTAATTTGTCACAGTTTATTCTTAGGACAATAGCCCTACTTATATAATTGTAAACAACTGTCTATCGCACTGACATTGCTGGTTATATCTTAAAACGCAATACAAAATCATCTGTTTTGCGCCCACATTGAAGATGTATAAAGAAGTTGCAAATAGGATGAAATGTTCCTTACATCTCTTAACCGGAGCCAAGTGCCATTCGCAGCTCTAGCCAAAATTCATGCATTCATGGCGATATGAGACAGATTGCGCGACTTATTGCTACAGAGAGAAAACAAAAACGTTTATGGGTGTACCATGGTCAATTTACTGCACTACTACACTTATAGTTTTAATAAGAGTTGTCAGCTCAAGGTTAAGTTTGTCACTTCTTCAAAACTAATGATTAAACAAGCCCTGTAGTTAGATGCGTCGGTATTCCAGGTCACCTATCTTGAATTCTACACTCAGCGCAAGTGAACTACTTCCACCAACCTGACAGTGCACCAACTTTGATTTTTTAATTTCCTGTCAATTTATAGCTAGGACAACAGCCCTACTTCCACAGTGACATCATAAGAGTGGGGGAAAACCTACTAGCACATTTGGGCTATTTTTTGAAAATTTCCACGAATTGTTGAATTTCGCACCCAAATTTGAATTTCCATCCATTTCATATATGTGGTAATTGGCCTAATAGCAGAAATCAGGCAACAGCGCATGAAATCATCGACGACGTCTTAAGGGGGGAGAGCGGGCAACAGCGCACTTTGCACCCAGACACAGTCATTCCGCCTCCTCTCATACAATCCAAAATGTTCGTTTCCGACCATTGCTTCCTTACCTCAAGATACTGGGTTTAGGGTCGTCCTATTGTGTGTATAAATTTGATCGTGAACATTTGGGTTACCTTGTGAAGAAAACTTAAGTACAAAGAACGTCGAGCTAAAACTTAGCTGTTGAAACGTTTCTTTCATCTGTCCTAGGAGCTTGCATGGATTTGCGCGAAAACCCACCCGCGTCTGCGGGCGGAATACAAGCACTTTTTGTAATGTTATTCCGCTGCGCGGAACAAATTATGCGAGGTATTGCTCCGCCACTTTATTCGGAAGAGCTTATTGGCGGTCTTAGATCAATTCTCTACATTTCCACACTAAAAATAAAGGCCACCAGCCTCACTTTATACCGTGTGACAGGGTTAAACTTCTCACTACCTCAAAGTCAATAATTAAGGGCCAGCAGTTGTCTAATTATCCTCAGCAATATATCGAGATCCGACCACTGGAATTAACAGTTCATACACCCTCTCCAGCTGGCAGCCAACAACTTCCGCTAATAACCTCCATAAAAATAAAACATTAGTACGATTCAAAGTGAATAGGTTAAAAGACACGAAATAATAAGACACTTAGATTTCCACAGCAAAATTGGGATTTATTTGCTTTGTTATTTGCCTAGTCTGCTCCACATTACCTTCAGCCAGCTAAGGACTCCACGCCCTGATGTAAGATTTTTCTCTCCATCGAGCCCTACCACGCTCACTAAAAGGCAGCAGTCGCCCAGAGAAATCAGAAGGTGACTAAACAGCATCCTAAGTCTATTCACGGGATGCACTCGGGAGTCTTGTAGTTTTTCCGTATTTATAATGTAATTTTGTAGATTATGAATAGCTCGTGACTTTAGTTAAACACCAACTCCTCCCTACACGACACACGACTCGCATCTCAACCCAACAAACGCTGCGATTTCACGTGCTCCAAATGCTCTGCAAGCTTGTTTTAAGGCCGCCATATTTCAGCTGACCAGAGTTAGTAGCCATTTGCAGTCGATCTCATCAGCCGTTTCCCTCTCTAACTAATAATCATGGCAAAATGGCAGGACCTTTCATTAATTTACACTAAAGAGCCAAAGAAACTGGGCCCCTCGAGCAAGCAGAAGTGCCGAAACACGACGTGGCATGGACTCGACTAAAGTGTTATGTAGTGCTGGAGAGAAGTGACACCATAAATCCTGCAGGGCTATCCATAAATCCGTAAGAGTACGAGGGGGTGGAGATCTCTTCTGAACATCACGTTGCAAGGCATCCCAGATATGCTGAAGAACGTTAATGTCTGGGGAGTTTGGTGGCCAGCGGAAGTGCTTTAACTCAGAAGAGTCTTCCTGGAGCCACTCTGTAGCAATTCTGGACGGGTGGGGTGTCGCATTGTCCTGCTGGAATTGCCCAAGTCCATCAGAATGCACAATGGACGTGAATGGATGCAGGTGATCAGAAAGGATGCTTACATAGTGTCATCTGTCACAGCCGTATCTAGACGTCTAGGTGTCCCATGTAACTCCAACGGCACACGCCCCACACCATTACAGAGCAACCACCAGCTTGTAAGCCGCGCGGCGTATCCGCGCGGTCTCAGGCGCGTTGTCACGGATCGGGCGGCTCACCCCGTCGAAGGTTCGAGTCCTCCCTCGAGCATGGATGTGTGTTGTCCTTAGCGTAAGTTACTTTAAGTTAGATTAAGTAGTGTGTAAGCTTAGGGACCGCTGACCTCAGCATTTTGGTCCCATAGAAATTACCACAAATTACCAAATTTCCAGCTTGCAGAATCCCCTGCTGAAACGCAGGGTCCATGGATTCATGAAGTTGTCTCCATACTCGTACACGTCCATCCGCTCGATACAATTTGAAACGAGGTTCGTCCGACCAGGCAACGTGTTTCCAATCATCAACAGTCCAATGTCGGTGGTGGCGAGCACAGGCGAGGTGTAAAGCTTTGTGTCATGCTGTCTTCAACGGTACAAGAATGAGCCTTCGGCTCCGAAAGCCCATATCGACGATGTTTCGTTGAATGGTTCGCACACTGACACTTGTTGATGGCCCAGCACTGAAATCTGCAGCAATTTGCGGAAGGCTTGCACTTCTGTCACGTTGAACGATTCTCTTCAGTCGTCGTTGGTCCCATTCTTGCAAGACATTTTTCCGGCCGCAGCGTTGGCGGAGATTTGATGTTTTACCGGATTCCTGATATTCACTGTACACTCGTGAAATGGTCATACGGGAAAATCCCCACTTCATCGCTACCTCGGAGATGCTGTGTCCCATCGCTCGTTCAGCGACTATAACACCACGTTCAAACTCACTTAAATCTTGATGACCTGCCATTGTAGCAGCAGTAACCGATCTAACAACTGCGCCAGACAGTTGTCTTATGCAGGCGTTGCCGACCGCAGTGTCGTATTCTGTCTGTTTACGTATCTCTGCATTTGGATACGCATGCCTGTACAAGTTTCTTTGGCACTTGAGTGTATTTCCAATAGATGCTCGCCTTCGTGCTGGCTCTTAGGACGGGCACATAGGCGAGACCAGGAAATTATACACGGTGTTAAAAAAGTCAGTATAAATTTTAAAACTTAATAAACCACGGAATAATGTGGTTGACACACATGCTTGGAATGACATGGGGTTCTATTAGAACAAAAAAAAAGTTCAAAAAATGTCCGACAGATGGCACTGGACAGCAAAACATCAGTGACTGTGCATGACAATCGTGTATAAAAGGAGCTGTAATGAGAGAGAGAATCAGATGCGCCAGCAGTCGCAGCATGTTGACGTTACCTGAAAAGGCGCTTTTAGTGAAGCTGTATTATCAGAATGGGGAATGTGCTAGTTCAGCGTTACGATCCTATCGCCATAGGAAGGGGATTCGAAGGGGTAAAGGTCCGTTGACAAACGCAGCTGTGGCGAGAATGATTTCGAAGTTCGAAGCCACGGGTTGTTTAGACTATAGACCCCGTAGTGGCCGACCGAGCACAAGGCGTAATGCTGCTGAGACAGCTCAGGAAGACATGGAGACTGTAGCGGGTTCGTCTATGCACGGGAAAGTCAGCGCTCGTGCAGTCGCACGTCGCACCGGCATTCCATACACTACTATTTGGTTGGCGTACTCTCCGATGCTATCCGTACAAAATCCATCGGCATCATGAACTGTTACCTGGTGATTTAGTGAAGTGGAGGGCATTTGCGGTGTGGGCGTTTCAAAAGATGGCGGAAGATGACGATTGGTTGAGTAACGTGTTGTGGACTGACGAAGCTCATTTCACGCTCCGAGGGTCTGTCAACGCCCACAACTGCAGAATTTGGGCTACCGAAAATCCTAGAACTGTCGTGGATACTCCATTGCACTACGAGAAAGTCACGGTATGGGTTGGATTTACCACATCTACCGTTATCGGGCCTTTTTTCTTCGATGAAATGGTTGATTATGGTTTTGTAATTGCTACCGTGAGGGGTGACAGGTACGCCGATATGTTACAAAATAGCATCATCCCCAGCCTGGCCGATAAACACCTGCTGGAATGTACGACGTTTATGCAGGATGGCTCTCCACCCCATATTGGTAGACGCATGAAAGATTTCTTGCGCGCGTCGTTTGGTGATGATCGTGTGCTCAGCCGCCACTTTCGTCATGCTTGGCCTCTCAGGTCCCCAGACTTCAGTCCGTGCGATTATTGGCTTTGGGGTTACCTGAAGTCGCAAGTGTATCGTGATCGACCGACATCTCTAGGGATACTGAAGGACAACATCCGACGCCAATGCCTCACCTTAACTCCGGACATGCTTTACAGTGCTGTTAACAACATTATTCCTCGACTACAGCTATTCTTGAGGAATGATGGTGGACATATTGAGCATTTCCTGTAAAGAACATCATCTTTGCTTTGTCTTGATGAGAGATTAAATTGGAAGAAACACATTGATGATCTGCTGAAACGTTTGAGTTCAGCTACTTATGCAATAAGGGTCATTGCAAATTTTGGTGATAAACATCTTCGTAAATTAGCTTACTACGACTATTTTCACTCATTGCTTGCGTATGGCATAATATTTTGGGGTAATTCATCACTGAGGAAAAAATATTTATTGCACAAAAGTGTGTAATCAGAATAATAGCTGGAGTCCACCCAAGATCATCCTGCAGACATTTATTTAAGGATCTTGGGATATTCACAGTAGCTTCTCAGTATATATACTCTTTTATGAAATTTGTTATTAACAACCAAAACCAATTCAAAAGTAATAGCATGAGAGGCACCCACATGCCTTGCTCATACTGTGGCATCAAGCAGTCAGGCCTGCAAGATGAGTGGTCTGCCAAGCGAGTGGATTCATTCTTAATTTATCGAGTAACATGAACTCTCGTACTCACAATTAAGTTACAAGTTATCCTCCTATATGATTAATACGCAACGGAAACACGCATCTGACTATCAGTAATTTACAGAACTCTGACTGTACACTACGCACTGGCAATACCACATTTTCTTTCTATTTTTATTTAACGGCTTTTGTCAACACGTGGCCACCGCACTGAATATGAATGGCGCACACATTATAAATTCGGGACATTATGACAACATACAATTCGAAGGAAAAGTCCACCAATCTTTTTCTTTTCACTATCTTATTTATTCCGATAAATTCTCTAACTTAAACACACAAATTCTATAACCTACAACAATAACACATGAGAAATTCCGCCCAGTGGGCATGGCTTTACATTGGTGAATCTCTATATTATGGTCTCGTAATTATTTAACGCTACAGTGCACTTTCTGGATAGGATGGTGGATCCTTTATTATTTCTCACACTTCGACTCTCACAATCATCATCACGAAACTATCCTCCAAACCGAGCAGTACAGAAGGAACAAGCATAACCCACTAATCTTTTGAAACTACCTTGCTACTCTCCCATGCAAACCACACATACCCAAATTACATGACATACACCACACTACGACATGAAATACAAAACACTAAATAGTCACAACATTATCACTTTCAGCTTTCCCACTTCAATTAGTATTTATCCCAGTTTCACACGACACTGCCCCACTTTGTAATTCTACTTTCCTACTATGAACTCTGGAGATATTTGCACGTCTTCCTGTGCAATGCAAGCTAAGTGGCGTTGCTGGATAGACGGCCGACTCACCTTGCTTCTCTCTCAGAGTTTGAATCTAGCGTAACACGGAATCATATCACGCAAAGTAATATTAAGAACGTATTCATCACACACGCGAGTCCTCAACTGATACCATGGACGAGTACTTCTCTTTATCTTTTGTCTCATACACAGTTTGAGACTCACACAGTACTCACCACGTGGAAGTACTCGTCTCTAATTTCAAGTCCTGCACACGCCATTTCTTAAATATTTCAACTGATGGTACACACGCTATTTCTTAAATATTTCAACTTATTGTACACACGCTAGTAATTCAGCTTAACTTAAGCACACGGAAGTACACTCCTGGAAATTGAAATAAGAACACCGTGAATTCATTGTCCCAGGAAGGGGAAACTTTATTGACACATTCCGGGGGTCAGATACATCACATGATCACACTGACAGAACCACAGGCACATAGACACAGGCAACAGAGCATGCACAATGTCGGCACTAGTACAGTGTATATCCACCTTTCGCAGCAATGCAGGCTGCTATTCTCCCATGGAGACGATCGTAGAGATGCTGGATGTAGTCCTGTGGAACGGCTTGCCATGCCATTTCCACCTGGCGCCTCAGTTGGACCAGCGTTCGCGCTGGACGTGCAGACCGCGTGAGACGACGCTTCATCCAGTCCCAAACATGCTCAATGGGGGACAGATCCGGAGATCTTGCTGGCCAGGGTAGTTGACTTACACCTTCTAGAGCACGTTGGGTGGCACGGGATACATGCGGACGTGCATTGTCCTGTTGGAACAGCAAGTTCTCTTGCCGGTCTAGGAATGGTAGAACGATGGGTTCGATGACGGTTTGGATGTACCGTGCACTATTCAGTGTCCCCTCGACGATCACCAGTGGTGTACGGCCAGTGTAGGAGATCGCTCCCCACACCATGATGCCGGGTGTTGGCCCTGTGTGCCTCGGTCGTATGCAGTCCTGATTGTGGCGCTCACCTGCACGGTGCCAAACACGCATACGACCATCATTGGCACCAAGGCAGAAGCGACTCTCATCGCTGAAGACGACACGTCTCCATTCGTCCCTCCATTCACGCCTGTCGCGACACCACTGGAGGCGGGCTGCACGATGTTGGGGCGTGAGCGGAAGACGGCCTAACGGTGTGCGGGACCGTAGCCCAGCTTCATGGAGACGGTTGCGAATGGTCCTCGCCGATACCCCAGGAGCAACAGTGTCCCTAATTTGCTGGGAAGTGGCGGTGCGGTCCCCTACGGCACTGCGTAGGATCCTACGGTCTTGGCGTGCATCCGTGCGTCGCTGCGGTCCGGTCCCAGGTCGACGGGCACGTGCACCTTCCGCCGACCACTGGCGACAACATCGATGTACTGTGGAGACCTCACGCCCCACGTGTTGAGCAATTCGGCGGTACGTCCACCCGGCCTCCCGCATGCCCACTATACGCTCTCGCTCAAAGTCCGTCAACTGCACATACGGTTCACGTCAACGCTGTCGCGGCATGCTACCAGTGTTAAAGACTGCGATGGAGCTCCGTATGCCACGGCAAACTGGCTGACACTGACGGCGGCGGTGCACAAATGCTGCGCAGCTAACGCAATTCGACGGCCAACACCGCGGTTCCTGGTGTGTCCGCTGTGCCGTGCATGTGATCATTGCTTGTACAGCCCTCTCGCAGTGTCCGGAGCTAGTATGGTGGGTCTGACACACCGGTGTCAATGTGTTCTTTTTTCCATTTCCAGGAGTGTATTTCAACTTATTGCTACACGTGGTTTCATTGTGACCGTTGGTCACTTCCGAAGATTACTACAATCCCATTAATATTACCTGCCTGACATTTAATTCTCCCCACAAAAGTTCCTGAAATAGAGAAATTATTATTTCAAACTACTCTTAAATATTCCACATGCATACCATGTCTCCACTCTTTTGTCATTACGGAGCACAACTAAAACAGGTCTTAACAGCACAAGATCCAGCGGCAGAGTGCTGAAACATGGCCATTCTTTAGGTCATCTCGCACCTCTGTCGAGGTGGGGGAAGACCATGCTACCGAATTGGTCAGCCACATTTCAGGCGCTCAAAGCTCAGGTAAATTTAATCTCTTTGGTCCCACCAAAGGTGGCCAAAGGATCGTCTCAAAGATGATCATATATTCACATTCACTATCTGCGGTTAGCAGACGACCATACATTCATTCATTTCACAGATCTCACCAAACTGGATGTAGGGATTTACTTTGTGGGAGTGCGCATGTGATCAATTAAATAAATAAATTGTCATTCTTTCCCACACTGTTATCTGGCTTCGCTGTATTAATTGAAATTGAGTTAGTTTTACAAAAAAATGTGTTGTTCTGACAAGAATACTGAAGTATGTTGTACCTATTTTCAATGTCGGGCGGTACTGTACCCTTTCAAGCAGTGTGCATAACTACAATACTAGGAGAAAAAATGATCTTCACTATTCAAGATTAAATCTAACTCTGGCACAGAAAGGGGTGAATTATACTGCCACTAAAGTCTTTGGTCACTTACCAAATAGTATCAAAAGTCTGACAGATAACCAACAAGTATTTAAGAAGAAATTAAAAGAATTTCTGAATGACAACTCCTTCTACTCCATAGAGGAATTTTTAGATATAAATTAAGAAAAAAAGAAAAAAACACAAACAAAAAAATATTAAAAATTAAAAAAAAACAAAAAATAAAAAGTTGTTATATTAACTTAATTATGTTGTTAAATTAACTTAATTATGTCATGTATTGGAAAATTTGACTCGTTCCACATCATTACGAAATATCGTATTCATGATCCATGGAACTAGTATTAATCTAATCTAATCTAATCTTACTTTGTCATGCTAATTATTGCTATTCTGATCAGATGAAGCGCCATCTGTCGGACATTTTTTGAACTTTTGTATTTTTTTTTTTGTTTCTAATTAAACCCCATATCATTCCAAGCATGTGTGTCAATTTGTACCTCTCTGTCTACATTATTCTGTGATTTATTCAGTTTTCAAATTTATACTGACTTTTTGAACACCCGGCATTTTGCACTGTGATTATTACCTTCTAAAATCCTTCTAAAGTGGGGTAATCTCGCTTTGTCGCAGGCCAGTGTGAAGACGGGCTGTTCACGTTCGAGAAGGTGACGGGCCACTTCCTGCGGAGCGCTCAGCAGGTGGGGCTGGCGATGGCCGCCTCGCCGGGCATAACGCTGCAGTGCGGCGCAAAGTGCCTGGAGGCGGGCTCCGACTGCCCCGCCTTCAGCCTCGACTACAACGCCATGAAGTGCTTCAAGCTGGACCGCAACACTCAGGGCCGCGGCAGCGACCTCTCGCCCAGGGAGGGGCAGAGCTACTTCGAGAAAATCTGCCTCAGAGGTCAGTTCTCGCATTGTGTCAGCTTGCTACGAGGGTCACTCCAAAAGAAATGCATACTATTTTTGTAAAAATACAGTTTTCATTCTGCATGTGTGAAGGTTTTACAGTGTGTAGATACATCCTTCCCGTTTGTTTTCAATCTTAGTTCAACCTGTTCCCGTGAGTGGCGCCGTCACAGCATGTCTTCAAGATGGCTGCTACACTTGACGTTCGTCAGAAGTAACGTGCTGTCATAGAATTCCTGTGCTGTGAAAACGAGACTGTGGGAAACATCCACAAGAGGTTAAAAAAGGTGTATGGAGATGCTGCTGTCGATCGCAGTACAGTTAGTCGGTGTGCAAGCAGGTTACGTGATGAAAGCTGGCACGGCAATATTGAGGATTGTCCTCGCAGCGGCAGGCTTTGTACTGCACACACTCCAGACAATGTGCAGAGAGTTAACGAATTGGTGACTGCTGACAGACGCATCACAGTGAACGAATTGTCATGCTACGTTGGGATAGGGGGAAGGAAGTGTTTGCAGAATAATGAAAGTGTTGGCATTAAAAAAGGTTTGTGCCAGGTAGGTTCCCAGGATGTTGACAGAGGCTCACAAAGTAACAGGAAAAACAGTATTCAGCGAACTTTTGGAACAATACGAGAATGGTGGAGATGAATTTCTTGGAAGAATTGTGAGAGGTGATGAAACATGGCTCCATTATTTTTCACCAGAGACGAAGAGGCAATCAATGGAGTGGCATCATGCAAATTCACCCAAGAAAAAAAAATTCAAAACCACACCTTCTGCTGGAAAAGTTATGGCTACGGTGTTTTTCGATTCCTAATGACTCTTGCTTGTGGACATCATGCCAAGTGGAACCACCATAAATTCTGATACATATGTGACTACACTGAAGAAACTTCAAGCTCGACTGAGTCGTGTTCGACCACATCAGCAAAAGCAGGATGTTTTGGTGTTGCACGACAATGCACGACCACATGTCAGTCAAAAAACCATGGAAGCGATCACAAAAACTCGGATGGATAAGACTGAAACACCTGCCTTACTGTCCTGACCTAGCTCCATATGACTCTTCGGGAAACTGAAAGACTCTCTTCGTGGAACAAGGTTTGAAGATGATGACTCCATTGTGCACGCTGCCAAACAGTGGCTCCAACAGGTTGGTCCAGAATTTTACAGTGCGGGTATACAGGCGCTGGTTCCAAGATGGCGTAAGGCAGTTGAGAGGGATGGAAATTATGTGGAGAAATGAAAATATTGTTCCTAAAGGATGTATCTACACACAGTAAACCTTTCAAACATGTAGAATAAAAAATGGATTAAAAAATAGTGTGCATTTCTTTTGGAGTGTCCCTCGTATATTTTGGCACTGGGAGCGGAATTTTTTATTCAGTTTAATATTCTGACTAGTCTGCTGCGGCCGGCCACGAATTCTTCCCCTGTGCCAATTTCTTCATTTCAGAGTCTCAGAGCAGCACTTGCAACATATGTCCTTATTTATTTGTTGTATGTATTCCAATCTCTGTATTCCTATACAGTTTTTATCCTATACAGCTCCCTCTAGTACCGTGGAAATTAATCCCTGATATCTTAACATATGTCCTATCACCCTCTCCCTTCTTATTGTAAGTGTTTTCCATATGTTCGTTTCTTCACCATTTCTACAAAGGACCGTCTCATTCCTCACCTAATTTTCAACAGTCTTCTGTAGCACCACCTCTAAATGCCACGATTCTCTTCTGTTCCAGTTGTTGATAGAAATTTCGTGAAAAGATCTCGTCCTAACGAGACACGACTTTTTTTTAACCACTGCTAACCAAAGTCGTGTATCGTATACATGACACACTCTCTACAATTTCGTGATGAGACAAAATGAGTTCCTTTCTTTGAATGTTTTCGATGCCCTCCGTAAACTGTTTCTGGTAAGGAACCCATACCGTCCAGCATTACCCAGATGTGGCTGGACAAACGTAAAACAGGCAGTCTCTTTAGTATATTTTCTGCATATTCTACGTGTCCCTAGGAATTCTGTTGCATCAGCAACATTTAATTTTGGGTGATTTATACTGTAACCGAAATTTAAGGAATTTTTTTACTATTCATGTGGACGACTTCATTCTTTCCATACGCTCGTTATTTCACCATTTATACAAAGAACCTTCTAATTCATCACCTAACTCTCAACATTCTTCTGTACCACGATTCTCTTCTGTTCCAATTTTTGGCAGAAATTTCGTGAAACGATCTCGCCGCAACGAGAAACGACTTCGTTTTAACCACAGTCACCCAAAATGGTGTATCATATCCATGACACACTCCCCCCATTTCGCGATAATACAAAATGAGCTTCCCTTCTTCGAATTTTTTCGATGTCCTCCGTAAGTCGCATCTGGTAAGGATCTCATACCATCCACCAATATCCACAAGTGGATGGACAAACGCAATGCAGGCAGTCTCTTTCCTGCACAATCTATGTGCCCCTAGGAATTCAACTGAACCTGCAACATTTGAATTTGGGTGATTTATAGTGTAACTGAAATTTAAAGAATTGTTTAGTACTCATGTGGACGACTTCATTCTTTTGATTGTTGAGTGTCAACTGACACTTTTCGCACCATGCACATATCTTGCCTAAATCATCTCTTAATTCATTTTAATATTTTGATGTTAAATCAAACTGTAGATAGCAGCATCATCTGCAAAAAATCCAAGAGCGCTGCTTAGATTGTCTCCAAAACCGTTTGTATTGATGAAGAACGGTAGAGGACCTGTAACATATCCTTGGGAAAGCCCAGATAAACGTTGATTTGAGTAGGAGACTTCCTGTCGGGACAAGAAATCACCTTAGTAGTGGGACAAAGTTCGTATGGCCCCACTCTCCATTGTTGCCAAATTTATTCATGATGGCGACGATGGATATGGCAATGTCACAATGACATCATGGTGGAAAGTCCAAATTTTGGAGAGAAAATAGGACAATTGGGCTACCTCCACTAACCTAATCCCCTCCTCTCCTCTCTCCCTGCCCCTCCCCCAGAAAACCCCAGAAAATGGCGGTAAGTTCAAATTAAATTCCAGCTGCACAATGCAACACACCAAGACTACATCCACTAACCTAAGAAAATGGCGGGAAAATAGGTCATTTGCGCTACCTCCAGTAACCTATGTCGTCCGACCGCCACCTCTTCCTAGAAATTGGTGGGGAATGGACTCAGCCTGTGCTGGGCTGCTGGATGGGATGGACGTAAGCTTTTATTTTGCATGCAGTGTTTACTTAAACAATTTGAATCACTAGCTCCATCCAGTGTGTCCACCATGAGGTCTGGAGCCCAACTAACCTAGTACACAGTACTGCCACCAGAGGATGCTGTCTTCCCTTCTGTGACATAATCCTAGATGGCAGTCTGGGGGCAAAATTGGCGGTAAAAGGACTGAACCTGCTCTGGGCTGCTGTAGATAGGAAGGAGTGTACTTTATTTATTTTGGAACAGTTTATTTAGGGACGGATTTCACGTAGTTTATTTGTTACACCGATACAAAACACTTGCACTGACATGCTTGGTGTCTCAGTAAATAGTCTACAGACCGGCAAACTAATCGTAAATCATCGAAATAATGCAGTACACTGATGTACAGACATGCAAACAACTCGTAAATTGTCAAAATAATGCATGTATAATGCTCTGCAAACATGCTTGCTAACTGTAAACTGTTGAAATAATCCATTGAACGCTCTAGAGAACTGCAAACTACTCGTAAATCACCGAAATAATGCAGTACACCAATATGCAGAGTCGCAAACAATTCGTAAATTGTCAAAATAATGCATGTAAAAGGCTCTCCAAACACGCTTGCTAACCGTCAACTTTCGAAATCAAGCATTTCACAGCCTGCACACCTGTTCACAATATAATGCAACAGACACAAAGCTGGCCGCGGTGGCCGTGCGGTTCTAGGCGCTGCAGTCCGGAACCGCGGGACTGCTACGGTCGCAGGTTCGAATCCTGCGTTGGGCATGGATGTGTATGATATCCTTAGGTTAGTTAGGTTTAAGTAGTTCTAAGTTCTAGGGGACTGGTGACCTAAGATGTTAAGTCCCATAGTGCTCAGAGCCATTTTTTTTTTTTGAACAGACACGAAAACAACTCGTAAATTGTCAAAAGATAAAGCATGTGTAATGCTATGCAAACATGCTCACAGTGCTTAAACAACCGAAAATAATGCAGTGTACAAACACTCATTGCATGTAAAACACACTTTCGAACTATCGTGAACTGCGAAGTATCAGCGAACTACCCCCTGCAGAACTTTAAGGCACACGCCCCAGGCGGTGCCCTCACGCCTGTCCGATATGTGAGACACCTCTGTACCACGCACGCAAGTTTACTGTTGCTGACGTGATACCTCTCTTTCTGTAGATACTGATGTCACAGATCGCACTCTAGAAATCTGTTCCAATGATTCCCAGAATAGCACAGGGTGCATTGTTCCTAGTAATCCTAACAGGACATGTGAGCTGCGTCTAAACATGCAGGCGTTTACCTCCCGTGTGGCTGAAGCATCACCATGAAATGATTATGTGGCCATTCACCATCTAAAAGATTCTCAATGTCATACAGACATCACATGGCTACATAAATAAAGGCCAAGTAGACCTCTCGGAAATTGGTAAAGTGCTGCAGAAATAGTTAATGGTCGCTTTTGTAGGAACTTTCATGGTCTCAGTTTGGCTGCATGGAAATTCTTGTCCTAACAAAACCTGTTTACGAAGACATACCAGAATCACGCCGAATGCATTCCTCCTGCTGGTCCTAACATGGCACCCTGTCCATCACGTGTTACCCTTCCTGGAAATCGTTAAATGATTCTTTCAACAAACATCTCCAAAATGACAACGTTCTCACCACTATGTAGAGGCTCCTATGTCCCAGCACAAAGGATGTCTTGCGAATGAATGGGTCATTCTGATGGACTCTTACTGAATTTACCCACCAAATTACTGTTGCTGCCACTGTGGAAGCACTGTCTGCCTTTTTCTTTCTACAGATGAGACTTTTAGATGCAAAAACTATTTTGTACAGATTGCCATATTGCACTGACAGCTAAACCCTGCAAAATTGGCCTACAGATCATCAAATACACCCCATGCACTCACTGTGCTGCTGCGCAGCGCCGACAGAGGAAATTGCCACCTTAAACACGGCCCATGACCGCAGCCACAGAAGTGTGTATCAGCCAGAGAGGGGTCAGCCAGCCGTGGATGACCCCTTACCCCAGGAGGATCTGAGTAGTAGGAGTTCAAACGCTGTCAATACTGTCAGCGCAAACACACATCGCACTGAATCAGTTTACATTCTTATTATGCATAATGTAGGCCTGAAGAGGTATTATGAAGCCTAAGTCTATTTTTCGCTTTCAGATGTTTAGTGCCTTTTATGGAAGAATACATGTAGGAAAAATGTCACAAAGCAAAGCAAACTATGATACTTAAATAAAGGTCCACTACTATAGCATCAGTGAGGGCGACTCATGTCACTCTACCCCCCAACAACGTCAAGGTCAAAACTTTCCTTCTGAGGATCCTTGAAATTGATGTCTCGTTTCACTGACCGCCATTTGAAATACAGTCTAAGGAAGGGGAAAAAGGAAAGAAACGACACACCATGCTATACACCATGAAGGAATTATCTTAATGGGGAGATTTATGATTTATTCAAGAGAAAGAGCTTCACAGATTGAGTAAGTCAGTAACGCATTGGTCTACTCTAGCCCTTACACAAGCAGTTATTCGACTTGGCATTGATTTATAGAGTAGCTGATATTCTCCTGAGAAATATTGTGCCAAATTTTGTCCAATTGCGGCATTAGATCGTCAGAATCTCGAGCTGGCTGTAGGGCCCTGCCCATAATGCTCCATACGTTCTCAACTGGGGAGAAATCTGGCGACCTTGCTGGCCGAAGTAGGATTTGGGAAGCATGAAGACAAGTGGTAGAACCTCTCGCTGTGTACGGCCACGGGGGGGCCGCACCGCACAATAACCCTGGTTTCGGTGTGGGGCGGCGGTGGGGTGAGTGGACTTTTATAGCCTGTTGTGGGGTTGTGTACCACTGAGGGCTACGGCGGGGACGAAGCCTCTCCATCGTTTCTAGGTCCCCAGTTCCATACAATACAATACAAGTATCTTCTCAGGCTTACATACAGCAGATATGTAATGCTTGTTCACTTTACTGGTTACTGCCTTACCAGTACATTCCCTTAACGGATACACTGAGATGTTTATCCAAACTGTAGTACATTGAACTCGAGGTATGTACCCCTGTGTAGTGGTAATGGAACTTGCCAATATCCTTTTATCAGGTCACTACGGGATAATATGCTGGCTTCCCCAAACTTCCACAGAAACTCCTCAAGAGCTTCTGGTCGATCGTTCTGAGGTTCTATGGTCTTATTCATATCTCTAGTGTCTAACGTTTTCGTCACAGAGACATTCTTTTTAGTCACATACACTTATGGATTACAATATTTGCTTGTCATCCTTTCAATGATTTGATAATTAATCATGTTAGAATTTCCCTTTCTACAGAATCCCTTTTTCTTAATGTTATTGGTTAAGGTTTTAGTTTAAACAGCTGATAGAGTTTGATTTTGAACTTCAAATGGTCATCTTGCATCCGTCTGAGTTTGTTTGAAAACATATTCATACACTTCAAAAGCAACTTCTCTAACTATTCTTTTCCACTTTTCTCAATTACTTCAGCCCTTATCTCATTGTATGATTTTTAAAGTAGTTTTCTGACCACTGCTTCCTTTCTGTGAAGTAATTTCATTCTTCTTGGCTTTAACATTCATGTGTCACTTTCAAGTACCATCTAACCGGTGCTTCTACGTGAGGACTAAATCTATTTGCCATCTTTATCTTATTCTTCCTACGATTCGCCTTCACAGTCATATTTGTCTCCTCAGAGTCTATGACAGCAGCATGTTTAATAACAGATCTGTTCCTATGATAAAACCAACAGAGTTCTGGTACCACCATAGCACTAACCTCCAATACTCTGTAGGATTTTCATTTCTAGCAACACTTGTCACATTACTATTTCACTCTTAACTCTAATGCCACATAACAACTTTAACCCCCTGTACTGGTAACTCTGTTACTTTCTCTTTGTCTATTATTTGCTCGTAAAGTCTGCCTACTGTGATGCATAATTTGCTTCCTTTCTCAGTGGCCCTACAGCCTCAACATCATTAACGCCAACATTTGTTATATGCTGATAATATTCTGTACTTTCGGTCTGATTTTCTTCAAAAAGGGCTTCCCTCACATTTCCGAACTCGTTTCTAACCATCTGTTTAATTGCCTGAAAATACTTGAGTTCTTGGCCAGACCTTATCCAAACTCCACTTCAGTTCTCCAGCTCAGAACTACCTCTCTCAGCTTGTCTCTCGTCCCTCCTGTTAATGTTTTCTTCACCAATAGCATTACATTGTCTGCTACCATAAAGATATAAACCACCTTATTTCCAACCATGACTTTCTCGTCTTGGAATGCCAGATGTCGCATTCTGCTTTGATTTATTTTGTTATTGACTCCAGTGCTTTGCTCAGTTGGAAACCCCTTATCCCTATTGATTAACTTATCATAACACGAATTTCAGTTGTTTCTGAGAAGATGCAGTCCCAAAAATGATCTATAGTAGCCAAGATTTTCGTTTGCTGGTAATTCTTTTTTGTCTATAGATGTAGTGTTCTGGTATTGCAGACCTGTTGGTCTGCAGTAAGCGGGTGTGGTGCTCATGTTCCTTAAATCGAAATTCTATTGTGCAGATCTTTTGTCCAATAAAAGTTTTTTCTACATTCGCATGGAACTTGGTATACCTCACATTTTGAGACACAAGTCATCTTCCACTGTCCCTAATAAAGCTTATCTTTTGGCTGGCGGGCTGAAAACTGGCGTTATGTGTTTTTTTTTGCAGTAGTCTGCCTATTTTTAGCGATATATTGCCAACAAACGGCATGAAAGGGTTTTTCTTCTCTTCTTCTTCCGTGTTTTATGCCTCCGTGTCTTTCTTTGGGCTCTTGTGTCATAGGGTTATCTGAATCTGTCGGTTGCTGTATCAATTCTCGTGGGAGACGGATTCCAGGTGCCATAGCTCTGCTGTCAGACTTTGTTCTAATGAAGTGGAGTACGCTCTGTGTACTAAAGTGTTGAGCACACTGTTCTTCTGTGACGGACCGGGTTTCCCCTGAACTAGGACTTCAAAAAAAAAGGAAGTTAGCAATCTTTTCCCATTCCCATGGTAAACTGAATGATGTCATGGATGGAATTCAGATGTTCTGAGTATTTCTGTAGTTTTTTGGGTCCCTTTGGCCAGATGACAAAATTGTCGTTGACATACCGAAAGAAACAATCATGTTTCCGTTGCTCTGTCGTCGAAGTGCTCCATGAACAAATTTGCTGCAACTGGCGAGAATGGCTGCCCATGGCTATGTCATCAGACTGCTCACAGTATTACCAACTGAAAATAAAATAGATCGATGCCAGAACATGTCTAAATAGCTGTGTCATCTTAGGGCTGAACTTCTCATTGATTAGTTTAATGGAAATTTCCAATGGGATTCGACTGAAAAGTGGGACAACATCAAAGCTGACCACAATGTCAGACTCCTGCAACCATAGCTCCTTCAGCCGACTGATAAATCCACCGAATTTCATATGTGATGTGTACACTTGAGGGCCCAACAGACAAGCCAGATGCTTCAGCAGAGGTTTTGTTGGTGCCCCAGTGTTGCTCACTACTGGGCAAGTGCCTCCCTTGTGGGTTTCTGGTAGGCCATGCAATCTGGTTGGTACAGAAGTGTGCTGCCGAAGTGATTTGACGACGTTGTCAGTGAGTAACCCACTCTTTAACAGAGCAGAGGTGCTTCACTGCACTTTCTTGGTTGGATATGCTGCTATTTTCTTATATGTTGGATCATCCAGAATCTCTAGCTTTTTCCGCTCATAGTCATTACATTGGAGGAGAACTGTGGCATTGCCCTTATCGGCTGGGAGGACAAAGATTTCTTTGTCTTCTCTGAGGGTACAAAGTCCTGTTCTTTCTCCTATAGAGATATTGCTTTGTGGTAGAGCCAAGTTGGTGAGAATTCTATAGGTTTCCCAACGAGTTTCCTCTGGTACTCTTTGGATAGCCTGTTCCACAGCACTTACAATCTTGGCTGTAGGGAGAACAGTCTGCAATAGCAAAACACTGCATTGAAAATGGACATAAAATGAATTACCGGCAAACGAAAGTCCTGACTACCACCGATAAATTTTCAGACTGCATTTTCAAAGCAGCAATTTAAATCTGTGTGACTGATAATTTAATCAAAAAGGACATGGGCTTCCAACTGAGCAAGGTATGAGAGCCAATACTAAGCTCAATCAAAGCAGAAGAAGGCATCTGGACGCAAAACGCGACAGGAAAAGAGAGTGGAAGGCAACTGAGACTCTCTCGCCACCCACCACTATTGTAGCCACACGCTACCCCCCCCCTCCCCCCCCCCCCCTCACCACCAAGCATGGTGCGGGGCGGGACAGGGATGCCTGAACGCTGCTGGACCAGCAGGTATAAATAACGTCAGCATGAAGCAGACAAGTTATTCCATTAGCACCATCCGATGATGGCAGATATCATGGACCTTCGATCACTGGATCCAGAAATATATCTGAGAACCTGGGAAGCAGCATGTACGCTGGGAGAGCTTCAGATCACATACTGTCTTCAGTTCTTCAGTTTTCTCTCTAGGAATCGCTATCAATTTTTCCTGTACATGTGTCGTTAGTTTGACCACTACTACTCCAATTAGATCTTCTTCACTTACTGGATTGTCAAGACATAAACTCTTTTCAAAAAAGATTTGGGAAAATCTTTGTAGTTATCATACCTGCTATTTGACAAATTTCTCCCCAGTAACGTGCAATTTCTTGCGTTACTCTGAGTACTATTCGACCAATATTTATCCAAGAACATTTTGACAAACTCCTCATATAACTGTCATGTATCTCCTGATCTCGTTCCTCAAGCTAGAGAGTCATTTCAATCTCACTGGCGACACAATATATTTTCCTTCTGTCGTCTCTGTGTTCTGTTAACACTCCATTAAACTGCTTGATAAAGGCTACTTGATATAATTTTCCAGTAGCAGCAAAACTGTGAAAAGCACATACATACAAATAGTGGTCTTCATTCACAATATTTCCACTACTGGCATATGCTGCCACCACACTTTTTTATCTTTGAATTTAACTTCTTCTTCACATTTTCAGCAGTGAGACTAGTTTCTATGCTATTAAAGTCACTGCTCTTGTGCTGAATACTGTCTAATTTCTCAAATATCTCCTTTGTATTAGTGAACACAATATCATGAACAGAACCAGCTTTAACAGATACTGGCAGTGTAGACTGAACATGTTCACTTTTGCTTATTATTTTGTCCATAATCAGCTAATTAATTATTCATTTCAGAGGCTGTCCTTTTCAATTCTCACAAGGTAACATTCCTAGGTGCGCATAAACCATCCTTATGACACTTGGTGGGTATGTAGCGGGGTCAAAGTAATGCAATACATAGTCTTTGTTTTTGCCCAGTTTCACTTTCACAGTTTCACACCCTGAATGATAATTTGGCATATCAGGATTAAAAGGATCTTAGAAACATGAAATATAAAAAATTGTGTTTAATATAAAAGGTGACATGTAACTGATGTTCCTGAAAACATATAAGGAACCTTTGGAATAATTTGAAATTTTGCAAAATACCTCACCATCATTAATTCTGAAAAATGAAAACTTTTGTTATGACATAAATAAAAAGAGCTTTCACGTCCATCCATCCATGTGTACTGAAACTGGTTTCTAAAATTCCAGTTTTGGAAAATAAGCTTTACACAAAGTGCTACTGGAGTATTTTCAACACTCACAATAATTATTACTCTAATTCTTTGTTCTAAATTTTTTGTTTTATGTTTTAGACTATTATTTTTCGTTTTAAATTCATGCTTTTTTTGTTAACTGTTTCAAATATGTGTATTTTGTGATCTGAAAATAATAAGTAACTCTATATTATGATACAAAATCAATACAATAATGATAATCTGTAAAGAAGTGCTTAAAAACACAAGGTTTTTTTAGACCACGCACATACACTCCTGGAAATGGAAAAAAGAACACATTGACACCGGTGTGTCAGACCCACCATACTTGCTCCGGACACTGCCAGAGGGCTGTACAAGCAATGATCACACGCACGGCACAGCGGACACACCAGGAACCGCGGTGTTGGCCGTCGAATGGCGCTAGCTGCGCAGCATTTGTGCACCGCCGCCGTCAGTGTCAGCCAGTTTGCCGTGGCATACGGAGCTCCATCGCAGTCTTTAACACTGGTAGCATGCCGCGACAGCGTGGACGTGAACCGTATGTGCAGTTGACGGACTTTGAGCGAGGGCGTATAGTGGGCATGCGGGAGGCCGGGTGGACGTACCGCCGAATTGCTCAACACGTGGGGCGTGAGGTCTCCACAGTACATCGATGTTGTCGCCAGTGGTCGGCGGAAGGTGCACGTGCCCGTCGACCTGGGACCGGACGTCAGCGACGCACGGATGCACGCCAAGACCGTAGGATCCTACGCAGTGCCGTAGGGGACCGCACCGCCACTTCCCAGCAAATTAGGGACACTGTTGCTCCTGGGGTATCGGCGAGGACCATTCGCAACCGTCTCCATGAGGCTGGGCTACGGTCCCGCACACCGTTAGGCCGTCTTCCGCTCACGCCCCAACATCGTGCAGCCCGCCTCCAGTGGTGTCGCGACAGGCGTGAATGGAGGGACGAATGGAGACGTGTCGTCTTCAGCGATGAGAGTCGCTTCTGCCTTGGTGCCAATGATGGTCGTATGCGTGTTTGGCGCCGTGCAGGTGAGCGCCACAATCAGGACTGCATACGACCGAGGCACACAGGGCCAACACCCGGCATCATGGTGTGGGGAGCGATCTCCTACACTGGCCGTACACCACTGGTGATCGTCGAGGGGACACTGAATAGTGCACGGTACATCCAAACCGTCATCGAACCCATCGTTCTACCATTCCTAGACCGGCAAGGGAACTTGCTGTTCCAACAGGACAATGCACGTCCGCATGTATCCCGTGCCACTCAACGTGCTCTAGAAGGTGTAAGTCAACTACCCTGGCCAGCAAGATCTCCGGATCTGTTCCCCATTGAGCATGTTTGGGACTGGATGAAGCGTCGTCTCACGCGGTCTGCACGTCCAGCACGAACGCTGGTCCAACTGAGGCGCCAGGTGGAAATGGCATGGCAAGCCGTTCCACAGGACTACATCCAGCATCTCTACGATCGTCTCCATGGGAGAATAGCAGCCTGCATTGCTGCGAAAGGTGGATATACAGTGTACTAGTGCCGACATTGTGCATGCTCTGTTGCCTGTGTCTATGTGCCTGTGGTTCTGTCAGTGTGATCATGTGATGTATCTGACCCCAGGAATGTGTCAATAAAGTTTCCCCTTCCTGGGACAATGAATTCACGGTGTTCTTATTTAAATTTCCAGGAGTGTATAATGAACGAAATTTCTTCTCATAATACACACGACAGACAGCACACTGTAAAGCAAAATTCAGCAGGATCCTCAAATTGTGTCTGGCTTTCTAAGTAACCTCACTTGTACTAGGCAAATATTCAGTACATTCGAAAATTGTGGTGGAGAGAATTGATTATATGCCAGTGAGCACAGCTTGATTATATTGTTTCTCAAGTGGAGGTTGACATCGTAATTATTCAACAGAACTGGTTCTGAAAATCTGCTCACGAAGTTCTTCCAACATCGAAAGCCATATACATCTAGCGCCTGTACCCATGCCATTGAGCCTTTTGGGATTACCAGAGAACAAATTCCTTGTCCTTAGGTACGACTATCAATGCGGTTCTTTCACACTGACCATGACGAGAATCTAGCAATACAGATTTTTCTCACGTACTGGAAAATAAATCGTCTGTGAAATATCTTTCATGTCGTCAGACGCTCGTTTATCAGATTTTGATGCTATCAGAAAGAACAATTGGAGCTTCAAAAATAGATTCTCAAATTCTCGGTTTCTTTTATAACCAAGAAAAGTGTGTGAAAAAAACGTTTGAGCTTCATACCTGAGGACAAGGAAATTGTTCGTCTGCTGATCCCAAAAGGCTCGATGGGACAGGTACAGCCATCGAATGTATATGGCTTTCGAAGTTGGAAGAACTCCATGAAAATATTTTTAGATCTAGATCTGTTGAATTCTTGTGATGTCAGTCTCCACCAGAAAAATAGTAACAGTACTAGCACATGATCAGTTTTCTTCACCAAGGTTTTCCATTGTATTGAATATTTGCCTGGAACAAGTCAGGCTATTTAGGAGGCTGCCAGCCACAATTTGAGAATCCTACCATATTCTGTTTTATAAGGTGTGTGTATTATGTGAAGAAATTCCGTTCATTGTATGTACGGTACATGATCTAAAAAACGTATTTTAACCATTTCTTTAGAGATTATCAATATTGCAATCATTTTGTATCATAATAATGAGTTATTTATTATTTTCAATTAACAAGCTACACACACGTGTACAGTAAACTAAGAAAACGAAAAGACACGAAATTAAAACGAAAAATAACGATTTAAGACAAAAAACCAAAATAAGTAGAATAAATAATTAGAATAATAATTAATGTTTAGATATTTTAATTAGGTATATTAAAAATTCATCTACAGCACATTGTGTACAGCTTATTTTCTATTCCAGCAGCACATTGTGTACAGCTTATTTTCGAAAAATGGTGTTTCAAAAACCAATTTCATTACACATGGATGGATGTGGCATAAAAGCTTCTTTCATCTATGCTATTCAAAAGTTTTCATTTTTCAAAATTAGTTAATGGTAGAGGTATTTTGAAAAATTTCGAATTATTACAAAAATGGATTATGCAGTTTCCCAAAATGTTTATTACATTTCAACCTCTATATGAAACGCATTTTTTTATGTTTCGTGTTTTCGAAGATTCCTCTAAACCTAATATGCCAAATTATTTTTCAGGGTGTGTTTTACTGCTTAAAAGTGAAATTGTTCAAAAACAAAAACAAAATGCGTATTGCATTACTTTAGACTCTCTACATACCTGCCAAATTTCATCTAGGTCGTTTATTTACACCTGGGAATGTTCCCCTGTCAGTCTCCTCACTGAAAGTACACTCCTGGAAATTGAAATAAGAACACCGTGAATTCATTGTCCCAGGAAGGGGAAACTTTATTGACACATTCCTGGGGTCAGATACATCACATGATCACACTGACAGAACCACAGGCACATAGACACAGGCAACAGAGCATGCACAATGTCGGCACTAGTACAGTGTATATCCACCTTTCGCAGCAATGCAGGCTGCTATTCTCCCATGGAGACGATCGTAGAGATGCTGGATGTAGTCCTGTGGAACGGCTTGCCATGCCATTTCCACCTGGCGCCTCAGTTGGACCAGCGTTCGTGCTGGACGTGCAGACCGCGTGAGACGACGCTTCATCCAGTCCCAAACATGCTCAATGGGGGACAGATCCGGAGATCTTGCTGGCCAGGGTAGTTGACTTACACCTTCTAGAGCACGTTGGGTGGCACGGGATACATGCGGACGTGCATTGTCCTGTTGGAACAGCAAGTTCCCTTGCCGGTCTAGGAATGGTAGAACGATGGGTTCGATGACGGTTTGGATGTACCGTGCACTATTCAGTGTCCCCTCGACGATCACCAGTGGTGTACGGCCAGTGTAGGAGATCGCTCCCCACACCATGATGCCGGGTGTTGGCCCTGTGTGCCTCGGTCGTATGCAGTCCTGATTGTGGCGCTCACCTGCACGGCGCCAAACACGCATACGACCATCATTGGCACCAAGGCAGAAGCGACTCTCATCGCTGAAGACGACACGTCTCCATTCGTACCTCCATTCACGCCTGTCGCGACACCACTGGAGGCGGGCTGCACGATGTTGGGGCGTGAGCGGAAGACGGCCTAACGGTGTGCGGGACCGTAGCCCAGCTTCATGGAGACGGTTGCGAATGGTCCTCGCCGATACCCCAGGAGCAGCAGTGTCCCTAATTTGCTGGGAAGTGGCGGTGCGGTCCCCTACGGCACTGCGTAGGATCCTACGGTCTTGGCGTGCATCCGTGCGTCGCTGCGGTCCGGTCCCAGGTCGACGGGCACGTGCACCTTCCGCCGACCACTGGCGACAACATCGATGTACTGTGGAGACCTCACGCCCCACGTGTTGAGCAATTCGGCGGTACGTCCACCCGGCCTCCCGCATGCCCACTATACGCCCTCGCTCAAAGTCCGTCAACTGCACATACGGTTCACGTCCCCGCTGTCGCGGCATGCTACCAGTGTTAAAGACTGCGATGGAGCTCCGTATGCCACGGCAAACTGGCTGACACTGACGGCGGCGGTGCACAAATGCTGCGCAGCTAGCGCCATTCGACGGCCAACACCCCGGTTCCTGGTGTGTCCGCTGTGCCGTGCGTGTGATCATTGCTTGTACAGCCCTCTCGCAGTGTCCGGAGCAAGTATGGTGGGTCTGACACACCGGTGTCAATGTGTTCTTTTTTCCATTTCCAGGAGTGTAGTTTGCAAGGTATTATTGGCATTTTTATTTTCGTTGATATCCCTACTATGTTTGACTAGAATGGCTTCGCTTGTATTCACTCTATAGGGCAATTCATTTGTCATTAATCTTTTGGTCTTCTGTGAAGCCAGGAATATGTTCACATAATTCTTTAGTTTCCTTGTTGGTATTTTTTAATAATCTCTTCGATTTTGTTGTTAATATCCTTTACAGATACTTCTGTTTTACTGTTGTTATGTTGATATCCCTGATATAATCCCCTGTTTTGTCAAATTTTCTGTCTAAGTTCAGTTGTTTCTCTCTCCTTAATTCCGAACAAGTTTGCCACATTACCCTGTTAGTAACACTTACATTTTCGTTTTCGGTTGTTACGTCACAGTTATGGCTGGCCTCGCCACGTCTGCGGCCGCCATCTTTCATCTTTTTCCTCGTGCTGTGCAGGTGATGAATGTTCTCAATATTTCGCTCGCAAAATATCCATAATCCTTGGACGCAAACTTAATTTTCTGTGACATGAACTTATTACATTTCAAGACACCCACTTATTACATTCCATGACATTCACTTCTATAACGTTACACTGTTGCTCACGAGCCACACATTTTAATCATGTCTAATTCTAATGTCGCTCTGTGTTCAAATTCTAACTTCCCAATAAGCTATGAAATAGTTTGTACTCCATATCGCCAGCATACAGATGCCAAATCATAAGATCCGCTCATGAAATAAACCTCAATGCATTTTTTGACGACAGTCTCGAGGCAGAAGAAAATGACATTGGAACTGTAGGTTAGAGTGAACTTGCCTTTCCGCCTCGGACTGCAAAGAAAAGATAACCCATGTGTAGTCCCCTCATTGCTATCATCCCACATGGAAGATGAATTTCTCTTCTGGAAAAGCTCAGTCCGCCTTTGTAGGTGAGTGATCAGTGTGCCTGAGTGCCATGCATAGGACCCAAGTTCAGTTTCCGGTAGAGTCAGGGATTTTCCCTTGATAGGAGGCTCGCACTGGGTCCACTCAGCCTCATGATGCCAAATGAAGATCTACTTGAATGAGAAGTAGAACAACTTCAACGTCTACAAATCTAACAACGACCAGCAGATGGTGTACTGACCCCACGTCCCTCCACGTCGCATCCAGATGACGCAAAAAAAAAAAAAAAAAAATGGTTCAAATGGCTCTGAGCACTATGGTACTTAACTGCTGTGGTCATCAGTCCCCTAGAACTTAGAACTACTTAAACCTAACTAACCTAAGGACATCACACACATCCATGCCCGAGGCAGTATTCGAACCTGCAACCGTAGCGGTTGCGCGGTTCCAGACTGTAGCGCCTAGAACCGCTCGATCACTCCGGCCGGCAGATGACGCCACTGGCTGAGGATGACAAGGCGCTCGGTCGGTTTCGACTGGCGAGAATGGCACAGGTTTCCTCTTTTTCTGGTAGAGTTCTGACGTGGAAAAATTCTACTTGTGTGGTTCGCCCCTGGTGGCTGAGCGGTCAGCGTGACAGACTGTCAATCCTAAGGGCCCGGGTTCGATTCCCGCCTGGGTCGGAGATTTTCTCCGCTCAGGGACTGGTTGTTGTGTTGTCCTAATCATCATCATTTCATCCTCATCGACGCACAGGTCGCCGAAGTGGCGTCAACTCGAAAGACCTGCACCAGGCGAACGGTCTACCCGACTGGAGGCCCTAGCCACACGACATTTCATTTGATTTCTACTTGTGTAGCTACTGATGCATGTTGAGGTAGCATTCCAGTTAGTTTACTGCATAATGATTCTAATAATAATAAAGGAGCTTTAATGATTTTAGACTGACCATGACATTTATTACGTTAAAAGTGTAG